>NW_005354291.1:2145923-2218339 GCF_000412655.1 Myotis brandtii | reverse complement strand
AAAAGGGTAGCGGTCGTACGCCAATTACCATGTTTCTCTTTTATTAGTGTAGATTAGCTACAAAGGGAAGATTACTGAGGTTTGAGTAGGTGGGGAATTGAGAGAAGTAACAGCTTAAATGTGAAGTTGTCAAAAGTTACTGGAGAAGTGAACAGGTTGAAATGGGGCAAAATCAGAAAGGTGGAAATAAGAAACACTCATTGGTAAAAATAAATTACCCCAGACTACCCTCTAGTCATTTTTTCCCAACATGCTCTTTATAAGCAGATACTATTTTAGAAATTGAAAGCTAATAGTCATTAGTCAAAACCTCTAATTCAATGAACCTCCAGGAATCATTTGGGCCATCAAACCAATTAAAGGTAAAGTAGAATCCAAGTATCTTAACACTACACCCAATCCGCTTTTAGTTCTGCTTCAGATAAACATTAACAAAACAAAATTTTAAAATAATAAAAAATGATAGGAGTTAGTGGTGATCAAACATCTGTTCAATGTATTTTCAATAAGAAACATATTTTAAATTGTCAACCACTTCTGTTCCTAAATTGCACACTATAGTCTTGTCATGAAATCACATACCTAACATGCCTATATTTGGATTCATCAATCAACAAAACTGTTCTTTTATAACCCACACAGCTTTCTAGAAAATTTATTATCACCTTCCACATTCTATTGCAGCAGATGTATTCTGAGCTAGCACTTTCAGTCTAATACTATTTTCAAACTTATGAGTGAATTGGGATTGTTGGAATATAGCTAATTAGATTCAATAACCTAATTTTAAGAATACAAGATATTTTATACTAAGTATGTATGTTAGGATCAATAATATATACTTCACTCTTAAGTTAGTAATACTTTTAAATTTTTATTTAAATGCAGTGACTTTCAATTTGCTCACTATTTTTAGAAATAATTATACAGACATAAAAGTTTTAAAGTAATTGAAACG
This sequence comes from Myotis brandtii, assembly GCF_000412655.1. Lineage (NCBI taxonomy): Eukaryota > Metazoa > Chordata > Mammalia > Chiroptera > Vespertilionidae > Myotis > Myotis brandtii. The sequence continues at coordinate 2,217,381 of NW_005354291.1, read as the reverse complement.
AATCGACTTTAATCACCAATGCTTGTTTCTATTTTTTCCATTTTTAATGGAGTCTTCTTAGAATCCCTTCTATATAACATTGTCTCCTTCAATAAAATAGTAAACACATTTTAAATGTTTTCTGAGGAATCTAGCTCATAATGATTTACATTGTTGACCTTTAGAGATGAAAGAAATATCATCTAGTTCAACTCCTTCATTTTGCAAAACATGAACTGGAGCTCAGTAAGAGAATCACCTTTGCAAGGTATTGGAAGACCTAGGGTCCTAACTCAGCTGCTGGGGCTGCTTCCTAGCCACCTCGTTGCTTGATTCCTTTCTGCACTTTATACTTGTGAAGGTGAGCACATGCTTTTGTCGATCTATTTACACGATGCTGTTAAGTTCTATTGGACATTTTAGTCCTGTGGTTGTATTTTACCTTAACACCATGTCCTATGTTTGATTGCATTTTAAAACACTGTAGCCTAGAAGCCTCCATTTGAAGCTAATAATAGGTTAGGAATGACAATCTCGATAGGAAAGCATTTTATAATTGAGTATAACCTAAGGGTAAGAAATGTCATTCCTAAGGGTTAGGAATGACAATCTCAATAGGAAAGCATTTATAATTGAGTATAACCTAAGGGTGATCAGGGCTTGGATCACTTCTACAGTAAGAGTCTCCTGTACAATAAAATACATGTTTTCTTGTCTACTTACTTTAGGGCATATTAGTAGATTCAAATTTTAGATTATGTTTCTTAATTCTGATATTGGTCATTTTAGTGAATTGTGGTAAAATTTTGTCATGATGTTTTAAGTCAAATGTTAGAATAGATTTTCTATAATTCCTAATGCCCTTTCTAACTTCAATTTCAAATTTATTCTGGAAGGTATTAGTACCTAAATTTTTAAAAATACATTTTTATTGATTTCAGAAAGGAAGGGAGAGGGAGAGAGAGATAGAAACACCAATGATGAGAGAGAATCATTGATCGACTACCTCTTGCGTGCCACCTATTAGGGGTCAAACCCTTATGTGCCTTGACTGGGAATCGAATTGTGACTTCCTGGTTCATATGTCACCACTCAACCACTGAGCCACGCCAGCCAGCAGTAGCTAATTTTTTAAATTATAATTGTATTCAAAATATAATTATCTAAAAGTTGTGTTAAGGTAAGAGATAGAGTTTGAATCTATTATAATAAAAGGCTAATATGTAAATCGACTGAATAGTGGAACAACCGGTCATACTGATGCGCACTGACCACCAGGGGCAGACACTCAATGCAGGAGCTGCCCCCTGGTGGTCAGTGCACTCCCACATGGGGAGCGCCACTCAGCCAGAAGCCCTGAGCCAGGCTCACGGCTGATGAGTGCAGCGTCAATGGCAGGAGTCTCTCCCACCTCGGCAGCAGTGCTAAGGAAGCGGGCCTAAGCCATCAGTGGGACATCCCCTGAGGGCTCCCGGACTGCAAGAGGGTGCAGGCTGGGCTGAGAGACACCTCCCCCCCAAGTGCATGAATTCCGTGCACCGGGCTTCTAGTATTATATAATAACCAAGGGGCAGAGTCTTAGGGACATACTGTACCCACCCAATGTCTTACATTTTAAAGGTAATCTTTTTAAAAATATGTTTTTATTGATTTCAGAGTGAGGGAGAGGGAGAGAGAGATAGGAACATCAATGAGAAACATCAATCAGCTGCCTCCTGCATGCCTCCTATTGGGGATCAAAGCCCGCAACCAGGCATGTGCCCTGACCCAATTTCTTCTGGTGCATGGGAGGATGCTCAACCAAATGAGGCACTCCAGCTGGTCTAAGGGTAATCTTTAAAAGAAAGAGTAAAGGAAAACAACCAGGCGTTTATCTTTATGTTTCTTTATATTCTAAACGACTCCAGACTAATTATGTTGAATTGTGAAAAAAAGACTAGGGCTATATTTCAGTTCACCAAGAGGTTAATAAGTCTCGGTGTCCTTTTTTATGGTCTATATGCAATCTCCACCATTCAAACCGGTACCATTTCCCAAAGACGTTAAAACAACTGACTCCTCTTAAGTGCCCAGGGAAGGAGAAACATGTTTTCATTTTCTGTGCATCATGAAAGGCTCCCACTCCCCAGTGACTCTGTTCTTCATGTTTTGCTCCAGGCTGGCTTTCCGGTGGGGACCAGTGAGGAAAGACAATGTCATTGGGATGCTTTGCTTAGGGTTGTTTGAAAGTTGAAAGCCTTTCTGAGAAATTGTTTGTACAATGATTGCCTATTTTCTGCTTGAGAGGTTTATAATCAAATTGTCTTTGGTAGGAAATTTTAGTGGAGATTCTTTGTACAGCTGATGTTCCAGGACATTTGCTAGCACATGTTAAAATTTTTTTTCTACTGTAATTAACATTTATAATTTTGAGCACCCATATGGCTTAAAAGTTGATATTTAATTTAAAAAAAGAGGAATAAGGCATATAGGATTTTTATATCGAAGGTGAGAAGACTGTGGGTAAAATATTTTTTAAAAGACAGAAACAATAAGCTTCAAAATAAGCTTCAAGATGTAAAGAGTTTGCCAAAATATAAATAATATCTACGGGAAAATGGCAAACACGTTTGGAAAGGTCTAATGTATCTTGATACTGTATAACAGTCACAGTTAAACACTTCAATAAATAAGGTAACTGGGATAAAAATCTTATTTTATTTTGGTTTGTACTTCCCAAATATCACCTAAAATAAAACTTTCTTACACTATTCTTATTATCTCTCAGTAGATAATATATGAATGGCAATATCCACAATAGACTTTAGTATTCTCAAGGGGTAAACATTACATGAAATAATGAGTAACATTCTTTAGAATGGCAATATCCACAATGGACTTTAGTATTCTCAAGGGGTAAACGTTACATGAAATAATGAGTAACATTCTTTAGAAGATAACGTAACGATAACAATACTGCCTCCTGCATGGAATTACAGAGCTAATGTGGCATACATGACCCAAAAATAACTCTGAAAATGGAAACTGCCTTATGCACCAGAATGTTTGCATCTTTTTCAAAAACCGCAATCACTATTTTTTTTCATTATGTCTGATCTTTGCATTGTTCTAGGATACAGTAAATTAAATATAGAAGTGGGTCCAGTTCAAAATATCAGGGTCATTCTAACATTTGGCTCAACTGCTTTATGCCACAAATACTTGCTCTAAATGACTGTCTAAAAAAGAAATAAATGGGGAGTATATGTATAAATGTGACTATAAATCCATTCCAGAGGGTCCATGTCAGTCTAATCCATCTAAAATAAAAAATTGCTAAGAATATTAGTGGAATCATTATTTAAATATTATAAATTATGGATCATTCCCTAAGGTAGGGAACATATTAAAAAGATGATGATAATAATGATATTGAATTTCAAGATAACATGAAATTTCAAAAAAATATCTCTCAATTATCTGTACTGCACAAAAAGGGAGTACGATATTTTTTGGTAATTTTTATGTTTCAAGTGGCTTATAACGTTGTGTTATGTGCCCAGATAATAGTTTTGTTGAGCCCATTTTAATAAAAGAGATGAGAGAAATTATGATTTTAGAAAACCAGGATTTTAAAAAGATCATGGTTTTAGGAAGGCATAAATTCCCTTCTTAACTATAGAATCACCCTCTGATTCTCTCCATTGTATTCCTAACCATGAATTAAATTTCAGAAATGTGTCTACTACATGGTAGCAAAATATTGAGATTCAAGTTTGTTAATACTTCCCCTATAGCCAAAACCACCCAGTAGAAAATGAATTAAAGTATTGTCATAGTCTTCTCAATCTTCTTAAATCAATTAAATGAATTTCACAAAAAATAATAAGCTTCTAGCCAAGACATAATAAAAAAAGAGAGTGGACACAAATCACTAATAGTAGAAATGAAAGAGGGATATCACTAGAGATCCTGTGGACATTATAAAGATAATGAAGGTCTACTATGGACAACTTTGTGACCACAGATTTGATAACCTAGATGAAAAGGACCAATCCCGTAAAAAAAAAAAAATGACCAATATCACACAAGAAGAAATAGATAATCTAAATAGGCCTATATCAATTAAAGAAATTGAGTCAATAATTAACTTTCCAAAACAGAAAGCTCAGACAGAGAGGGTTTATTGCTAAATTCTACCAAACAATTAAAAAAGAAATTATACTAACTCTCTAAAATATCTTTCAGAGGGTAGAAGCAGAGGGATTTTTCTAAACCATTCTATGAGGTCGGCATGACCCTAATATCAAAATCGGAAAACTACAATACAAGAAAAGTTAATTATAAACCAATATCTCTCACAAACATACATGCAAATCTTCAACAAAATAATAGCAAATTCAATTAAATGTTGTATAAAAATAATTATACACAATGATCAAGTGAGTTTTATTTCAGATATACAAAGCTGTTCCAACATTCAAAAACCAATTAATGCAATCTATCACATCAAGCTAAAAAATCGCATGATCATACCAAAAAAGCACAACACAATGCCAATAGAAATTAATAATATCTACAAAGAACAACTTTACTTGTCCCAAAAGTAGTCACCCACATGAAACTGATCTTAAAGCAGGAGAGCATTCTCATATACTGTTTTGACTATTATTTTTGTTAAAAAATACTTTTTCTGAAGTAGTTTTTCCTCAGATGCACTTCTATTATATGTGGGTGTTTTGTTTTGTTTTTATCTAAAACACGTGTCTGACAATTTCTCTAACATATTTTTAACAAAACAACCTAAGTTAACATATTTTCTTCCAATCCATGTTATTCCTGTGAAGGAAATCACGAGACATTTTATATTGCCCTATAGCAGGCTTTTGTTTTACAGTTTAAACATTTCAGGAATTTGTTTACAACTTTATTTTATGATTAAGAATGGGAGGTGTGCCTAACATAAAGATAAGGAACTTATTATAAATATTTTGTCATATTTTATGGGTTCTATAACAGGATATATTAAATAATCGTCTTTCATTGTTGGTATACTAAAAATACTGTCAATTTATTGCTCTGTTTGAAAATATATAATGATGTGAAACTAAGTGGTCTCATTGGCCCTTGTGCTCGGATAATGTTTCTGTCGCACAGTATTAGGAGAGCTTAAAAAGAGACATATTTTATTATAGCAAAAGCTTCTGAAAATGTAATTTTTATTAGGTATACCCTTTGTTCATAAAGTTCTTGCTCTGCTTGGTGACTCTGTTATGGTAACTCATTTAAGATGTTTCCTGAGTGCTTTGATATTCTTTTCTTATGACATAAAGATCACACTAAAAAAAACATGTCGCCATAATAGCGTATGGCAGGATATTTTTGCTAGGCAGTATGAACAATTTCTAAATGCCATTATGTGATTAAGCAGTGAGGCACAACAGGTTATATTACCTTGTGAAGTTCTATAATAGGTGTTGAAATTACCTTTCAACATCACACTCCGGAGTATCTCTGAAATTTTTACATGACAATTTCACAGGGTTATAAAAAGAAGAAGAACAAATGAAGTCATTAAAAAACATTTTTCTTAGGTAAATTTAAATGCATTCCATCACCCAGTGTGCAGTCATTAAAGTCTAATGCTTTTTCCTGGGAAAATATTTCATATAGATTTTTTCCCCCCGCTTCTTTTACTGGGAACTCAAAATTTGTTAAATTTGACTTATTTAAATTTGGCTCCTATCTTGAAAAATAATGGAGGCAATTACCTTCAACTCAATTCTCAAGGTGCCAGTTTATCAATCATGGTAATAAGTGCTTGGGTTTCTTCATAACATATTTGACTCTGACTTTTCCATTTTTCCCAACTCTCCGATTGCCTCTGATACTTTGTGCAATCTTCTTTCCTGTCTCAGATGAGAGTGAGAGGCCCTCCCCAGTGAAGGACTGTGCAAGTCAGGGGACGGAGAGGTATTCACAGGGTGAGAGAGCCCAAGATTATGTAAATGCATCCTATAAATACATTACTGATATAAAAAGTCAATTAATTAAAAATTATAAGATTAAAACGAAGCCATCTAACACATTTAGTACGACTGATGTAAAAAGCAACTATTTTATTTTTTTTTTTATTAATTTTTAAACTGGGAGCTCATGGATACTCTGACTTTCTAAAAATATAGATATTTTTATTGACTTGAGAGAGGAAGGGAGAAAGAGATGGAAACAGCAATGATGAGAGAGAATAATTGATTGTCTATCTCCTGCATGCCAAGCCTACAATCCAGGCATGGACCCTGACCAGGAATCAACCCTTGACCTCCTGGTTCCTAGGTCATGTTCAACCACAGAGCCACAATGGCTAGGCCATTAACTATTTTAGAATTCACAGATTAAGTTGCTTGTGAGATTGAATGTGTACCAGGCACTAGAAAACAACCCCAAAGGAACTAATATGTAAAAGTTAATACCATGACCAAAGTACCAGAAGTAGAATAGAAATAAGAAAATGACCTTTTGGTTGAACCTAATTTGTAAAATATAAAAATTAAAAGGAATTTCATGATTCAAACAGTTATAGTATGTATTTTTCTTTGACCCTTTTCTGAATTACATCATTTTGAATACTCTAAAAGTGACTTTGTCTTAATTAAAATAAGGTTTTAAAAAATGTGACGTAGTATTCTCATTTGATGTATTTGCCTTTTCAATTATTTTGATTTTACTTGCCAAAAAATTCTTCATGCAATTGCTTCCACTGCCATGCATTCTTTGATAGTTTAAATTTACTTTTAAGCATAAAACCTGAAACCATAAAACTCCTAGGGGAAAACAGGCAATGCCACCACAATTCACTCAGTTGTTTAAACCAGGCACAACAAACTACGGCCTTTTCCAGAAGTTTGCGGACCTGCAGTTTAAATTACTCTTCAATTTTCTCTCTTGTTCATCTCTTATGTTTAGTCAATTTTCATGAAACTTTTCAGTTATTAGAAACATTTCAGTCAAATAACTCACACATCCCCTCATGTCTGCTTTTCCTTTATCCTCACTACCACTATTGTTCAAGTCTTCATCACCCTCCCCCTTGATTGTTGTCAACTTTCCTAAATGGGTTTTTGGCTTCTATCTATTTTCTCCTATTCTTGGTACCAGCTGCTGCCCTTCTATTTCTAAATGCAAACAAGAATATGACTACTTACAATCCTTCATTGTCTTTCTGTGTTTCCCACTGTTAAATTATATGCCCCTAGTATGACACAAAAATCCTTCACAAACTGGCTTCTATAGATTCTTCTGCTTCCCACTTCACTTTTGTTTAATTGATTGATTTTAAATATAAAGGAGAGATTGAGAGAAAAAACATTTATTTGTGATTTCACTTATTTATGCGTTCATTGGTTGGTTCTTATATGGACCTTGACCAAGGATCCAACCCGCATGATTTTCTTGTATGTGCCCTGACCAGGGATCAAACCTGTAACCTTGGTGTTTGGGGCCCACACTCTAACCAACTGATCTGCCCGGCCAGGACCCCCACTTCTCTATTTGCCATGTGATCTCTGTCATGTTCCTACAGAACTATTTTGTCAATCAAATATTCTGTGATACATAATTTTCTTGGCTACACATGATGAATTGTTTTGCCTTTAAATCAGTGGAGACATACAGAAAGTCTGAGAAAGACAAAAACTAAAAAGAGAAATAAAAGATGACCATATTTACCTAGAAGATGGATTAGGAAAATGATAGGAAAAGAATAAAATTATATAATTCCCAAGACAAAGAAAATAAGAGAGAAGAAAGCAGCAAACAAAAGATGAACACAATAATATGCTCTGTTACTAGCTCATTTTCAGAATGAGGGAGATCTAATTAAGTTTCTCATCTCAAGAAAAATTCGCCTAAAGAGAATTGAGGAGAAAAACAGAAGTTAATGATAATTTGCCTCACGATCATACTAACATTCAATGTTTAATATATTTCTTTAATTTGGGCTTTCTCATATATTTGACAAAAAAAGAGTTGAGAGTAGAAGAAAATAGTATATCTTAGATTCCTGTTTATTATTTCCACTATATCCTTTTATCGAGCCTTCTCTAGAGGTCAGCAAATAGTGGACGCTTATTAATTACTCCTGAAATGGTTTTTTTTTGGAGGGAAGGCAATATCTAAGATTCTGATCTCTCTAGAATTTAGATGCTCCCACAGAGCAACCACTGTATTTACATTGGTTTACATTATGAGAGTTCTCCTAAAAATAACCACCATTAGAACTGTTTCAATATCACTTGACAACTTTCATTGTTCCTTCTCAGTTACACATAAACCATTATTAAATCACTTCCCTTTCAGAAAAATTCCATACATTGATGGCAATTAGAATAGAGAAACCCACGGTTTTATTACTTTTAGTGTACCTTTTATTTCTTATTAAATATAGACAAGCTGCCTTGATGTCATCACTTTGCAATTTGTTTTCAGGGTAAATAAGTATGGCAGGGACAAAAGTCTTTAGAAAATATTCTCTGCCATTTCCATCTTTTATAGAGCTGCAGTTAGAGGCGTAGTTTGTGGAATTAATGTATCACTAAACATTTTTATGATAAAGTGTAAATGTGTTTATGCTAATTTGTGCACCAGCTTACAATTGCATTACATAGGCAACCCTGCATTCTCTAGAAACTGTCTTTGATAATCGGCTATAAAAACACTAATGGAAGGATCAAAGTATTGGCTTAGTGGGACATTTGTCACTAATATGCAAAACACACAATTCCAAAATTTGTACGTGTAGGCAAAATGATAAATGTAGTAAATAATATATCAAAGTTTTGTTTTGAAAGGCACAAAGGAGTAAAAAAATATATGTTTTAACATTAACATTTATATGTCTTAAAGAAGAATAAGATAACTTGAGGGATTAGATTTACAGTCTTCAAGGAAAGAGCATTTGAACTCTAGAAGGAGCAATTATTTCAAATGTACAAGAAGTCAGGATCTGAAATATAAAGTGCCACACAATTTAAAAATTATGAGAAAAATAAGGGAATTAGCAAAAATAGCAACAAGAAAAACAGAATTTTAAGTTATTACAGCTGCATAGAACTTTGAAGTTGTTTGTTCTCGAAGGGGGGGGGGGGGGGGGGGGGGGGGGGGGGCAGGCAAAACGACAATGACACAGACACATCCAGTCATCAGTTGTAGTCACATTCATCTCTTGTTGACTATATATTTATTTTTATTATCCAAATGTTAAAACAAAGTCCAAACTTTGGAAAAGAGTGACTATAATTCAATATAGCCGGTTAGGGCATCCAGGACTGAGTCTTAAGATTGTGCTCCTCCTAGTCCACTTCCTCATTGTACTAACTGGTATCTGGGCATGTGATTCAGTTTCAATTATGTACCCAATGACAGTACTCTTAGTAGACAACAATATAGAATCAACCTGGAGCCCTGATTAACAATTGCTTACAGAACCATCCTACATACATGAATTGCTTAACTTAGGACTGTTATATAAAGTAATCCTCTTTTTTAAAAAAAGTTATATTTGCTTTAGATTACTGTGTTACATTAGTGTGGATCTGTCATTTTCTTGGTCCTTGAAGTTAGTGTGACTTGGTCTGGCCAATGAAATGTGAGTGGGGATGAAATGCTTTAAGAGCCAGCTGCTTGGGTCACATTTTCTATGTCACAAGAATGTCAATGCTCCAGGTGGTAGAGTTTTATCTGTCTAATTAGCTTCTGGACTAAAGACAACATGGAGCAATGCCTAGGCCATCGATTCTGGTTACTTAGTGTGTGAGCAAGCAATAAATATGTGTTATTATAAGCCACTGACATTTAAAGGCTGTTTGTTACTACAGCATATTGTGCCATTCCTTGACTAATTTAAAAAGTTCATCCTGCCCCTGTGGGTATAGCTCAGTGGTTGAGCATCGACCTATGAACCAGGAGGTCACAGTTCAATTTCCCATCAGGGCACATGCCTGGGTTTTGGGCTCAATCCCCAGTAGTGTGTGTGCAGGAGGCAGCCAATCAATGATTCTTTCTCATCACTGATGTTTCTATCTCTTCCTTTTCCTTTGTCTCTGAAATCAATTATATATATATATATATACTAGAGGCCCGGTGCACAAAAATTTGTGCATTTGGAAGGGTCCCTCAGGCTGGCCTGTGTCCTCTCGCAGTCTGGGACCCCTCGGGGGATGACCACCTGCTGGCTTAGGCCCGCTCCCCAGGGGATTGGGCCTAAGCTGGAAGTCAGACATCTCTCTGGCAACCCGGGAGCCCTCGGGGGATGTCCACTTGCCAGCAGGGGGGGGGGTCCTGCTGGGGTACCTGGCCAGTCTGGGTGAGGGGATGATGGCTGCTTGCAGGCTGGCCAAGGCCCCCAGTGGGGACCCTCACCCATTGAGAGTGTGGTCATCCTAGGTGAGGGGCTGATGGCTGTTTGCAGGCTGGCCACACCCCCTTCAGTGTGGAGGGTCCTGCTGGGGTGCCTGACCAGCCTGGGTGAGGGGCTGATGGCTATTTGCAGGCTGGCGTAGCCCCCCAGCAGGGACCCTCACCCCATGAGGGTGTGACCATTCTGGGTGAGGGGCTGATGGCTGTTTGCAGGTTGGCCACAGCCCCCAGCCACCCAAGCTCCCAGTGGAGGCTGGCTAGAAGCAGGTATCTGGGATTTATTTTGCTTCTATAATTGAAACTTTGTTGTCTTTTGCGGAGGCCACAGCCAGCCAGGGCAGGCGGGAAGCTTGGCTTCCTCCATCGCCAGAGCAACCAAGCCTCCGGCAGCCGCCATCTTGGTTGGGTTAATTTGCATATAAGTCGCTCTGATTGGCTGGTGGGCGTGGCTTGGGCATAGCGAAGGTATGGTCAATGAGCATCTTTGTTTAAAGAAGCTTATCCTGAACCTCGATTGATACAACTCCTCTCAGCCATTTCACCCTGCAATCATAAGTGAGTAAAGTAATGCAATAAAATAAGAAAAAAAATTCAGTTACAGCTTATATATGGAGTATATAAGAAGCAAATACAATACAAAATGCAAAATATCTTTCAGGATTTTCAAGAATATGTTTTGTACAGATTTAATGAAGAAAAGGAAATAAGTAGCTCAATTCTGCATAATTGATAATATTCAAAGGTATTTTATATAATAAGCGAGAAAGTAGAGTGAGAAGAGCTGACATTTTAAGATAGAGTGCTGGTGAGCTTCTCATTTTAATTAGAAAGTACAGAGGAAGAGTAATGAAGGCACATTCAAAAATACGTCCAAAAGGTTAGTGAGTAAATACTGAGCCTAGGCAGAAAGGTTAAAGTTGGGGAGAATGGCTGTTTGCGGCACTAACATTAGGGCACTTTAGTAGAGGGTACTGGAGATGCTTTTGAAGTGGTCCATAGACATCTTACGTGTGTGGCCTGAGACAAAAACAATTTAAAGTGAGCCTAGCAAAAACATGGTAAATAACGAGAAAAGAACATACACTCTAAGTATTTAGAATTAAAATGAGAACAGTAAGTGAAAAGGGTAATTATGTCAAACAAGAACATTTCAAGGATCACTGAAAATGCCTGAAAGCAGAAAGAAAATGACAGAGGTTGATTACAAAGAGGAAAATGATGAAGTTTGAAATAGCCACTCCACATGTGAAAAGAGATAGGGAGCCGAAAGGTGAGTGAGGTGGGGCAAGCTGGGATTTGTGATAAAAAGTGCAGGTAGGGAAAAGACAGCAAGGGAATCCGGGAAAAGCCACCGATTTAGAATAAAGAAGAAATAAAACTGATTTCATAGAAAATATCACTTGTTATTCTTTAATCCCCTTACTATTCTGCTTCCTTTTTATTAAATAATAAACACTTTCATATTATTATAATTTGATTGCAAGTGAGATAGTTGTACAAATTTGCTTTATTTTTCTGCTTTATTTTTAACAACTTTATTATGACATGCAACACACAGAAAAAACACACACACATAAGCATAAAATATCTATGTGCAGATTAATAGTTACAAGGTGATCTTCCATGTAAACACCAGACTGGTCAATAATGGAACACTGACAGCTACTTCAAAACCCTTTTATGGCCCTTCCTGCTCACAACCTCCTCCATTCCTTCCCTAAAAGTAACTATTTTTCTGCATTGCATAGTAATAGTTACTACAACTTTAAGATAGTTTTACCATAATAACTGCATTCCTAAACAATATAGGCAAGTTGTGGCAGCATTTAAACTTTACATAAATAGAATCATTCAGTATAAATTCTTTGGAGACATGTTTCTTTTACTCAGCATATGTTTGTATAATGCAATGATGTTAATGCACATCACTGTAGTTTACTCATTTCCTTACTGTAGAATATCCTATTATATAAATGTTCCATAATGCATCCACTTAACATTGATGGAACTTTGCATTATTTCTATTTGGAGATCTTACAAGTAACTCAGTAATGCACTTTTGCCCATGTATATTGGAGAATTCATGCATGCACATTTAGGAGTAGAATTGCTAGATCATAGCATGGTTACCTTATTTATTTGTTTGTTTGTTTATTTACTTATTAATTTACTTATTTATAAATCTTTATTGTTGAAAGTATTACATATGCCCTCCTTCCCCCGCCCCCCCCCCATTAACCTCCTCCAGCCGGCTCCTGTCGCCTACCCCAGGTTTTCACCACCCTATTGTCTGTTTTCATGGGTTATGCATATATGCATACAACGTCTTTGGTTGTTTACCTCCCACTCACTCACCCTCCCCCACCTTCCCTCTGAGATTCGGCACTCTGTTTACTAGATAATACCAGACTGGTTTTACACACACATCCCATCTGCCACAGGTAGAAAAGTTGTTTGTTCAAGGAATTTAAGGAAATGCCTGTTCAATTAAGTGATGATAACCAAACCAAACAAAAGCTTCAGTGGCGGCACATGAGAGGAAATACAGAAATTCTATAATTAATCCTAAATAGTTACTAAACAAATAAATAGCAAATGAAACAACAAACCACGGGGAAAATGTAAATTACATTGCCATAGTTTTTCCAAGATATAATTTTGAAAGTTGAGTTTTCAATAAAAAAAATAAGACAATGTAAATAAACAGAGAAATGTGGCCCATACTCACAAAAAAAGAAGTCAATGAAAACTGTCTTTAAGGACAGTTGGACTATGAAACAAAACATTAATTTTATTTGTCCATATTAAATATTGTAAATATGTTTAAAGAGTTAAAAGAAATATGTCTAAAAATTAAAGGAATGTATGATAAGAATGTCTCACCAAATAGAGAATACCAATAAAAAGACATTTTAAAATAGAACAAAATAGATATTCTGGAGTAATAAATATAATAACTTAAATAAAAAGAAATTACTAGAGTGGCTCAATAGCAGACCTGAGCAGTCAGAAAAAAGAATTAGTTAACTCAAAGTTAACTTGAACAGTTAGTGCAATTGAGATCCAATTTGAGAAACAGAATAAAAAAATAAAAAAGATATAAAGAGCCCTACCCGGTTTGGCTAAGTGGATAGAGTGTCCGCTGGCTGACTTGAAGAGTCCTGAGTTCAATTCTGGTCAAGGGCATGTAACTCGTTTGCAGGCCTGGCCCTAGTTGGGCAGTGAGTGAGAGGTGATCAATCAATCTATGTGTCAGATTTCTCTTTCTCTGTCTCTCCCTCTCCCTTCCACTCTCTCTAAAAACCAGTGGAAAAATATCCATGGGTGAGGATTAACAACAACAAAAAAGAATGAAGAAAAATAATCTATATATTCCAGAGGTCATCAATAAAATTAAGAGCTTCTGTTTCAACAGAAGTCATGGAGGCCAGAAGCAATACATGGGACATTTTTAAAGTGCAATAAGAGCCAGGGCGGTGTTGCGCAGTGGTTGAGCATCAACCTATGAACCAGGAGGTTATGGTTCAATTCCTGGTCAGGGCACATGCCCAGATTGCAGGCTCGTTTCCCAATAGGGGGTGTGCAGGAGGTAGCCCATCAATGATTCTCTCTCCTTCTCCCTCTCCCTTCCTCTCTGAAATCAATAAAAATATATAAAGTGCTATAAGAAAAAGACTGATGAGCATGACTCTGTAGTCTATATTCTATAAAACTATCCTTAAAAATTTAAGGAGAAATTAAGGCATTCCAAGACAAAAACAAAACAAAACAAAACAACAGAGAATTTATTTTCAGCAGACCTGGCTTACAAGGGGTATTAAGTACTAGACAATAACTGAAATCCACATGAATAAATCGAGAGCACTGGTAAAGATAACTACATAATATAGAAGACAACATGTTAATGTATTTTGGTTTGCAACTTTTTTTTCGTTACCTGATTTAAATGACAGCTGCAAAAGCAATTATAAGCTTATAATGTATAGAGTTGCAATTTGATTGACACAAATAAGTGGGGGAAAACAGAGCTATATTGGTACTAAGTTTCTGAATAATATTAGAATTAAGTTGGTATTATTCCAAGATTCTTTTAAATTACAATTCATGTTAATTATAATCCAAGGGAAGTCGCTAGGAAAAAAACCTACAAAATATAGCATAAAAAAACAATAATTGGAATAAAGTAATATACAAACATGATCTATTTTACACACCACAGCAATAATAGAGTAATAGAGAAACAAAAAGGTATGATATATAAAGAACAAATAACATAAAATTCTTTATCAGTAATTCAATTTTATATAAAAGGATTAAACACTATAATCAAAAAGTAGAGATTGGCAGGCTGAATTAAAAAGAAAAATGATCAAGCTATCACCTTCTCTATGAGATAGAGTTTACATTCAAAGGCACAAATAAACTAAAAGCTTAGAAAATGAATGCAAAAAGACATATCATGCAAATAGTAGCCAACAGATCCTTGAAATAGCTATTAAAAAGTTTTCAAGGGAAAAAAGTGTCATAGAGGCAAAGGACATTTTGTGATGATAAAAGTATCACTCCAGCTGGAAGACAAAAACATACATAAATATAAGTAACCAAAATATACAAAGAAAAATATGACAGAACTTAAAGGGCAAATAATTCTACAATAATGGAGTGAGGCTCCACTATACAATTTTGGTGATAAAAAGATCAACTGGGAAGATCAAAAAGGAGATGGAAGGCCTGGCTGGCATGGCTCAGTGGTTGAGCATCGACCTATGAACCAGGCTGTCACAGTTCGATTCTGTGGTCAGGGCAGATGCTTGGGTTGTGGGCTCCATCCCCAGAGTGGGGCGTGCAGGAGGCAGCCGATCAAAGATTTTCATCATTGATGTTTCTATCTCTTTATCCCTCTCCTTTCCTCTCTGAAATAAATAAATGGAATATTGGAACAACACAACAAAACACACTAGATCTACACTGGACTAACTTTTCATAAAATTCCATTCTGTCTTGATGTAAAAAACTTAACCATAATCAATACTAACACAATTCAGTTAACTTGATTAGGTGGCAATCGCAGAAGAAAAATGCAATTAAATGAAATGAAGAGACTTCTAGTCCTGGCTATAATGAAGTCTCTGGCATTATACTACCCCTCCCACTGTAAACAGCAACAATCAGGCATTGGAGCATAGGCCTTAGAAGTTTGTGATCACTGAAAGAAGAGAAAATGGCAAAGAAGCTTCATCATCACTTTAGGTTTTTGTCTGGAGACAATTTCCTGACCATGTACAGCAAGGTGCTCTCCAAGCAGAAAAATGTAGTCAAGCTGAGCTGAGGACACAGAGAGCAGTATGCAAGTCCGCCAAAGCAGGTGGAATCTATGTGGCAGGGCAATGAAGAGAGCTGTGCAGACACTGAACCTCAGAAGTGTAGAGGAGAATCCTCAGAGTTCTTGACTGAGGGATGGGGTGTACACACACAAGACAAATCTCTCTCACGGACTATAGTGTGGCTGCTAAAAAGTGGTATGAAGAAAACTAGGATCAATCAGTAAAGTAAACAGTTAATACCTTGGTACCAACTGCTATTTATAATTAAGGACCATATCCTAGAGTAAAAATACTCTAGATTAACATGAAAAGCCCAAGACCGTGCTAAAATAGGATCTATAAGGGAGGCAGAATTGGAAACTTGAATTTCAAGTTAGAGACGCTTGGGAAATACCTGGTATTTTCCACAGATATGCCTCAATACAATGTTTTTAAAAGCCTACACATAACCAAGCCAGTTATTGAAGTAATAACCAGAAAAACATACGCGTATACACAAACACACACTACTGAGGATTATAATAGAACCCGACATCTCCACAGCAACATATAATCATGATAGCCAATATACAATTAAAAATTTCAAGACAGACTTCCAGTTCCTGCTTGGAATGTAAAGAACTAGAAAGAGCATTGCTTCTAGTCTTTAACAAAATGGAAACCTGCGTGGAAATAAGTGTCTGTGTCTGAAGCTTTTCCTCTATAAAAGTGGCATCATGCCCCACCAGTTTGGCTCAGTGGATAGAGCGTCGGCCTGCGGACTGAAGGGTCCCAGGTTCGATTCCGGTCAAGGGCATGTACCCTGGTTACGGGCACATCGCCAAGTAGGGGGTGTGCAGGAGGCAGCTGATCAATGTTTCTCTCTCATTGATGTTTCTGACTCTCTGTCCCTCTCCCTTCCTCTCTGTAAAAAATCAATAAAATATATTTTAAAAAACTGGCATCATTTTCTTCTGATATTTATTATAAAAATGCAACATCTGAAAATTGGTTGTTTTTAATTATCTTTTTGAATATGAATGCTGCTTGTAGAATAGCTTCTGTAGAAATTTAATTTCAAAATTGTGTCAACGTGCACAGAGCTGTGGGCCTCCTTTAATTCATTGCATGGGTGCTCCACATTTTCAGATCCATTTTAAACACATCTGGTTTATTATTTTTCTATTATCTTCTGTCTCATATGTTCAAATCCACAACCTTGTTCCTCTGAAGCCTGGGGTAAATGTTTCTAAACTGTTCTCCACATCAGTGGTCTGTCTTTGCGCATCGTCAGTTCTTGTCACTATACTATCCACTCTAGATTTTAGTTATTCTAGTAAATTTTAAGTGCTAAGCTTGGCGATGACATGAAGCTCATTTTAGTCTAAAATTTTGCTGTTTTTCATGTGTGGACAACCAATTTTTTTATTTTAATATGTTTTTATTGATTTCAGAGAAGAAGGGAGAGAGAGACAGAAACATCAATGGTGAGAGAGAATCATTGATTGGCTGTCTCCAGCACGCCCCACACTGGAGATGGAGCCTACAACCTGAGCATGTGCCCTGACCAGTAATCAAATTATGACCTCCTGCTTCATGACAATCAACCACTGAGTCACGCCGGCTGACTGGGCCAGGCAACCAATTTTATTTCTAAGAATATTTCTATTGAAATTGTGGTTTATGTTGATTTTTTAAGGGTCTGATTATAAGCCGTGTAATAGGTACAAAAAATAATTACAGGAACAGTAATAAATGCTATTATTATTTTTCTTATTATTTCAAAGTTATTAAAATGTTTTTGTCTGACAGAGTGAAGATTGCCTCGGAGACTATAGGAGATATTGGAATAAATCTTTATGGTTTGTCTCCCTCTGCTCATCCATTCCCTCCCACTGAGCAGCTATTTTAATTTGATTGAGGAGAATCTGATATCCTCTGAGATATGTTTTCTACATGATCCTATACAACAATAAAGCCCTTTTCTGGCTGCATTGTCCTTGTACCATCTGTGTTGCTGGTACCTGGATTTCTGAGGCACACAGAATGTATATGTTAACTCAGAATCTACTTTGCAGATTCAACTCTCTTCACATATTGATTTTGAAGACTAGAACAGAGATCCCCTTTCCTTTCTCTCTCTCTCTCTCTCTCTCTCTTTCTCTCTTTTTTCCCTTCCTTCTCCCCTTCCTTCCTTCCTCCCTCCCTCCCTCCCTCCCTCCCTCCCTCCCTCCCTCCCTCCCTCCCTCCCTCCCTCCCTCCCTCCCTCCCTCCCTCCCTCCCTCCCTCCCTCCCTCCCTCCCTCCCTCCCTCCCTCCCTCCCTCCCTCCCTCCCTCCCTCCCTCCCTCCCTTCCTTCTTTCTTTCCTCCTTACTTTCTTTCCTTCCTTCTTTCAAGATACGGAAGTCATTTTTAATAGTTAAAAAGTTGTGGTAAGCCCTAGCCAGGTTGGCTCACTGGATAGAGCGTCGGCCTGGGGACTAAAGGGTCCCAGGTTTGATTCCAGTCAAGGGCATGTACCTTAGTTGCAGGCACATCCCCAGTAGGGGGTATGCAGGAGGCAGCTGATCGATGCTTCTCTCTCATCGATGTTTCTAACTCTCTATCCCTCTCCCTTCCCCTCTGTAAAACAATCAATAAAATATATTTTTTTAAAAAGCTGTGGTAAAATATACATAAAAGAAAACACCATTTAAATATTTTTAAGTGTTCAGTTCAGTGTTATTAAGTACATTCACATTATTGTGCAACCATCACCACCATCCGTCTCCAGGTTGTTGTGTTTTTTTAATCTTCCATAACTGAAACTCTATACCTATTAACCAGTAACTCCCCATTTCCTCCTCCCCCAGCCCCTGGCAACCACCATTCTACTTTCTGTTTCTCTGAATTTGACTTCTCTAGGTACTTTATAGGAGGAGAATCATACAGTATTTGTCTTTTTATCACTGTATTTTTTTCACTTAGCATAATGTCTTCAAGGTTCATCTATGTTGTAGCATGTGTCAGAATTTCCTTCCCTTTTAAGGCTGAATAATATTCTATTCTATGTATATATCACATTGTGTTTGTCCATTCATCTGTTGACAGAAGTAATTTTTTTGTTTTGTTTTGTTTTTTCTTATTTTTTTTTTTACTTTAGTCTGTATACTCCTGTCCAGAAAACAGGGAGCTCCCTTTTATGGGGAATATTGGACCACCAATAGCAATGTTTAATCCCTATTAGACTTCATGCCAGAAGAGGGGAGAGGAGAGCTGAGTAATTGATTTCTCTAAACTCCACGCTGTGAGAATTGATCTGGGAAAATTATCATTCCCAACATTGTTATGCCTATTTTTAATGGAGGTTATTAAAGTGACATCTTAACCAAAGGGATGTTTGGGCATCATGACACTTTCTTCAATACCACTTAGCAGGAAACTCATTGTGCTTATTATAAAACTGACCTGACTACTTTGGTACTACTGTACTGAATTCAAATGCTTGTTTTCTCATATAAGGAAGAACTCAGACCACCTAAACATTTAACATTAAGAATTTATAGTTTATAATCAGAGACATCTGTATTATGAACTATTTTATTTCAGTATTATTAAAAGTCCATAGACCAATGTTAAGAATCTCCGCCTTAAATTGACTAGGAAGTGTAAAATTTTATAACATGCTTAGTACTCAAGTAAATAGAAAAAAAAAGCCTTTGAAAATAAAAATACACCTTAAAATGATTACTTTAGGCACACCAACATCTACTTTTAGGTATTTTTCAAGTTGATATTTCTCCAGAACAAGTCATTTAACTTCAAGTTACCTCAATTGTGTAGAGAAAACTGGTTATATTAAATAACTAAGAATAATTCTAATAAATGGTGAATAGTTATACCATGAAAGACAAAGCAGTCAGCACTTGTGGGAAATTTATAGCATAGAATTTGCATATTAGGCAAGGACCTCCCTTATAAATAAGAACCATTTTTCTCTGTAAAATATTTAGCTCAGGAAATGCTAAGTAATGATAATTGGCCTATAATTTTCTTTGCTATGACAATATCATATTACTTTTAAAAGGAATTAAGAAGCTTACTCAGATTTCTTAATTAAAAAATTTCCAGGAACAATAAAGTTGCCTTAATATAAAACCCACTGACAGAAGGAAACTCCTACTTTTACTTTGACCTGTGATGTCAAACTGAGCAAGGTGTTTTATGTGAGCAGTCTATCATAGGAAGCTTTTATCCCTCTTTCCTTTGAAGACCCTGTTTGATAAAAGTATCCTTGAGTCACACCCTTCAAACAGGGAAGTTAATACTTTGACTCTATTTTTGAAGACAGCATATAAAGGTCTTCGTAGCTTCTAATAATATGGTTTAAAATTATACATTTAAAAGTATAATTCATTGGTTTTCATGAAGAGTATAGGAAATTCTCTATGGAAAATCCAAATTCTTGCTGCTTTTGCTTTTAGAAACACAGTTTGTTTTTGTCTAGAAATAGTTATACTCTGGACCAAAGACACATAAGAGAAATATTTGAAATTGGACTGTATGATATCTATACTAATAGAGGAATATGCAAATTGTCCAGGATGCCATCACAGTAACGACCAATCAGCAGGCTGTGTGTGCAGCAGGTGCGGATGGGCGGGGACTTATAGCGTCAGGGGCAGGGCCGTGGTGTGGGCCTTTGTGCACCTGTGCTGGGGGAGGCCTGATCAGCAGCTGCCGTGGCTGCTGCAAGGGTCAGAGAGAGAGGCAGGGCCTGATCAGCAGCCCCCACAGCTGCTGTGCCCCAGGCCCAGGTCAGGGTTCATGCAGGAGGTAACCAATCGATATGTCCCTCTCACATTGATGTTTCTCTTTGTCTTTCCCTCTCTCTTCCATGCTCTCTAAACTTTAATGGGGAAATATCCTCAGGGAGGATAGAAAGAGAAAGAAAGAAAGAAAGAAAGAAAGAAAGAAAGAAAGAAAGAAAGAAAGAAAGAAAGAAAGAAAGAAAGAAAAAAAGAAAAAAAGAAAGAAAGAAAGGTCATATCCTGTAAAAGAGACATCTTGAAAATGCCTAAAGAAAGTTGTCATTTTTTTTGTGGTGAAGATACTGGACTTCATGTGGATGAAAACACCTTGGCGGCTGCGAGGGCTGAAAGCCAGCAGCAGTGGCGGCTGATAGTGGCAGTGGCAGCAGCAGTGGGGTGATGGGGGCAGCGTCTTCCCCTGATCAGCCCGGTGGCCTCCCTCAGAGGGAAACCAGAGCCTAAGCCATCAGTAGGACATCCCCTGAGGGCTCTCAGACTGTGAGAGGAGGCAGGCTGGGCTGAGGGACCCTCCCTCCCAGTGCACAAATTTTTGTGCACCAGGCCTCTAGTTCTTATAATAACATTCCATTTTAGCTCCTTAGATTTATAAGTTTATAAAATTTGAAAAAAAAAATGTCCTGTTCATAAAAAGTGGTATTAACATGTTCTCTAAGTTTTTGGTGAAAAGGAGAGAAATTTATAGTAGGGATAAGATAAAGATAAACTGATTTAGTGATTGAAAAATCAGGGGTAAATATGTATGCTAATATATTTAAGATATTTCTTGAATTATATAAATTATATACAAATCTTAGCTTTCTTTTTAAAAATTATATTTTTATTGATTTTAGAGAGGAAGGGAGAGGGAGAGAGAGATAGAAACATCAATGATGAGAGAGACTCATTGATTGGCTGCCTTTTGCATGCCCCACACTGGGGATCAAGCCTGCAACTTGAACATATGCCCTGACCAGGAATCGAACTGTGACCTTCTGGTTCATAGATCCACGTTCAACCACTGAGCCATACTGCCGGGCTTAAAATCTTAATCTGAACAAAGAAGTATACAGAACAGGCATCTAGTAGACTAATTTCCAACATGATCATTCTTGTCTATGTTTTTCTTCCACATAAATCATACCACATAAAATTTATGACAAAATTTTAATATGGGAGTTGAAGCTCAGGATCAATTCAAACAGCTCCCTTCCTAAATGGACAGAACTACACATATGTCTGAGAAACAAGAAGGCCTTGTTTTTCTAATGCTTGGGTAAATAAGAATTAGTACAGTTGCACAATAACTTGAAGAAATCTAAACTTTTGGAGTTCACAGAAACACAGCGGATGTTGTGACAGCCTGCAAATAACCAGTCAACTCATTATTTTTTTGCTGTATATTTGTTCATTCATGTTCACTCTTGCCTGCTTCTTTAGTTTCTCTCCCATTTGTCCAGGCTATTAGTTAGGATGCTTTTGAAAGTATTAGAAATCCCAACTTAAATTGGCTTAATAATAAGAAGAGTCATTGCAATGGTTAATTTTATTGTAAACTTAGCTAGGCTGTGATATCCAGTCATTTAGTCAAATACCAGTCTAGATGTTTCAGTAAAGGTTTTTTAAAAAAATGTAATTAATATTAAAATCAGTAGACTTGAGGAGAGCAGATTACCCTTCCTCGTCCAATCATTTGAAGGAATTAAGAGAAAAGACTGAGATGCCCAGCGGAGTAAGAATTCTGCCTCCATACTGTGTTTGGCTTCAAGACTGTTGCAACAATGTCAGCTCTTGCCTGGGTCTCCAACTGATTGGCATTGCAGATTTCACATTTTCCAGTCCCCAATACTGTGTAAACCAATTCCTTAAAATAGTTTTCTTTTATCTAAGCACTAAAGAAAAAAAGTATTAACTTTAGAAAACTGTCTTCTCAATCACATAGCTAAAGAATGGTTTACTTTTATAGTAGAAAATATGATATATATCCTAGATTAAATCCCAAATATTAAGGATAACAGTTTCACCTTAAAACAACTTTATCAGTCAGTGTCTTTTTAAAAATAATGATTGTAAATGTTTACTCCTATGCTCTTACCTTTTTATAAGAATGAAAGAAGAAACAAGTACAGAATCATTAAACATTAAGTGGGTTCATTTCAAATTTAATCAACAAGAACACTGATTAATGTCTATTAGCATCTTAGCAAATAATATTTTTTCCGGACTGGAGGATCTATATAAAAGCAACCTTCTCCAGCTCATACACACACACCACACACGTCCACACACTCCTCTATCACTTCCTTGCACTCTCACACTCTCTCCCTCCCTACCTTCCTGCTGGTCGCCATTTTTTCTCTCTATTATTTAATTTTAATAGCTAATTTCTCTACTTGATTTCAAAGAAGAGACTGTTGTGAAGAGCTGTGTCTTTAGCAGGAAAGTATTTCCCCCCAAAGCATAGAGATATCTAAATCAAAAAAAATACCCTAGAGGAAAAAAGAGATCTCAAAAGAAAAACAGAAAAAATGCAATACTATTGCACAGTAAGCAGAGACTTCATATATTACTACCCTCAAGGTTTAGTTAATAAACCTTGAAGTTTCAAATTTTGTATTCAGTACAAAGCAGCAAAGTTTCCTAAACAAAATTCATTGCACAGATTTACAAAAGGCCCTAGCGGATTTAAATTCTAAGCTCCAATTTTATTATTATACTTATTTCATCTTATTTGGAATAAAGCTTAGATCATTTTATATTTTGGCAAAGTCCACTATTCTTTTATTGTTCCTCTAACTGTCTAGGCAGCGGCAACACATGTTTAAGAACAGTACTAAGGGATTCTTAACGCATATAACACTAAGTTATTAATAATGAAATTATAGACATATTTATAGAGAAAAAAGACATTGAACGAGATAATACCACACAAGAATTATATTAAAATAATTAAAGATATTTTATATAGCAATTTTTTTATATATATCTGCTTGGACAAGAAGAATAAAATAAAAAAATAAACAAGTGGATTACATCAAACTGAAAAGTTTGTGCAAAGCAAAAAACAACAACAAACCAACAAAAACAAAATTGAAAAGACAACCCACTGAATGGAAAAACATATTTGCCAATGATACATATGATAAAGGGTTAATATCCAAAATTTATAGAGAACTTCTACAACTTAACATAAAAACAACAAACAAACCCACAAACATACAATCTGATTTTAAAAATTGGCAAAGGACCTGAATAGACACTTCTCCAAAGATACATATCAAAAGATGCTCAATATCACTAATCATCAGATGAATGCAAAGAAGATACCATATATCCACAGCAATCTTAAGAAAGAAGAACAAAGTTGGAGAGATCCCAATGCCGGATATCAAGCTATATTACAAAGCCACTGTAATAACAATAATCTGGTACTGGCACAAGAACAGGCACATAGATCAATGCCTTTCTATTTAGTTGTTCTATTGCACTATTCACTATACCTGCTTTCTCATCACTAAATCACAGCCCTTTGCTGCTCAATCTTATAATAAAGAATTTAAACATACTACTGGTTTTTGCTATAGTTTATATTATTTCATTATTTTATATTATTTTACTTGTTTATTATTGATATTTCATTTATTGTTGCTATAATTATTTATTTATATAAATGCAAAACAATAATAAAACCTTTATTTTCTTAAGTCATATATTCATCTATTATGAGATTTTTATGTATGGGAGCATATAAACAGATATAAAATAGCTTCCTATCTATAGAAATCATTCTCAAGGAAGATAAATGTTAACATTTATAAGGGTCTTGGTGATACCTTTCCAGTAATAGCTGAAATTTTACTGGGTATGGCCAGACTTACCCACACTGTGGTAATACCTTATCCTAAGAAGCCAGAAACACCAATCAGAAAGAATATATTCACCCCTCTGTTCATAACATAGCTAAGATCTGAAAACAGCCCAAGTGCCCACAAGTAGATGAATGGACTAAAAAACTGGTACATTTACACAGTGGAATACTATGTAGCTGTAAAAAAGAATGATTTCTTACCCTTTGAGACAGTATGGAGGGACCTGGAGAGTGTTATTCTAATCAAAATAAGCCAGTCAGAGAAAGACAAGTATCACATGATCTTACTTATATGTGGAACTTAAAGAACAAAATAAATTGATGAACAAAACAGATCCAGATACATTAAATCAGGCAACAGACTGACATATTTTAGAGGGAAGGGGAGGGGAGAGGGAAGATGTTAACCAATGAACTTAAATGCATATATTCATGTCCCTTGGACAGACAATAGTGTTGGGGAGGGCAAGAGATTGGAGTGGATGGGGTCAATGGAGGGATAAAATGCGGACATCTGTAATACTTTCAACAATAAAGATACATTTAAAAATAAATAAATAAATATAAAAGCAATTTTAGAAAATTTTATTAAAGATTCTGAAAAATATTGGGGGTCCAATTTAACTAATTGTACCGAAACCCACTCTAATAGACAAATCCAAACGTGTACTGCATCAAAGTAGAAGTTTATTTCTTGTTCACACGCACACACTCTAGTGTGGATGTGCAAGTTGGTGGGTGACTCCCTTATATGAGATTAGTCAGATGTAAGAAGAGGAGAGAGATCTTCAAGAAGGAGTATCTGTTTCTTAAGCTCATGGTCCACAAATGGCACATATCACTTCTTCACAGGATCTATTGCCAATATGTATAACTGCAGAGAAGGGATAGGGAGCTCAGTGCAAGTGTAATCTCAGAAAAAATGGGGAAATTACACTTTGATGAACATCTAACAGTTTTCACTAGAAGATTATGTGAGTGAAGAATCATATGTGTAGATCATTTTAAAATTTAACAACTTTTCACAACTATGTAAGGTAAGTTAGATAGCATGAGTAACCATATTCTTTTCACAGAAAATTTAGTGACCTATATAAAATTCTCCCAGTTTTTCCACTTTCCCCTCACACAGCTTTGTTATGATTCCTAGAGAAAATTGGACTTGGTCAACATAAGGAACTTATCACTGTCATTCCCATAAAGTTATCTTGTCGTGTAACTAACTAATCCAGCTATGACTCTGCATTTTATTTCGCTTTATTTCCTTATGTATAAATTTCTGCCTCAATGATCTGTCTTGGACAAAATGCACAAAGATCTAGAACCTGGTCTTTGTGTTGCCAGCCTCCCAGCAATACATAAAATATTTCCTCTGAATCTCACCCGAGAATGAGGCCTTCCTATTTACTAAGAAACTACCATCAAAAAGCCTGTCTGTCTTGGACAGTCTAGTGTTGCTTTCCCCAGGTTTTATACTACAGGGCTTTGTCTGCTTATTGCTTATCAATATCCCATTCTTAACTCTTAATAGATTTATCAATACCAGCTGCCAACTTCCATTCTGACAAGATTCAGATACTGTATTCTATTGCTGCCCTAAACTTCCCTCCAGCACTACAGCTGGGTTTTCCCTTTCCATATTTCCACTGTCTCAGGGGATGAATCTATTTCTAGGTCCCTGAACCACCTCCTCTAGTCTGGCCTTCTTTGATACTAAGTCCTAAGTATATGACAAGATGGGGAAGAAATTTAATCACCCAGGGCAGAAATTTAATTCATCCACATGCATCAACAGGTAGTCTGACTTAAAATCCAGAATATATAGTCAACTGAAATTTGATGTATTCCAAGAACACATAATGGGGAAAGGATAGTCTTTTCAACAAATGGTGTTAGAAAAATTGAATATTCATATATTAAAAAAAGAAAATGAAATTAGAACCCTACCATATACCATACACAAAAATCACTCAAAATGCATTAAAGACTTTAATGTTAAACCTGAAACTGTAAAAGTCCTAGAACTAAATATAGGGAAAATCTTATTGACATTGATGTCAACAATTTCTTGGATATGACACCAAAAACACAGGTAACAAAAGCAAAACTAGACAAGTGGAGAGAAGTGCGACTACATCAAACTAAAAAGCTTCTCCACACCAAAGAAAATAATCAACGGAATGAAAATCCAACCTACAGAATGAGACAATGACTTGTAAACCATATATCTGATAAGGGGTTAATATCTAAAATGTATAAGTAACTCACACTAGTCAACAACAAAAATCAAATAATCCAATTGAAATTGGGCTAGGGACTTGAAAACACATTTCTCCTAAAAAGACATAGAAACAACCAACAGGTATATGAAAAGTTGTTCAACATCAACAGTTATCAGGAAAATGCAAATCAAAGCAACAATTAGATATTACCTCATATTTTTTAGGGTAGCTATTATTATTTTTTTAAAGTCAAGTGTTAGCGAGGATGTGGAGAAATATGAACCCTTGTACACTGTCAGTGTGATTGTAAAATGGTGCAGCAGCTATGGGAAACAGATTCTTCAAAAAAAGTCACAATAAAACTACCATATTACCCAGCAATCCTACTCTTAGGTGGTGTGAAGCAGCAGGCCCAGAGAAGAGGAGTGACTTGCCCCAGGTCACACAGCTAGTAAGGGGCAGATGTGGGACCTGAACACATGCCTCAGAGGCCAGAACTGAAGTCTCCACCACTAGACTAGATGTCTGGTCCAGCAATCCTACTTTTGAGTATATAGTCAACAGGAAACAAAATCGGTATCTCAAAGAGTAATATTTTACTATTACTATTCGATGTGATAAGGAGGGTGAAAACTAATAATGAGGCAGACAGTGAATGAGATAATAAACTTAAAATCACTTGAGCTCCTCAGTAAAAGATACAGAGTAAATCCAAAGTATGATTTTATTAATGTAATAAGCTCAAACACCAGAAAAGAAGAATGCATGCGCAGATTTTTAAGTCCTGTTCATTAATTTGTTTAGCTCATTAATTTGTTTAACTTTCACAAATTAGATATCCCATTCATTTTTCATGGTCCCAATCATCTGAGTGCATGCAGTTATCATTGTCACCAGATAAATTCCTCTCGGTGAGGATGTTGAGAAGAGAAATGAGATCTTAACTGTCTCTGACAGTGAATCCAATTGACAATCACATTGAATAATACTTTAAATGACTAGAATACACTTACCAAGAGTGGTGTGAAGATTAAGTATGACATTGTAGAATTGAATGTAGTGCCTGGTGTGGCGGTAAGTCTTTAACATAAATATAAAATCCCAATGAAAAGCTACAATAAAGAATGATTCAGGAACACTAAAATTTAAATTTCATGTAAAGATTTTGCCTCAAACAAAGGATCCAGAGTTAAAATTTTATTTTAAAGTATAAACTTAAGGCACATCAGTAGAATTTAAAGTGAATAGGGCTAGCAACTATAAAACATCACAATGTTTCAGGAAATAGGCTAGGTTTGAGAAATATTGAGTGACAAAAATATAACCATGAACATAAATTATACATTCCAAAAGCATAATATTGAGCACAGAAGTAGATAATAAAAAAATAAAAGCATGATGGCTATTATTGGATTCCTCCTACATCTATTGTATGAAACAATTTGATGATGATAAAAATAAATCTAATAATCATTTCTTAGCCTACCAACTAACAAGAAGCAAGAGAAAAGAGTATTGTTATCCTGATGTTTTGTTGTTACAACAATCTATTTTGAAAAATGTTATATGATCTTAACCATCAAATGCTGAATATATATAATGTTTTTCATCAGACTGTGTTTCTTATCACCTACATTATAAAGTCAGCATGTTAGATAAATTTTAAAATATTCATTGTCATAGTTAAAAAATATATGTAACCAGATCATACCATGAAAAACAACATGCTTTTAGATGTTATCAATAGAGGTCTTATTTATAATTCCCTGAGATCATTTAACACTGTGATTGCATCACCATACCTTTTTGGCACTTTGGATCAACTTTGTCATTTCATACATCTAGTAGTTTTTATATTGATTCAAGCCATTTTATTTTAGAATTAGCATACCAAAACTATTCTCAGTTATAGTGCTAATATATTGCATCAAAGACTAAATTAACATTTTACTGCTGTTAACCAGAGGCAATACTTCATAAAAAATTGATAGTTTTGCCAAAACTTTACATTCCAAACTGTTTAAATTTCAATATTTCCATTAAACACCTATTAATGAAAAGGAGAAAGTACATTTCCTTTCCTTCCTTCTGGCAAAATATAATGCCAGGTTTCAAATGTCTGATACTTTTGAATTCCCATCAATCTAACTATGTGCTTAATAGCAATAAAAAAATTCAACAAGACCACTTAACTTCCTCAATAAAAACTTACATAGTAATTAGTGGGGTCATAAGTTTACTTAAAAAAAGCAAATATAAAGAACTGCCTATTTTTATTATATTTTTACTCCATTCAATATTCATGATTATTTTATGTAATTGGGAAAGTTCATTTCAAATTCTAATTCATCACTGAAAGATAAGAATTAACTGAAAAGCAAAGCAAAACTTTCTTCTTTATCTATGTTAATATAATTTGGTTAGCTTTTTGTTTAGCAACTTTTCTCAGGCAACAGTTATGCATTAATGTTTATCCTTGAGAAATTCCGGTTCCAAGTCCTTAGAGTTTACACAGCAAATGTCACATTTTCCTCGTGCAGATAAATTCATAAATCAATGCATGCAGCTCATACTGCCTGAATCTTTACAGCAAATTTTAATCAGCTAAACACATACAAATTTTGCCACACTTCATTCACTGCTTCCATGAGATCAGAATATAGCAGATGTGGCTGCATGACAAAGAGACATTGCAATTAATGTGAGGCAGATTGGGGTAAATACCTTATGAAAATGTGAGCAACATTTTTTTTTTCACTGTGCCAATCATGTCTTCACATTGTGAAACTGAGAAAGAAGATAATCTTGCTATTCATATGAGAACAGTTTCAGGTATAAGAAACAGATATCTTGTCCAGGTGACACAAAGTCGAGGCGCGTTAGGAACCTGAGAGAAAACATACACAGGCTATAAGGATGGAGGAAGAGAAGAGAAGGAAGGACAAAGATTAGAGTATGCTTCATCTCGTCTCATGATTTTAAGAATATATATATATGGTTGTGTCTTTTGAGTAGAAGAAAGAGTTGAAAAAATATTCTACACTGGTCAGGGTGTTGGCTAAAAGAAAATAAGAAGATGTCTAACAAGATAGTGTAGGAGACATGAGGATGAACATCTCAGAATGGGCAGAGTGTAAAGACAATCTATGTCCCCAGGAGCCAACACTGAGCCCTGCTTGACACTCTTCACTGGGAAAGGAGCGGCAATGCGCCACCTGGTGACAGGCTGATGTTGGCAGGCTGATGACACAAAGGTTTCCTTCCTGCAGGGGTAAGAGGTGATACTCAATGACATAGAGAGTCGGGAGATGAATCTGCCTCTTCTGCTTCAGTGAATATGCTGACATCACCATTGGTGGACCTACAGAACGCCCGAGTGTTCAGCACACAGTACTGTTGCTGACTAAAGGACATGGTTTATATCAAGGAAGTACATCTATGGGCTTATACTCAAAGTATTCAATTGTCTTGCTATGTACCCTTTACGCTAAAGCATGTAGCTTGATAGAATGATGTGACAGAATGGTGAAGGCTCAATTACAGAATATGCACAAAGAAAACGTTTTAGTAGGCTGGAGCACTGTGCTATAGGACACATATTGTCAATATGTGATGCCATTTTTCACATAGCCAGATTGCACAGGTTCTGGGACCAAAAGATGAAAAAAGGAGTGTCTCTCTCACAATTATAGTTAATGATAAAAATAATGCACATAAGAAATTTATTTCACAACCCAAGTGGTAAATGCTTCTATCAGGGCAAAGAGTTGGTTCCCATGAATTATAATATTGAGAGAGCCACCTGGCAATTTTTCAGATCCTCACAGTATTGAACTAAAGAGAACCGGGACAGTGATTCTAACTACCAGTCATGATACAAAATGGGGGCAAAGTGTAAGAATGTCTAAATCAGGCATTGCCACCTATAATACTATCCACAGAAAACTGTGGAACCTCAAGGACGACATGACTATCAAGGATTCGTGTTTTCCTATACTGAGGGCTCAGTTTTCTTCAACCAACGAACGAGAGTAGTGACTAAGATGTACAATCGGTATATTATACTGTATAACCTGTCTGCACCTCTAGATCTATTCTTGATCCTTCTCTGCCCTCCTCTGTGTACAAGTGCAGCCTGACCTCTGGGGCTTCCACTTCAGTCCAATTAATGGGAGTCTGGCTGGAGCGAGAGGCGAGGCATTCATTCCCTTTGCTTCCTGCCTTTCAGTCTGCAGTCCAATTAATGTGAGGCAGATTTGGGTAAAATGTCTTATGAAAATGTGAGCAACATTCTCACTGTGTCTTCTCGCCAAGCCATAGCTTCTGTCTCGGCCCTACTCCCAGAAACCAGCCTTCACTTGGTTGCAACAAGTGTTCTTTCCCTTGGCCTTGTAGGCCTGGCATTGATGATCTTCCCCGTTGTTGCTGGGTCCCAGCGGCTGCCTCATCGTTTCATGTGTTTGCCAACACTGCTATCAATTCTGGTAAAATCTTCAATGTTTAAATGTCTCATCAATTCCAGTCAAGTGTCTGACTAGTATGGCATAATATGAAATGACCCTAGGAAAATGGTGCATTTTAGATAATCAAGAGCAGTTCAAGAAAGTCAGAGGGAAAAGCTGTGAGGGATGTAGAGATAGGAGGCTCAGAATTAAATAATGAAGTTTAAGACACCAAAAGGGACCTTGAAATATAACGCAAAGTGAATCACAGACCTAAACGTAAGATGCAAAACTATAAAAATCCTGGAAGATAACATAGGAGAAAACCTAGATGACCTTGAATATAGCGATGACTTTCTAGATATAGCACCAAAAGCACAGTCCATGAAAGAAGTAATTGATAAACTAGACTTTATTAAAAATTAAAACCTTCTGCTCTGCAAAAGACAATGTCTTTTTAGGGCAGTAAAATTATCCTGTAGGTTATTATAATGATAAATATATGTCATTATACATTTGTCCAAACCCTCAGACTGAATCCATTAAGTCAGTGATTTTCAACTGGTGTGCTGCAAGAATTCTTAAAACATGTAATACCTGACTATTTAGTCAGGAGCACTGACCTTTTTTCCCCCTTAAATTGTCAAATAAAAAAATTACAACAGCCAACACAACAAAAGCCGTCCAGCATGACTGAATCAAAATTATACTTATTTTTTGTCAGATTATAGTAATTAGTATATGTGTGCCATGAGATGAAAACGGTTGAAAATCTCTGCTTTAGATAGTGAACTTTGGATGATTATGATGTGTCAATGTAGGTTCATCATTTTAACAAATGTATCCCTCTGGTGTGGGATGTGGATAATAGTGGAGGCTGTGCATGTGTGAGAGCAGAAGGTTATGAGAAATCTCTGAATCATCCCTCAGTTTTGCTGGGAACCCAAAACTGTCCTGAAAATATAAAGTCTTACTTAAAAAGAAAAGAAAAAAAAGCTAATGTATCATCAAAATCCCGTTTTTAAGTATTAACCATAATGTTAAACTCAAAACAAGCCCAACATCAAATTACGACATTTTGAAGAGGTTGTTCTGATTGTAATATGAAGAATTCATCAATTACATAAGAAGGATTTGTGATTTTAATCTACCTTGTAGTTCATTTGTTCTCTTTAACTGCCAAACAGGTAGAGGTCAAATCAATGACTACATTGACTTCTAGTGAACTCAGTTCTAAACTTTGGAATATCAGCACTTTGGAGTACCACTATTCTTGGAGAGATCTCTAGAGATGGCGCATTCGATTAGCATACCTTACTTTGAAAAAATATTCACACCACTGCCTTATTCTCCATACTACATTGTGCCTTAGGGCAGCTATTCTGTCTTTCTTATAATACACTTTTTAATTGTGTCTCTGGTCAAAGCCTCTGGCACCTATCAATTTTGTAAGTAGCAGAAAGATTGTAAACAAGTAGGCTAGAATTTGCTTCCTTTTTTGACATTTGGATGCGAAGCCGGTATCACTAGAAGGTCAGTAACACAATAATGAGAACAACTTCCTCAGCGAGAAATATATAAATGTTCAAATTATTTTAAGTTCAAACAGAACATTTGAAATATTCAATATTAATTGCAATAAGTTTTATTTACAACTTTAAAGTTAAAACATGAATTAATATTTCATGTGCGTATGTCTAGATAAATGGGTCTACATCCTTATTTTCTTTGTTCTATTTTGTTAATGGAGATGTAATTTCCATTCAGTAAGATTCACTCACCTCAGTGATATAGTTCTAGAGTTTGAAAAATAAATGAGTATAATCACCACCATGACAATCAGTATATATACAAATATTTTCATCACATTGAGGAATTTCCTTTTATTTCTTAATTTATTATGAATTTCAAATCAGAAATGATGCTAAATATTGTATTGTCAAGTGAGTTTTACTTTTATTGGATGATCATATGATTTCTTTAAATTTTTATAAGTTAACTGGTAAGTGACATGCATTGATTTTCAATTACTGGACCAAAACTGCACTCCTACATAAACCTGACTATTCTGTTTCATATAATTTTGAATTTGATTTAATAATATATTGTTAAAGATTTTGCATCTGCATTTTTTGTGTTTTTTGTTGTTGTTGTTATTAATCTTCCCCTGAGGATATTTTTCCATTGATTTTTAGGGGAAGTGGAAGAGAGAGGAAAATACAGAGAGAAACATCAATGTGAGAGAAACACATGGATTGGTTTCCTCCTGTAGGATCCCTCCTGTAGGGCTGCCTGGGCTGGGGAGGAGACTGCAACCAAGGCATGTGCCCTTGATCGGAATCTAACTTGGGACCCTTTGGTACACAGGCTGATGCTCTATCCACCAAGTCAAACCGACCAGGGTGCATCTGCATTTATAATAGACTAGAGGCCTGGTGCACAGGATTTGTGCACTGGTGGGGGGCGTGGCCTGTGGGGATCAGCCCGCTGTGGGAGTGCCACTCATCTCAGTCAGCCAAGCAGCATTCCCACTTGGGAGCGCGCTGACCTCCAGGGGACAGCTCCTGCATTGAGCGTCTGCCCCCTGATGGTCAGTGCACGTCATAGCGACTGGTCAACTGGTCGTTCCACCATTTAGTAGCTGGGCTTTTATATATATAGATAGATACTAGTCACTAGTTTTCTTATATAAGATTGTGGCATCAGAAAAAGATTACTGATTTGAGAAATTTCTTTTAAGCTGTCTATATTAATACATTCAAAGTGAGTTTCTAGTAGACAGCCATGGTTGTTTTGCCTGTTTTGTTTTTTGTTTGTTCGTTTGCTTGTTTTCATTCTGACAATGTCTGTGTATGATTTCTGGATTGACAATTTATGCCTTTAAACACTTCAGGAATATTATGTCACTTCTTTCTGTCCTCCATAGTTTCTGATGAGAAATCGTCTGTCAATCAAATCACTGTTCTCCTATAGGTAATGCATCATTTTTCTCTGACTGCCTTCAAGAAGTCATCTTGAAAATTTTTCACTAGTTTGATTGTGATGTGTTTGGGCATAAATTTATTTGAGTCTATTTTGTTTGGGGCTCAGTTATATTTTTGAAGCTTAGGTTTATGTCTTTCACTAATTTGAGAGGTTTATAAACATTTCTTCCAAATAATTTTTGGTATTGCAGTCTATGTATGTTTAGGTTATAGTAGCTATTTACAAAATGATGCAAATTTCTAGAAAACCAGTTCACACTATATATCAAGAATAGTAAAATAGTTCATATCTTTTCATCTAATTATCTTTTTTGAAATCTATCTTAAGGAAATAATTAGAATAGTGATCAAATATTTATAAACAAAGTTACACTCCCTAATATTAAGCTTGAGAATATAACATTCAACTACATATAAATTTTCAGTAATAAGGAATTTAGCTAGGTAACCTATTATTAATAAGAAAACTTAATAACAATAAGTAGAGTTATTATACACAGTAAAATATTTAAAAGATGTGTGTGGCTTATGCTAAGAATTAGTATTATAGTGATCACTAAAACATACAAATACAAGACCTTTTCTTTGATTTCCAATTAGAAAGATAGTACAAATAAGTGTAACAATTAAATAAAATATTATTAAAATACTATGAGGTGTTAAACATTGAATTATTTATAGAGAGTTTTAAAGCAATTGGATCTTAAATTTGTGGGAGAACTTAGAGAAAACTACATATCAGGTTTCTTTGTTTCCTTTTCTTTATTTTGCATCACATTGGATAGTTCAAATTAAATAATGAATAACACCATCAATGTTCAAGTTCAATTCTGAAGTATTTTCAAATGCTGAATATAAGTAGCATATATAGTGTTAATTCTCTCCTATTAACTTGTAAAATGAAAGCCTTTTATTGTTATCTTTAGGTAAAATGATTCACTGAAATATTTGCTTTTATCATTATGTCTATTATTCCCATCAATATAATAACTATATGTCTTATGGTAGATTCCTAAAGAATTACAGGAAACACAAGTAGAAAGTGCACTTATCTGTTAAAGACCAGAGACCGAAAGTAGCAAGGAAAATAGAAATTGTTTATTATATTTATCTGTATTAAAAAATGTCTTCATATAGGCAAGCCAGTGCTATGTGTTGTTTCACTATTATTAGATCCCATTTATCTTTCTGCTCTGTCATCTTTGTCTTCTATGTTTATTGACCCCTTCTGTCTAATCTAACTGTAGGAGTCCCAGCCACCATATATAAATTCAATATAAGACAGGAGAAAGGTTTAAAAAAAAATAAGACACAAGCTTTCTGCCCCAATATCTCACTTTGAGGAGCTGTTAAGTTCCACCAAATAATTTCTGCCTTGCATCATTAGCTGGAACTTTTTCACATGGGCAGAGATTGCTATAAAAGAGGCAAGGATATGGAGACTTTAGATGAGTTTGTTTGTTTTTAGTTTGCTTCTAAAGAATAAAAAAGAGAATGAAAACTGAAACTTCCATTAGCAATCTCTGCTACAACAAGGTGACTGATTTCCAGTGTTTAGCAACTGAAACAAGTCCTAGACCAGTGATGGCGAACCTTTTGAGCTCGGCGTGTCAGCATTTTGAAAAACCCTAACTTAACTCTGGTGCCGTGTCACATATAGAAATTTTTTGATATTTGCAACCATAGAAAAACAAAGATTTATATTTTTGATATTTCTTTTATATATTTAAATGCCATTTAACAAAGAAAAATCAACTAAAAAAATGAGTTCACGTGTCACCTCTGACACGCGTGTCATAGGTTCGCCATCACTGTCCTAGACACTCACTAACATTGAGATTACCATTTTTCTGGATGCTAAACTTTCATTAGATCCATTGAAGACAAAGAGAGGATAATGATAACAAAGTCTTTCTAACTTTACTAGTGATACTGTTGTGCTCACCTAGTTATTAATAACAGGAAGGGAGCAAAGGGAAGGCCAGAAATTATAGACATGTCATTTGGGCAGTTTCACCAGGAAGCTAAAGCTTTACATTCTCCAGGGAGTCACTGGTCTATTCCTTGCAGAGCCATGGGCAAACTACCGCCCGCGGGCCAGATCCGGCCCGTTTGAAATGAATAAAACTAAAAAAAAAAAAAGACCGTACCCTTTTACGTAATGATGTTTACTTTGAATTTATATTAGTTCACACAAACACTCCATCCATGCTATTGTTCCGGCCCTCCGGTCCAGTTTAAGAACCCATTGTGGCCCTCGAGTCAAAAAGTTTGCCCACCCCTGGGTCAGACAGAGGGAAGAGAGACACATGAGTAGTAAAGTTGGGGGGGTGGGGAATGAAGGAAAGATACTTGCCTGTCAATCACTCATGGGAACAGGTCATTGGCCAGAATGGGCATGGCCATTGCAAGGGCATGAAATTTGGGATATTTAATCCCCTAAACAAAGATAATCACTCTCTTTGCCTCTCTTGGCTCTATTGGACTCTTGTTGTGAGGGGTGTGCTCTCTTGGCTCCGCCTGCATTCACCCACATGGCCCATGGCCATGTGGACCCCCCCCACACACAATGGACTAATGGACTGTAATGCTGTGTGATGCTGAACTAGACCCCGCTAAAATATGGAACAGAATTTCTGTACACTGGCTTTGCTTCCAGATCTACTGAACCCCAGCTACACTTCTATAACTAGACTAAGGGAAATGGGACTTTGGAAACCCAGGGATGTAATGATACACAAATAAAAATCACTCATCCTCCCATGTGAGTCTCAGAAAATTCCTTTTCTCAAGATATCATAAGGACTCCACCCCCAGCACTCAGTGGGGAAAGGGATACCCCAATTTCCCCAGTAACACTAATACCAACATTAAAGAATTCTTGTAACTCATCATTATGAAAATTGAGAATTAATATCTTAATCATTCTACTAATTAGACTACTCCTGAATCAATTTGTTGAGAAATCAAATGTTTTATTTAGATGTTAGCCATAACCTAATTCAAAGGGATTTTTGAATATTTATTCCTCCTCATAAAAAAACCCTAAATTAATTAAGAAAAAAAATAATATACAAGATCTTGGCATCTTGCAAATTTCCAGGTTATCTATTCAGAAAATATTGATTATACACATTGGCAGGCGATGCTGGCTTTCCACATTACAGTTATTCCTTTTCTTCCTTACTAATGGAATCTCCATTGTATTTGTCTAAAGGATTGCTGAACTTTCAGAGATATTGGTTACTTTCACACTCTAGGGGATGAGCCTTGATTATTCTAAGTCAGTCATGTACAGTCACCCCCATTTTTCTGTTGGCGATACATTTCAAGACCCCCAGTGGATGCCTGAAGCCTCGAATAGTAACTAACCCTATATAGTACCCAAAGGAAGCACTTGATGGCTTCTCTTTGGCATATCTGAATTGCTCTTGGACTTTGGGGTCATAATTAAGTAAAATAAAGGTTACTTGAACACAAGCACTGCAATATGGAGAACGTGGATCTGATAGGCTATCTGGCTGCTAAGTATCTAATAGGCAGGTGGCTTATACAGCAGGGGTCCACTGGACAAAGGGATGATTCACATCCTGGGCAGAGTGGAGCAGGATGGCATGAGATTTCATCTTGCTACTCAGAATGATGTACAACTTAAAATGATTTTTTTATTTCTGGAATTTTCTATTTAATATTTCTGGATCATGGTAACTTCAGGTAACTAAAACCAAGGGAAAACAAAAACTGAGTAAGTGGGGAATACAGGTAATCCTACTCTATTTGCTGGCCATTAAGTTAAGATTGGGCAGGTGACAAAGTTCTGGGAATAATCTGAAATGCACAACTAATGAGATCAGGTATATCATTTTGTGCAAAGTTAATTAAAATTATCATTATGACACGTGTCTCAGAATTTTTGTTTCCATTGTAAAGATCAATCACATTTAGATCAAGAAAGATTTTTGTGCTTTGATTCATAATGTTCAGGATTTATCTAAGTGACATTTTGGAAATACTTTATGAATAGACCTTTAATAATTTCTTATAGTCTAGTAAATATCCTTTTTCTTATTATTAGTGCAATTTACATGTGAAAATTAAGCATTGATTAATAAGTTTCTTTTATAAAAAGAGTACAAAAATACTCTAAAAGCATTTCTTAATAAGAAGTCCTCAGATCTATAGATAATCATTATTTAATTGACCACTACACCAATGATAACACAATGGTTAAGATTACTTACATTTCTGGTGACCTAGCTTCTTAAAACTTCAGTTTCATTCTATTAATTAAAGTTTTGAAGCCCAGCTGCTATCAAACATAATGCCTAGAGATTCAGTCACTTTTATTCAGAAATAAAAATGTATCTCTTATTTATATGTGTCCACTGCAGGTTGACAGAGAGAAAGAGACAGAGGGAGGGAGAGAGAGAGAGAGAGAGAGAGAGAGAGAGAAGAGGAAAGATTAGATTAGCAGGGAGGGAATCAGGTCCAGAGCAGTGTGGACTCAGAGGCCCAGGTTCCACTGAACTTTAAGATGAGGTCTCAAGGTTTTCCAAACATTTTCTGGCATGAAGAAGGGCGAACAGGTTAAGGATAAAGAAGGCAAACAGGTTAAGGATAATATCTGCTCCCTACTGCTCTAAAATAGAAATGACCCAATTAGTAATTATTAAAAGCATCACCTTCCTATATCTTAGAAAGGTGATTTTTTTTCTCTTGTCACCTGCCTATACCTCTCTATCTCAATATATGCATCTTACAATAATATCTCCTTTTGTTTCATAATTCCTGCTCACTCGTCAAGGAACATTTTTTAAAATATATTTTTATTGGTTTCAGAGAGGAAGGGAGAGGGAGAGAGAGACAGAAACATCAATGATGAAAATCATCAATAGGCTGCTTCCTGCACGTCCCTTAGTGGGGATCGAGCCCACAACCCAAGCATGTGCCCTTGACCAGAATTGAACGTGGGATCCTTCAGTCCACAGGCCAACCCTCTATCCACTGAACCAAACCAGCTAGGGCAGGAACATTGATAAAATTATTTTGGTGTTTTGCATAAATTCCTTTTCTTGATGAAAATGATTGTGAGAAATAGAAATAGTAGGAAACCTAGACCCAGAAACTGCCTGTGTGCATCAAATATATACTTATTTCAGGACACTGAGGAAGAAAGCACAGCTAAGATGAACTTCACAGCAGAGTTCTCAAAGAGAGGGGTGAGTGCCTAGGAGTTTATAGGTGGCCAACAGTACACAGTGCGGGGGGTTATTGCCATGAAAATGGGGGCCACACTCCAGTTGTTGTAAGCATGACTCAATTTTTCCAGGCCAAGCCTTCCTTTCAGACATAAGGGTAGGTGAATTCTCTATACATATGCTGTTGGGATATATGCTAGAGACCAACTTACTGGGGCAGGTGTAATGCATAAATTTCACTTATACAATATATAATATGCATGCCAGTGTACAGTTTAGCTTACTCAGGAATAAGCATGATTTCATCCATCTGCCTCACTCCCAAACACACTCAGCCTCATTACAAATATTTATGAGCTTCATGCAGAATAATTGAGGCTAAATGTGTTACCCAGATATCTCTAGGAATCAGGCTCCCATTTCCTCAGGTAGCTAATGTAGCTCATTTGGCAGAAGGCTATTTGCAAGTAAAATTGCTTGATCATCCAATAGCCACATTAGACATTTTCTGTTACCCACTTCTTCCCCTCCTCTTCCACAGAGACTGTATAAAACCAAAGTGAGTAAATTCTCATTTCCTAGTAACTAATTAAAGAAGAGTAATAACTTGAGTACTAAGAGGTGAAGTCCAATAGATAACAGTGCCAGAAAAAAATATAAGGATAATTAGGCCATTGTTGGGACATTAACATTTACTCTGCATGAAACTGAGAACTAATTACAGGGGTTTT
Source organism: Myotis brandtii (assembly GCF_000412655.1). NCBI lineage: Eukaryota > Metazoa > Chordata > Mammalia > Chiroptera > Vespertilionidae > Myotis > Myotis brandtii. The sequence continues at coordinate 2,177,472 of NW_005354291.1, read as the reverse complement.
ACAGTAGGGCAACATGATGAATTATTTTTTAAAAACTAATACATTGGTTACCGTTTTGAGAATAGATGTTAAGTTGACATTATTTTGCTTCTTATTAGAAGAAGGTACATTTAGTTGGCTAACTGAATAATCAAGACATGACTTGGATCAATGCAGTAGTACTGGACAGTGAGAAGTGGTATGATTTTGGACATATTTTGATGGTGGCATCAATAGCATTTGTTGATGGATTAGATCTACTAGTATGTTGTGAGAAAAACAAAGAGTCAGTGAAGACTACAGGTGTTTTGGGAACTGGACTACTGAATTGCTGAGGAAGGTTTAAAGTTAAAATAATTAGAAGGGGTAATAATTTTGATGGGATCTTTTTGAGTTTGAGATACCTCAGTCATCTAAGGCAGCTATTTTTAACTGGTGTGTGGCACACTGGTGAGCTGCAATAAATTTTAAAACATGCAATACCTGACCATTTAGTCAGGGGCACACTGACCTTTTTTTCCTTAGATTGCTAAATAAAAAATGACAACAGCCAACACAACAATAGCCAGTCTGATGTGAATGCCATATCTTGAACCATAAATATATAGGCCATATAATAGGGTAGCATCTTAGTGGTCAAGTGTGAGAAGCCACGTCCCACGTGGCTTAGAGTTCAGGATCTGGAGAAGGGCAGTGGGCAAATGATGAGATGAGACAAGAACTAATAATTTAGAAATTTGGGGGGCCAGGTGGAGAGTCCAACTCTAGGGGAAGGACTTCACTGGTGCCCAGGCCCTGCCAACCTTTTATTCAATTTTGGATACACATATTGCCCTTAGTCAGGAAGGCAATTCCCGTAGCAGACAGACTATCTTAAAGGTCAGTAAATATTAGTTAAGATTTCCTTTGAGACTATTTGGTCAGGAAATTGCTTGAGCCACCATTGTCTCGACTCAATAATTGGTGCATAGCTTTGGCCCTTGCCAGAGCTCAAGGTTCACCAGCATTCTGGGCTCCTTGTTTACACTTTTCTGATAGTGAAGACAATGGGTATCTTCCAACAGTCAAGTTGCATAATAAGGTTGCATCTGATTGGTTAATTCTTGGTACCAGAAATACTTATATACAAGTATAGGCACCTGCTTTTTAAAAGGTCACTTTGGAGCAAAAAGGGTAGGTAATTACTACTATTACTTTTTTTTAAGTCAATCAAAATTAGACCTATTTTTTGTCATATCAGCAAAAAATGTATTTGTTGGTGTGCCACAGGATTTTATTAATTAGTTAATGTGTGTCATGAGATGAAAAGGGTTGAAAATTGCTGATCTAAGGGGTACTGTTAAATTCAAAGTTATACATTTAGTTTGGATTTCAGGAGTGAGGTCTGGTCTGGGAGTTTGGGCATGTAGATAAATAGTACTAAAGCTCTGATATTAGGTGGAACCTTCAAGATAGAGTGTGTGTTAGAAAATATAAGAGGGCTAAGGAATAAAAGCAGAAGCATGAAAGGAGACAGAGGAGGGACAAAAATGTGTGCTAGGAAACAGAGTTCAAAGTTTTAAAAGTCAACCGAAAAAAAAGGTCAAGTAGGGAGGAGTGATACAATGCTTAAAATGTTGCTTACCGATCAAATGAGATGTGGACCAATAATCAACATCATATTTGGTAATGCTGAGTCATTTCTGATTTTGACAGATAATCAGTGAAAACCTGATTAACCTGGACTCATGAGAGCCAAAAGAGAAGAGGAATTAGACATAGTTGAAATGATAAACTTTTTTTAAAAATATATTTTATTGATTTTTTACAGAGAGGAAGGGAGAGGGATAGAGAGTTAGAAACATCGATGAGAGAGAAACATTGATCAGCTGCCTCCTGAACACCCCCTACTGGGGAAGTGCCCACAACCAAGGTACATGCCCTTGACCAGAATTGAACCCGGAACCCTTCAGTCCGCAGGCTGATGCTCTATCCACTGAGCAAAACCGTTCAGGCTGAAATGATAAACTTTTAAAGACATTTCATTGCATAAAGCAACAGCAACAATAAAAGGAAAATAGCTATCAGGAAAAGTATGGTCACTTTCACCTGAATCTGTTTTAAGCGATGGCTTCCGTTGGAGCAATATGATAAAGATCGTTTTCAGAGAAGTGGTTGGTGGAGCAGGGATGCTATTTTTGATAGAATACAAATTCCATAGAACACAGTATTATGGTTTTAGGACTTGGAGGTAAATAGGAAATGAAACAATATAAGGGTTGTGTAAACCTTATGTATATTAATATAATATGGTTACAGATAGAGAGCAATCTGAGCTTTCAGTTTCTTTTGTTTTATTCATGGGTTTGTCTGTTGTTTTTTGAAAAATAGAGAAGAAATATGCAATGACATTAATATACAGAAAAATAGAGGAAAAAGATTGTGAATATATCCCCCATGATTATACAATAAGGGATAGGTCCAGATTTTGAACATATTTTATCTGAAGTGTTATGTCCTTAACTGCTACAAATACTACCAATATTTAACCGAGGAAAGATGTATTTAGGCTTCATGTTGTTCTATATACAGACATTTGTTGTTTACCTTCACTGTCCATTTCTCTACTTTTAACATTTTATTTTCTAAGGTTGATCTGGACAGTGCTTGATGTAAATTTAGCTCTTAGACTGAGTTCTATAGAGGTTCCGGTTAATCTGGAGGTAAAAAGAGACAGGGATTTCTCTGTTTTTCCTTCTCTGTGTTCCCTACAGATGCTGCAGTAGAGTTCTGCCCATCGAGGGAGAAGTCCCAGTTTTCTAAGTTTTGTTATTACAGTTGCCTCAGAAATTCAAGGTCTTCCAATAAAACAGCTGTCATTATTTTCTAACTAACAGTGGGAAAGGGATTCCAGGTTGAGGGCTCGACATTGGCCTCATGACTCACATTTCTTTTCAGCCCCACAACCTTCAAATGGGGGTTAGTGGAGGCTTTGCCACAATCCTTTCACTCACTCCTCAGGATGCTGTTAGTCTCAAGAATTAGAGATTTTTTTAGTCTAAGTGCTTCTTCATTTAAATCACAATCCTGAGGTGCAGAATTTTTTTTTAAGTTCTTTGCTTTTAAAAAACTTCTTTTCTTTTTTTACCATAACTATTACTTTAAAAAAATCTTTATTGTTGAAAGTATTAGTGGCACTTGAAGTTTTTAACAAGTGACCATTCCCCTTAGCCATTTCCTATAGTCTTGGAGTTGCATATGTTATGGGTGAGGGTTAGAGTTATAGGTAACAGGAAAGGAAGTTGCCTTAGAATCCTATGCTGAATGTTCATTGTGGAGATTCATTATTGAAAGGAGAATATAATTAGGTTAGCAGACACAAAAACGAGCAAAATCAAGAATGCATTAGACTAACAGAAATTTTAAATCTGTTTTATAGATGTTTAGTTCTTCGACATTTTACCATTTGTTTTGGATATGATATAGTCAATAGGGTGCTTGCCACTTGACTAAAATGTTGCAAGTCTAGTCATAAATATATGGTCATTTCTCTTTAATTTACCTGGTTACTATTGACACACTTATCATCATTTAAATTATGAGAGACAATTTTAACATAAACAGATATATGTCCTTTATAGGACAGCTTTTGTACAATAATGTTCTTTCTTGTCACAACAAATTAGTTTATCTCATCCATCTCATTGCAGACTATGGGCTTTCAGCTTTTTCTAGTTACAGAAAATATATTTTTGTCAATATGATCTCACATAAGTTATGATGCATTACAGAATAAGTGAATTTATTTGGTTACCAGTTTCAAGTGACAAGTTCAAATAAGAATGTTATTCTTGTATGTCATAGTTGCCATTTTGTCCTTTTTAAACTAATTTTTCTTGTAAAATTTTAAGAACAGGAGAAAATTCATCTTGACATTGAATAAAACTATTATAAAACTAAAGTATAGTTTTATATTCTCTGCTTTACTAAATTTATGACAGAAAATATTTGACAAATTATTGTAACAATATAATTATAGATTGACAAAAATCAAAATACAAAAATAGATGAGATGTCATTTACTCATAGAAGAAATTAAATTAATTTTTAAAATACTAATTTATAGAATAAAATAGTGGTAAACCCAACTCTTTATGCAATTTTATTTCTAAATTAATTTTCCATCTCATTTACTAAAGAAATGACACATGAAATGGTTCTAATTTTGTGTGACCATATTAAGCAGAAGAGTGCACATTCAGATCTGGCTTCACTGATAATATTGCTCCAAGGTTAAGTTTATCTGCATCCTAGGAGGATGAAAGAAAAAACTGTAGTATAAATTATGGGTCTCACTTTTCCTTGAATAAAAGAAGCACTTAATCCAGGGAACTGTAATTAAAGAGGTTAATATTCTTTACCTTGTTCTCTTCTGTGCTCCCAGGCCAGAAGTGATGCTTGCTAGATACACCTCTGAAAATTACATCAATTATAACATTTTTTGAATTTGGATTAAGACTGTTATCTTATGCTCTTTTTCCCCAGTGGAAAATTATGCCAAAATGTATTCTAATTTTCCTTGTATTGCAGATAACATTTATTTCTCATCTAGCTATTTACCAGCAAGAACAATAAACCTAAGATGATAACACTAAAATTGAGTCATTTCATCCCTTAGACCTGCACATGCTGGCAACATTGGTAAAATATTGTGAATATTCTTAGTGTCAAGAATTTTTTATACTTTAATTTTGTATAATATATATTTTCTATTTCCTTAAAAGTTCTTATTGTTAAGATATAATGTTAGACTATTTATTTGTGTATTATGAACCCAAATGAGCAATAAAGTGTCTTAAACACAAAATCAATTTTATCACTTCTTGAAATTTAAACCACATAACATGTTAATTAGAATTTGCTTGTGTTACAAGAAGAAATGTATGAAAATGTATCCAGTTAATACAGGTTGCTTTTGTACTAAATTATGTTTAATATCTTTTAAGAAGATATATATCAAATTTTAAATAATTCCACCAAATTTTTGTGTTCAATTTTTCTTTTCAGGAGATCATCTGTACAATTTCTTTTTCTAGGCTGTGTCATATAGGAATGCAGGCACTAAAACTTCACAAAAGGGAAATACACATTAACTAAGCTGAAATCTCAGGGGTACTTAAGATAATCGATTGAGATAAATCAAATAGAACTAGAGTCTGACAAACAGAAACATAGAGGAAACTGATGAACAGGGAAAAGTATTCAAATATCTTTAAAGTTTTCCTGGGATCCTAGAGTGTACTTTATTGCACTTTATTGTAGTCTTCCAAAAATCCTTTACACATACTGAATTAAAGATCTCTAAACTTTGACACAATAAAATGATTTATTTATACTTCCTTGTATATAAACAATATAAATTTTGTGATCAGGAAACACCCTTTGAGAACACCTTTGAACAACATTGTATGTTAATTTTCAAAAAAGCAAGGATGCATAGACTTTGACCAATTAATATTCTGTTTGCTAATTCCTACCTATCTAAGAAAGAGTTTCCAGAAAACCTTAGGGAACCAGAAGGGTCCATGTGTAACAAGGATATATAAATGGGCAGGCCTGTCTCATAGGAGATTTTTCAAAGGAGTCAACTGAATCAAGTTTTTGAGTAGTTCAGGAGCATAGTGTAACTCTAGTTAGCATCTTATCAAACTAGGGGCCTGGTGCATGAAATTCTTTCACTGGGCCTGGGGGGTCCCTCAGCCCAGCCTGCAGTCTGGGAGCCTTCAGGCGATGTCCAACTGCCGCTCAGGGCTTCTGGCTCAGCGGTGTTCCACCTGTGGGAGTGCACTGACCACTAGGGGGCAGCTCCAGTGTTAAGCGTCTACCTCCCAGTGGTCAGTGCGAATCATAGTGACCAGTTGTTCTGCTGTTCGGTCTATTTGCATATTAGTCTTTTATTATATAGGATGGTCACCCTCACCAGACAGCAGTAAAAAGACGCTCTTTTTCAGCTCATTATCCTTTTCCTTTAATCTTCTTTTCCTGTCCTTGTCAGCTGTGAAGTAAAGACAAGATTTCTGTGTAGGTTTGGGTCTGATTAGCTACTTTAATTTACAGTTTGTTCACATGTACCCATAGACAAAATTGAATGCTCGTTGGTCATGCCCAGGAAATCAAGAGACTTCAATGGCTTTTGCAATATCAAATCCTTGATTTTATACACACACACACACACACACACACACACACACACACACACAATTTCTAAATGATAAGTGCAGGCTGCATAATAATTTAATAAAGTTGGGGATGCTAGGTCCTAAACAACTGCCATGCTTTTAAAAATAGACCACAAGAATTTAGCTACTATCTTAGTCTGCTTGGCTGCCATAACAAAATATCACAGATTGGGTGGTGTAAATGACAGCAATTTATTTTCTCAGAGTTCTGGAGGCTGAAAATTTGAGATTAGGGTGCCAGTATGGTTGGTTTCTGGTGAGACCTCTTTTCCTGGCTTGCAGATGGCCACCTAGTTGCATGTTCACGTGGCCTTTCCCTGGCATACAGAAAGCTCTCTGGTGTCCATAAGGGCACTGATCCTATCAGATCAGGCGCCTACCCTTATGACATTATTTAACCTTACTTTCTCCTTAAAGGTTCCATCTCCAAACACTGCCATACTGGGTATTACTACGTCAACATACGAATTGTGGAGAAATACAAGCAATAATGCCATTATAGGCACTATTTTATTTAACAGAAAGAGGAAGAAAACTACATAAAATGTCTTTTAAAATCCATTCCTTAAGAGGTAGCATAACTATATCTAGAGGTAGTATAAGAGTACACATTTTCGGCCTACGTTTTGTTGAACAAAGATGAGAGAGCTGATAGGTAGGGGAGAAAAGGGACAAACGGGAAAAAATAAAATTACAGCCAATTAATGAAAATATTGCTTTAGGAACTAAATATGCCCTAAAAAAATAAAATAAAATCAGAACTGACAGTTTAAAAGTGATTTAATTGTCTGTCTTCTATAAGAAAGTCTTGATGAAGGAATTTATTCGACAACTTCCAGTTTACTTCCAGATTAAATGGCAAATTGCTGTTTCTACTTTTTCCAGGAAGCTCAAAGTCTGAATTTCTGTCAGAGCTGCCAAGAAAAGCCAAAACCTGAACGGAATAAATCAGCACCGTCGGCTCAGTGTGGCCACATTATGAGGAATTAGCCCTAATGAGGAGTGACTTCTTGAAGCAGGCGACCCAGACAAGGAGGCAGCTCGTGAGTACTCACCTTGAAAGGAAGCTTCATGCTGAGTGTGTATAAAGTAAGATTTTTTAAAAGTCAAATATGAAATAGGATGTAAAGTATATGAGTGCAGAAGGTCCTTGACATTTACTGAGAGAAGATTGCATGTAATCTAAATGATAACAATGTGTCTGTCATTGATGGAATTTCAGGAAGAAAAATAATTGGGCCCAAACAGTGCAGTACAAAATCATTGCAAAGAAAGTTAATGGCAAACTTCAGAAATAAATGACCAGACAAGGGGAATTCTGAGGGCTAGTTATGTGAAGGTAAGGATTCTATAGTGAGTACTTTACTGATGAAAAGAAAAGAAGAAAGTTAAGATATGTGAAATTAAAACAATAGGATTTAGAAGACAACATATAGTTTAAACTGAAGTAGTAAAATGGTAAGCCAATGACAATATTGATGATAAGCATCAAATTAGTCAATAAAGAGGTTTCAGCAAAAAAGTTCAGTTAATACATGCATGTTTCCATGGAACTGTGGGTACTAGAGAATGTCCACAGTCTGACTCTATTGTTCTAGAGTGAGAGATGAGAGTCCCATCTTTAACAGCCTCCAAGGGTTAACTGTGTTTCTAAACTGCTCCCCACATTTTGAGTAGCAGGGAAACAGAGTGAAAGAGGTGTTTGTTCAGGAAAGAACCCTCCGATGGATTACACTGAAATAGATTCACAAATTGATACCTAACAATAGACCCCCCAAAATTTATGAAGGGAAAAACAGATAGTTCTACAATAAAAGTTGGAGAAATCAATACCCACTTTTAATAATTAATAGAATAACCAGACAAAATATCAATAAGGAAACAGAAGATTTGAGCAATACTACAAGCCAATTGAACCTAACAGATTTTAGCCAACAACATCACAACACATATTCTTCTCAAGGGCTCGTGGAGCATTCTCCAGAATAGACCATATGTCAGGACACAAAACAAGTCATAATAAATTTAAAAATATTGAAATCCCACAAGGAATCTTTTCTGACCATGACAGAATAAAACTAGTAATGAATTACCGAAAGAAAAAGAAAAATATGTGGAAATTGAATAATATACTCCTTAATGAATGGGTCAAGGAAGATTTTGCAAGGGAAGCTTTAAAAAAACCTTGAGATGAATATAAACAAAACATCCCAAAATTTGTGTGATGTGGTGAAAGCAGGGCTCAGAGGAAAATTATCGCTGTAAATGCCTACATCTTAAATGAACCAAGAGAAAACTAAACATACAGCTAGCAGAAGGAAGGAAATAATAAAAGATTAGGACAGAGATAATTCAAACAGAGAATAGAAAATTAGGCATTTGCTTTAATCAACATTAAAAACAATGAAAAGTAATTATAAACTCCAGGATAAAAATGTGGAGGCCTCTGTATTAAGCTAATAAAATGTTATGATTTTCAGCTAATTATGGAACTTAAGTGAAATAATCCCTTTAACCTGCATTGTTTTTATTCCAGTGGAATACGTACTGTGCCATTAAAATTACAAGGAAGAAAACATAATTGTTAAAAACTAAATGACTCTGCAGTAAACAATAATTATCCTAACATAAATTTGAATTGATTTTCAGTTATTAGAATGAACCTATTGATAGAAAATAATAGACATGATAATTTTAAAAAGAGCTAGAGAGAGGTAAAATGTAAATGTGACAAACAGGCAATATAAAAGTAAAGGTATAACTCTTAGAAGTGGGAAGCAGGATTAGGGGGTATAGAAGAGGTTAGGTAAGAAAAGACAAATTGACTTTCTTTTATCATAGCATAGAGAGGCAAAAGATCTGCATTGTAGTTGAAGGAAAAGGAAGTTGAACATATTAATATATAAGCAATAGGAAAATATAGCTACAGGTAAGTAGAGTGAAAGAAGGGATTGGGGGTAATAAGGTCAGAATAAATTTGTATTTTCATTGTTTTTATATATCAGAAATTTAGTCTAAAACTCAGAAATCAACAATAACAGTGAAATCATATTATTTAGGGTCATGAATCTATGCACAAAATTAAATAAGAGCAGAAATTATTAGTAGGAACAGCAAGTCTAGGGTTGAAGATGTATAGAGCAAGGATCAACTGGTTTTTATTAATTTTCCAGTAGTATTAATTTTTTTCAAAAAATTAAATTGATTTATAAAATGAGTAAAAGAGAAAAATAAGTAAAGAATGATTTGGAAGGAGACTTGATTTGGGATGGTGAACACACAATACAATATACAGATGATGTTTTATACAATTGATCACTTGAAAGATATAATATTAATCAATGACACCCTATAAATTTAATAAATTATATCAAATAAAAAGAAAAGAATGGTTCAATATGTAAAAGAAAAATGTCATCTCAAGAAAGTGTCCAGATGATTGTTTAAAGTCCCCTGGAAGAACAGGTTGTCAGTGATTTCTCAATATAGCAAGCAGGTAACCAGACAGTGCCCTGAATGGGAAGAACTAAATTATATCAAATGCTTGTAGGACTTATGACTGCAATCAGGAAGTTCAATAGTCCCCCTTCTTCCCTAGGCAGATAATTAGTCAGCCAGCGAGCCAGCCATCTTGGAGAAATCATCTCTCACTGTCATTTCATATTGTCTTTGAAGTCATAATCAATGCAGTACTTTATCAAATAAAACCAAGAAGAGCAGGTATTAAAATGAAAGAGACCATATAATCATTATTTTCAGATGACATGATATATAATCTGAGAAAGTGAAATGAATTAGATGATAAGTTAGTTTAATAAAACAGTGAAAACCAGGGAAACTATACCAAACTCAAAGTACTCATTCATAACAGCCACATCTAGTTTATATACATAATGAAAAAAAGATAGCATCTGAAATAATTAAGTGTATGAATCTACAGGGAAAAAAAGGCAAACTATATGCAAACTTTTGAAACAGTTGAATATATGAACTGTCCCAACTTTTATTTCTATTTATTCCACTGTCCATTGATATGATTTTTTGCTTCAAAATCCAAACATGCATTTCTGAAGATTATTTTATTTTACTTCTCTGCTAACCACAACTCTTTTATGAAGACATCTTTATTTTTTATTTCTATTAAACTACACCTTCCAAAATGTCTTTCTACTTCCCCATCTTATCTTTCTTCATTTATTTGCTTTTTGTTCTTCACCTACTTTGCTTTAAATATTAAATTTATTAGAGTTCAGTTCTTACCCCCTTTTTTTATCACTCTACAAACTCAGCCCAAGTCAAAATACTACTGCCAGCCTATACCGCTCTCCTAAAGCTTAGGAAGACTCCACTTGTATATTCCTTACATATTTCAAATGCCGCATTTCACACTCCAGCAACAATTCACTTGTACAGTCAAGATTCTGAGTGTGATATTTGATTCACCCCTCTCTATTTCCTCACTCAACTAATCTGGCACACGATCCTATGAATTGTTCTTTCTAGATGTACCTGAAATTTATCAATTCTTATCTTCACTTATGCAATTCTAGTTACATCTACCACTATCTTTCACATGGATGAATGCCCAGGGCTCAAACTATTCTTCTCTACTCATTTTCAATTCCTTATAATTCTTTTTCTTTTAAAAAAATGTTTTCATTGATATTTTTTTAGAGAGAGATGAAGGGAGAGGGATAGAGAGAAACATACTCCCTACTGGGGATCTAGCCCACAACCCAGGGCATGTGCCCTGACCAGGAATCAAACCAGTGTTAATGCTCAACAGCTGAGCCACACTGGCTGGACTATAATTCTTTTTCTATCAGCAACAATAACCAATATGTAAATCTACTGTTACTCTCCTACTTAAAACATTTCAATGGTTCATCATCTCTCCTTAGAACAAAGTCTAAACTTAAAATAGCTGCTACAAGCACCAATTGCTGTATTTTCAATTTAGCATTATTTCTTCCTCAACATACCCTGTATAGTTAGCAATTCATCCACACTGAATTTCTTTCAATCCCTTGAAATTGCCATATACATTTTCTCCTGGATCTGGGCATGCTGTTTCCTATGTTTAAAATACCCATTTCTACATACACGGCTTTGACAGTTATTCATTATTTAAGTCTCAGTTTAAATAACTTCATCGTGCAATATTGTGATTTATAAAAACAATATGTATTTGATCATTAGATGACCAAAATATATTTCTCATATATATTTGGCTTCCTCCAGGGTTCTTGGCTCACAGCTCCCTAAACCCTCCTGTTAGGGGTGATAAAGCTGTCTTTTGTTATGTTAATGAGACTTTTGAAAAGCCCTTAGATAACCTATGAATGGGGGCTGGTTGCCAAGGAAACCAATCCTAATTGAGCGGTTAAACTTTCAGTTTCCCTGGAGCCCCTGCTCCAACCCTGCCACCACCCCTCACCTGGGAGAAGGGAGGGGCTGAAGGTTGAATTAATCACCATCAGTCAATAATTTAATCAATCACGCCTATGCAATGAAGCCTCCATACTAAAAACCCAAAGGGACCAGGTGTGCAGCGCTTCCAGGTTGACGAAGCAGAGAGGTCCTGGGAAAGTGGCGTGCTTGGATATGGCATGCAAGCTTTCTGCCCTTTCTGCCTCCCTTGCCCTCTGCATCTCTTTTATCTGGTTGTCACTGTGTCATATCCTTTTATAATAAACTACTGATCTAGTAAATAAAATATTTCTCTGGTTTCTGAGAGCCACTCTAGCAAATTAATCAAAGCAAGGAGGGGGTCTTGGGAACTTCTGATGTATAGCCAGTTGGTTAGAAGTACAGATAACAACCTGGCTTTCGACTGGACTCTGAAGTGGGGGAGGAGAGAAGTCTAGCAGAACTGACCCCTAGGTGGGTCACACACTCTCTCAGGGTAGATAGTGTCAAAATTTAGTTAAATTGTAGTCCACTCAGCTGGTGTCTAGAGAACTCAAGGAGGTGAGTGAGATAACCTCCCAGTCCCACACATTGGAATTGGGTCCAGAAACTCAAAAAGCATTGACTATGTAAATGTGCATCTGACCTTCCTTCTATGTATCTCTGCAGCATACCCACTTTCCTTTATCATCCTATCTCCCACTCTCTTATAAACTCTTACATGGAAAGAGCTATGACTATTTTGTCTATTCTGGTCTGCCTCTGCTACATTAAACTTGACACTTTTTAAGCATCAACCTTGCTTCCTAATTAACAGAGACATCATTTTCTCAGTCTCTTCAATGCTTCCCTATAAAAACTCAATTCTGCGGTAACCCTCTGTCATTTTCTTCATTCTCAATAAACAGATTTTCCAATCTAAGTCAAAAATGTGTATTCATTTTGTTCTGAAATGCTCTGACTAGACATTGGCTATTCATTTCCTCTCAAATATTTTCAACCTTTTCTTTCTGGTAGATGCTGTACTGCCAAGTCTCTTGCTTATTAAAAATATCAACCATTTAGGTTCAATTTTCTTTAAGGTACTTGCCTCTCTCTGTTCCTTCAGCATCAAGACCGCCATTAAAGTTTCTAAAATTGCTGCCTTCATGCTTCCTTACCTTCTACTCAGTACTAGAAGAGAATAAATTCACTAAAACAGTGTTAAACTAAAAATGTTTAACTTCCATGGCTGAAAGTCTCTTTGTAAGTCGTTTATAGTCAAAAGACCCATCTTATGACATGAAGTTAAAACCACCAGCAGCATGGATAGATAGAAAATATACCATTCCCACCATTTTGAAAGTATTTTATACATCAAGTCAACAGAATGGAGGAGAGAGAGATAATCTAAAAGAATTTACAGGAGCTATTGGTAAAGGGTGAGGGGAAGTGCAGGGGGCCAGCTCTGGGAATAGCAGAGTCTACATAAAATCCTGTCTATTCTTGTAGATTGGCTGGGGAACTGCAGCTTGGAACACAAGCTAAGCTAGCCAGATGGTGGACTGGACTCTACTTTAACATAAAACAGAGATTCTGTGCAGTGACCTTACTTATGGTGCTGCGGAAGACAAGAATGGGCTTCTTCCATAGCAAGACAGAGGTGGGACCTTGGAGGGGAACCTGCTTAATTTTTCATCATCAATAAAGCTTTCCCCGAAACCCCATCTGCCCATGGGGGGCTCAGTAAATTCTTTTCCTTGTGGCACCCCAAGAACTCCACTTCCACCCATAACAGGGGTAGCAGTCCAGAAAGCCCTTGTGTAAATGGGGGGAGAGGATACTTGGATTTAGTTGGTGCCTGACTAAAATAATCTGTGAAAATAGCCACCTGAAAATTAAGTGGAAATTCCAAGAGGCAAAACAGGAATGTGAGATGTCTTTGACAGCTGGTCAGCAGCTATTAACAGTCTATCAGTTCTGTCTCTTCCTCTCACCCTTCAGCAGCTGTAATTAATTTAGAACATAGAATTTTTTTTCTTATCACAAATATCAACCATTGTACCCCTGGTTAGAGAACATGCTATAGCTTTTCATTGCCTCCAAGAAAATCAAATTATTTATAGTAGAACATAAAATCTCTCCACATCATTCTACTGCCTCATTGTGGCCATCTTATGTCCTTAAAGCCTTAAGGAAGCCAGAATGTCCAATGAGTCACTTGAACCAAAATAAATTTCTAGTAGCTTTACTGTTTCTTCCTATGTAGCCTATGCAATGAGTTGGAGTGCCCCCAAAAATCTCACATTTACCCCGACCTCAGAATGTGACCTTATTTAGGAATATGGCCTTTGCAGATATAACCAGGTTACAATGAGGTTTTGCTGGATTAAAGTAAAACCTAATGTGAAGGCAGAGATTGGAGTGAGTTATCTGCAAGTTAAGAAATGCCAAGGCGCCCTAACCGGTTTGGCTCAGTGGATAGAGCATCAGCCTTTGGACTCAAGGATCCCGGGTTGGATTCCAGTCAAGGGCATGTACCTTGGTTGCGGGCACATCCCCAGTGGGGAGTGTGCAGGAGGCAGCTGATTGATGTTTCTCTCTCATCGATATTTCTAACTCTCAACCCTTCTCCCTTCCTCTCTGTAAAAAATCAATAAAATATATTTAAAAAAAAAGAAATGCCAAGGGTTGAAGGCAATTACCAAGCAACAGAAAGAGGCCAGGAATTGTCCCTCCCTTAAAGTCTCCAGAGGTCACTGCCCTGATGACATCTTAACTTCAGACATTAAGTCTCCAGAAATATGAGATTACAAATTTGTTTTGTTCTAAGCCTCTTGGTTTGTAATAATTTGTATGGCAGCCCTGGGAACTAAACCGCCCCCCCCCACCACCCAGTATTTCAGGGTTTTGATGGTTGCTGGCTAAATACAATTAAAGATCTGACTGGACAATAACGAATAAATTTCAGGTTTTTTAAGTATATGGAATCTAGTTGTTCCATTTTCTTTATTATGATGTTATCTAAATCACAGGATATTTAAAAAATCACCTGTGGGATTGTGCGTAGCCAACCAAGGTTTAATAATTGTAATTAAAGCAATTGAGAATTATTGGGGTAATCAACTGAGATGTAGTCTCTCTTTTTAAAAATGAGGCTTCTGGTACAGAGGCATTTGTTTGTTTTCCTTGACAGAGTTTCTGGGAACTCACGGAAAATTGTGCCTTAAAACAAGCAAAAATTAATCTTCACTGTTGTTTGTGCTTTTTTCCCAGATATGTATTGGCAAAAACCCTTCCATACTTAGAGGTGTTAACAAGGAGATTACTAGGTAGTGTGTTAAACAATCTTCTCAGTTTTGTTAAAAAAAAGGGGGCTAATTTTTGTCAAATCAGAGCTGACATTTGTTTCAGTTGCTACAGAACCTCAGGAATCAGCTGAGACCATAAATTCATTTCACTTATAGGGTCTAATGGAAGGGCCACAAGATCCATTTAGATTTAAGGTCATGACTTTCTAATTTCTTTGCTTGTAGATATTACTAATTCTGTCACTTTTGAATAAAAGCATGTGCATTTTTACACACACACACACACACACACACACACGCCAAACACGTTTAATCTCATAAATCAAAGAGAACCACCCAGCCAATCATTTCATTGTGGAAATATGTACCAGTGCAGATTGTGAGTTATTTTAATTTAAATTCAAAGAGAAGACAGAAAATTCCCAGTGTAACAAAAATGCTTCATTTTTCCTGGTTCAATAAAGCAGAACAATGAGGTAAGATGCTGATTTTTTTTTTCTTTTACAATATTTGTACTTCTGAAGGCTAGTGGACTTGTGTGGGGGGAAAAATCTGTCAGTGATATTTTGGTCTGGAGACTCAAAGCTAAAAAACATGAAAAGTTGGTGAGAAGCAGGAGCCTACTGACAGAGTGAAAAGGGCACCATTCATGCTTCATCCTCCTCAACAAACACAGACACCTGGCACGCACTTTAGGAAAATCCTGTCACAAGCAACAGCGCCAGAAGCAGCCCTTGATCAGGGCTGTAACTGTAATCATAATAACTGCAGTGCCAAATCTAATGAAAACTGATCTTGAAATTCATCCTTGAAACGTTTACGGCAAAGTATCTATTCCTTCTGTGCTGTTAGTCATTAGTCTCTGAAAAAATATTGCGGAAGTAAATGTCAAATTAACTCTTCTTTTTCATTTGATGTATCTGCTAAGTTAATAAACAGGAAAAAAGAAAAACAAATACACTTCAGACATAGCTATACATAGACGGGCAAATGAGAGGGAAATCACATCTGTCTGCTGAAGGGATTTTTCAGGAAATATGTTATTCTAATACACTTTCTGATTTTTGTTTTGTTGTTGCTTAAAGGAGAACTTGCTTTATTGCACTGACAACGTATGACGAGTGTTGTTGGTGTGCTGGAGACCTTGAGCTCCCGAGTTCATTTCCACTTTGGAGCCAACTGTTCCAGAGAGCAAGTATGAAATCTGACACTAGAACTGGACCCCTGAAGAAGACACGGCTTCAGCAGGTGCACAGTACATGTTAGTTCAGGCGTGTCTGTGAGAAGATGATGACCTTACAGCAGCTGATGTCTTTCAAATAGCAGACAGATGGCAGAAACCAGCCTGACAATACCAAGATGAAGACTAAAAAGTCAAGGGCAAACAAAATCGTTTCAGTCTGGTTCACAATGAGATGTACTTTGTCATTGGGCTTTGGTGTCAAAGAAACGCTAAACAAGATGAAGTTGGCAGATAATTTATAGGTTTCATCTCCCACACTCCATGGCATATTGATAACTTAACACATTCATATCAGGAGTTTCTTTGGACGTTGCCATTAGCAGCTATGGGAAGCTTCACACTGATTCCATCATCTGTGTTTCTTCCTTTCCAAACACAGAGCAGGCTTCTTCTCAAATCCATTGCCTATTCTCCCTTCTTTCGAGACTTAGAGTAAATAGATACAGACCAAGAATGTGGCGCGATTTTTCTTTCCCCGAAGAAACTTTAGTCAGTGAAGTGGTCTTAATTTCTTTTAAAATTAAATTAAATGTATTGGGGTGACATTGGTTAATAAGATTATATAGGTTTCAAGTATATATTTCCATGATACATGATCTGTATATGGCATTGCATGCCCATCAGTCAAACACAAGTTGAATTTCTTATCATAAAGTTAAATAGAGCCCTGGCTGGTTTGGCTCAGTAGGTGGAGCATTGGCCTGCGAACTTAAGGGTTCTGGGTTCGATTCTAGTCAAGGGCACATGTCCAGGTTGCGGGCTTGATCCCCAGTGGGGAGCATGTAGGAGGCAGCCAATCAGTGGGGAGCATGTAGGTGGCAGTCAATCAGTGATTCTCTCTCATCATTGATGTTTCTATCTCTCTCTCTCTCTCCCTTCCTCTCTGAAATCAATAAAAATATATTTTTAAAAAAGATTAAATAGAGATGTGTTGCAGCCTCATTGCACCAATCCTAAAATAGGTAAAATATTCACATTATTTTTCAGAATATTCTTCTGAAATATATGGAGAATTATTTAGCACTATGAACAATTATTTTCATAGAAGTAAAACCATATCTGCTATTATATGACGTATTTATATTCTGAATTCCACTATCTTTCGGAAACATTCTATTTTCTAGAAAATGTCTTCAATTTTCTATTTGATATTTTGAAATAATTCATTCACCTTGTCTAGTTTTCAGAAAATCAGATACCTCCTAGTTACACTGTGTGTCCTTCCT
This sequence comes from Myotis brandtii, assembly GCF_000412655.1. Lineage (NCBI taxonomy): Eukaryota > Metazoa > Chordata > Mammalia > Chiroptera > Vespertilionidae > Myotis > Myotis brandtii. Next base: position 2,160,107 of record NW_005354291.1, on the reverse strand, counting down.
TACTTTACCTCTTTGGTTTCTTCAACTAGGAGAGAGATTGACAAGCAGCACTTTAAGCTGCCTTTCTTTCTGGCTTACCTCTTTTGTTTTTTGTTTTTTAATTCCAGTTGATATTAAAGTTCCAGGAAATGCTCTACTCAGGAATCTCAACACTTCGCTCAGATTTTTTTCATAATCCTCATTTCATACCATCACCTAAAAGATTGTATTAAAAACCAATATGATTTATCAGCCTTATAGTTGCTTGATTCTGCCAATTATTTTCTTTGGATAATCTTTAACATCATCTACCATGTGTCAGGCATTGTGAAAAGCCCTTTGGAGAAAATGTAAGTAAAATACGGTAACTTTCTCAGAACTATCCCAATGTGTAAGGTATAGGAGTTATACTTCCTAGAACTCAGATGTCTTTTTCATTCCATAGCAGACTAGCCAGGCTAACAAAGATCAGGGCCTGCATTTATTTTCCTGAGTGCTTTCTCTCACAGCAAGATCTCCTCTGCTTTGCCAATAGCAAGCTAGACGTGCCAGAGATGGTTTTCTAGAAACAGCATTTGATAGCTGGTAGGAGTTAGTGTCTCCACATGCTGGCTCCTGTTCCCTTTGGATGGGGGTAATTCTGACATTTGTGTTCACTGTCTCCCAAAATTCCTCAGTGGAAATTAGATTTTATTGCTTATTGTGGCAACCTGTTTTATAGCATTCATTTGATTGACAGTTTTTCTTTAACTTTCTCACTTCTGGTCTTAGTTTAGGATTCCCCAGAATCAGAAGCTGAACCAAAGATTCAAACATAAACCATTTATTTGGCAGATGCAAGGAACACTGACAAGGGAATAGAGAAAAGCTACAAGGAAGGAACCTATCCATTCAAGTGTGCATTACTAAGCCAGCAACCACTGCATTTTCTTGACTCTGGGGGAAATAGAATATTCATGCCTCAGAGTTGTGATAACCAAGGAAAGAGAGAGCTGGGATTATACACCAACTCCTACAAATTATTGATTGAGGGCTTCTGGGGTTCATTTAGTTCCCTGGCACTTCTGCCCTGCCAATTGTACAAGCAGAGTGTTCCACATGTTGGAGTAAACACTTATGCATAGAGATAGAGATACTGGTCTTTGGGAATCACGATGAGCATGTTGAAATGAGAATATTTGAGGATATTGACATGTGTGTTACCCTTCTCTACTTACATACCAGAGCTGCCTGGGATCATTACTAACAAATTATCTCAAGAGTTGTTCTTAGAAGATCTTAAACTAAGGTAACATGTTTACTTGTGAAGAGAGATAAGTTATCATAACCTGGTAAATACTAAAATTTCCTCCACCATCTTGCTTTTCCCTCACACTTGACTGAATTAGGAGGATAAGTGTGGATGGGAAAAAAAAGGTCACATGCTATCCTGACTAGCTCAGGGAAGGCCTGCATGGCGGTACTGCAAACTCAAAGACCTAAAGTAACCACAAAGGATGATCTGAAATTAAAACTTTAACTAAAAGCAGTTTATTGTGGGTAGTCATGTCCTAGGCCGGTATTTTCCCTGACAAAGGTCAATCTTCACCTTAACTGAGTTTATTGTCTTTTTGCATCTACAATAACATATCATTGGAATGTCAAAGTAATTCCCTTTTTCCAGACTCCTCAAAACACAGGCACCACTCTGCAGAGACCACAAATCCCCTCATTGTTATTGAGTTAATTGTTGACTGTCAACTACTCTGCACCCACCTAAGTAAAAGAAATGTGTATCCATCATTTTACTTTTTTATCCAGTACCAGAGATTTCCCCCACTTTGCTTTCTCCAACCCCCCTAATCTATCACCAGTGGATTTCATATAACCCACTTACATCTCCTCCTTTGATTGCAATGTATAAAAAAAAGGTGAAAAACTGCCATTCTCCCAAGCATTACCCCACTACATTGAGAATCTTCCCAGCAATTGTCAACAGTTTGGCTCAAATAAGCTCACAAAAATTCTTTACAGGTTTGAATGTTTGTTGTTTTTTTGTTAACATAAGATAGAGGTCCAAGTTGGAGCAGTTGGTATCCTTGAGTATTTGAAAAAGGAAAACTTCCTAGGGCAGTGGTCGGCAAACTGCGGCTCGCGAGCCACATGCTACTCTTTGGCCCCTTGAGTGTGGCCACGAAGTTTCAATCGCACTGTACATGAGCGCCCGCACGTGGTATTTTGTGGAAGAGCCACACTCAAGGGGCCACAGTTTGCTGACAACTGTCCTAGGGGATCATCCAACCAAGAATAACTACATTAGATTTGATTGAAAAATAAATGTTATATTAAGTCACAAAGCTCTGTGACTTTTTTTTTCATGCAAAGCTAGTATTCCTTTGTTTAACTAATACAGAAATTGGAACTAGAGTTCCACCATAGACCTGTAGCTGTCCTCTCTTCCCTCCCTCCTTTCCTTTCTTCCTCCTTTCCTTCCTACCTTTCTTCTTTATGGAGCTATTTGGAACCGGCTTATTTGCTAAAGAAGCCTAGGAAACGAGATGTTTTAGGAGAAGGAGGTATGGTTGATAAAAATTTGCCTGAATTGTTTATACAGCACAGATAAATATCATTTCCATCTGGAGCTCAGTCAGAAGGGCAGAAAACTCATCTGTTGAGAAAGAAAACAACAACAGTATATCTATTTCACTGTACTTTTACTGCCCAAGCTCCTCTCCCCAGTTTGATTGCAAATATACAATCTTTCAATTAAAAATACTGAAATCATTATTTTGGATTGCAACCATTTATCCAATTTCCTCATTTACCCCTCCTTCGTCAACAACAAAACTGCCAATTCCTCACTTCTCCAAGCTCTTAAAAAAAAAAAGACTACATTCTTAATAAAATCCACTGTTTCTTTCTTATCTTACTAATGCAATATTTTTGTTCATTTTTCCTCCCTCTAAATTCAGTTTCCTAAGTATTATTTGATATATTTTTTAAGTTTGAGTAATGGACTTCAATAAAAATCCATGCTGCTTAACTTCATCTGGGGCCTCAATTTCAAAAACTTGTTTGCATGCTGCAAATTTGGGGGACCTAAGTTGATTTCAGCATTCACATGCTTCTCTCTTCCTCCTATACAACATTTATTTAACTTATATAACACTTTCCCCAAATTGCTGCATTATCAATTTTTTTTCCTTGTGGCTGAGTCAATAGTCTTTTCTCTGCCTCTGTAGCCCTTTATCTCTCCAGGATTTTATTATGTTCTAAGTAAAAGAAGTGTGTGTCCATCATTTTACTTTTTTATCCAGTCCCAGAGATTTCCCCCACTTTGCTTCCTCCCACCCCCCTAATCTATCACCAGTGGATTTCATATAACCCACTTACATCTCTTCCTTTGATTGCAATGTATAAAAAAAAAGGTGAAAAACTGCCATTCTCCCGAGCATTATCCCACTACATTGAGAATCTTCCCAGCAGTTGTCAACAGTTTGGCTCAAATAAGCTCACCAAAATTCTTTACAGGTTTGAATGTTTGTTTGTTGTTTTTTTGTTAACATAAGATAGAGGTCCAAGTTGGAGCAGTTGGTATCCTTGAGTATTTGAAAAAGGAAAACTTCCTAGGGCAGTGGTCGGCAAACTGCGGCTCGCGAGCCACATGCTACTCTTTGGCCCCTTGAGTGTGGCCACGAAGTTTCAATCGCACTGTACATGAGCGCCCGCACGTGGTATTTTGTGGAAGAGCCACACTCAAGGGGCCACAGTTTGCTGACAACTGTCCTAGGGGATCATCCAACCAAGAATAACTACATTAGATTTGATTGAAAAATAAATGTTATATTAAGTCACAAAGCTCTGTGACTTTTTTTTCTCATGCAAAAGCTAGTATTCCTTTGTTTAACTAATACAGAAATTGGAACTAGAGTTCCACCATAGACCTGTAGCTGTCCTCTCTTCCCTCCCTCCTTTCCTTTCTTCCTCCTTTCCTTCCTACCTTTCTTCTTTATGGAGCTATTTGGAACCAGCTTATTTGCTAAAGAAGCCTAGGAAACAAGATGTCCTCATTTACTCCTCCTTCATCAACAACAAAACTGCCAATTCCTCACTTCTCCAAGCTCTTAAGAAAAAAAGACTACATTCTTAATAAAATCCACTGTCTCCTTCTTATCTTGCTAATGCAATATTCTTGTTCATTTTTCCTCCCTCTAAATTCAGTTTCCTAAGTATTATTTGATATATATTTTTTAAGTTTGAGTAATGGACTTCAATAAAAATCCATGCTGCTTAACTTCATCTGGGGCCTCAATTTCAAAAACTTGTTTGCATGCTGCAAATTTGGGGGACCTAAGTTGATTTCAGCATTCACATGCTTCTCTCTTCCTCCTATACAACATTTATTTAACTTATATAACACTTTCCCCAAATTGCTGCATTATCAATTTTTTTCCTTGTGACTGAGTCAATAGTCTTTTCTCTGCCTCCGTAGCCCTTTATCTCTCCAGGATTTTATTATTTCCACCACGTTCTTCTTGAAAGTACTCCATCTCTTGGTTTTATTTCTCATTATTTTTCTGTTTCCTCAAACTTCAAAGGTACATCAAAATGTTCCTCAAAGTTTGGTGTATTTTCCCCAAAGTCTACATTTTTAAATGAGATGTCCTTCTTTTGTTCTCATAGTTACACACTGAAATTGTAAAGACAAGTAAATGGCTTTTTATCTCGGCCCACACCTAGCAAAGCTTCAAAAGTGAATATATTCCAGAAGATGCTATTTTCACTACTCATCTCTGGACATTTGGAATCATTTGGAAATAATATTATAGCAAGCATTACTCAGTAAAAATGAAAGGACTGTACTGCTTTGATACATAATGAAGGAAACATAACTGACTGATTACCCAAGAAGACAGAAGTTGACATAGCTAGAGCTAGTTGCTAGAGCTGCATGTGTGCAGTTGGGCCTGAAAGTAAGGGACTTGGCACCCACAGGTAGTGCTCTTATTAGTATCAATAAAAAGAAAGGCATTTAACTCAATGATGGCTCTATCAAAGTTGGCCAGCAACAAGATAGACCATAAGAATTGTCATATGTACAAAGGCTTATTATAAAAAATAGAAAATAAGCTAAGCTTGAAATACAGAATAAGAATTCAGGCTCAAAATAAATGAAAACTCTGCCTCTCTATAAAGGTCATTAAGTTCCAGTTAGAATTAATTAAGAAATTTAAAAAAAAACACCCTAAAAATTCTTATTTTTTTGAGGTTTTTATTGACAGGATTTCATCAGTCTGTATGACCTGGCGTAAACATAGGGCAGAGGATTGAACTAAGCAGGTTCTTGAGAAATTGGTTTTGCTGTATGTGAACAGGCAGGAGGATTAAAAGAAAACCCATAAACATCAGGGTTGGGGTACACAATAAAACAAGAACATTTGGAACAGATATAGAGCATCATTAAAAAAAATTCTCCTGGGTATCTACTGAAAAACTGGAAAACATGTATTCTCAAAGATATATGCAACCCTATATTCAATGCAGCATTAGGCACAGTGGCCAAGACATAGAGACGACCAAAGTGTCCTTTGATAAAGGATTGGATAAAGAAGATGTGATACATGTAGACAATGAAATACTACTCAGCCATAAGAAAAGAAGAAATACTGCCATTTGCAACAGCATGGATAGTCCTTGAGAATATTATGCGAAGTGAATTAAGTCAATCAGAGAAAGCTAAGAACCATATAATTTCACTCATATGTGGGATATAAAACTAAAACTCATGGACACAGACAACAAGTATCATGGTTACCAGGGTGAAGGAGTTGGGGAAGTAGTGGAGGGTAGAAGGGGTGTAACATATGGTGATGGGGATGGTTTGATTTAGGGTGGTGGGCACACAGTTCAAGATCTTGCATTATAGAAATGTACACTTGAAACCTATATGGTCCCTCAATGTCATTCAATAAATTTAACAAAAAAATGAATTGTCAAAAAAAGATGGTTTATGTAAAATAAAATATAAATAAAATATTTAAATTCTCTCTTGATGCCAAAGAAAGAAACATTTTCCTTCATGTTTATTTTTTTAGATATGGAGAGAATACATAAGAACTTCTATGAAGTTATTTGGGATGAATAAACAGTTACAAACCTCAAAAAGAAAACAGAATTTGCTGTTAAAATTCTTCAGTTCTTTTATTGGTGTTTTGCCATTGAAGGGTACATTTTTTTTCCTTCTTTTCTTTTATTTTATTTTTCCTTTACTGATTAAGGTATTACATGTGTCCTTATCCCCCATTGCCTCCCACCCCTCCACTCATGCCCTCACTCCCCTAGTGTCTGTGTCCATTGGTTATGCTTATATGCATGCATATAAGTCCTTTGGTTGATCTCTCCCCCTTCCCCCCCACCCTCCCCTACCTTCTCTCTGAGGTTGGACAGTCTGATCGATACTTCTCTATCTCTGGATCTGTTTTTGTTCATCAGTTTATGTTGTTCATTATATTCCATAGATGAGTGAGATCATGTGATATTTATCTTTCTCTGACAAACTTATTTCACTTAGCATAATGCTCTCCAGGTCCATCCATGCTGTTGCAAATGGTAGGCGTTCCTTCCTTTTTATAGCAGCATAGTATTCCAATGGGTAGATGTACCACAGTTTTCTAATCCATTCATCTGCTGATGGGCACTTAGGCTATTTCCTTAATTTCATTTTTCAATTTTTTTCATAGATCATAACCAATAATCTAATTGGAGAGGCAATGTGCATGTGTCTGTGTGTGTATATGTATGATTTGGGGCCAATATTATTATTAATAATATCTTATTTATACTTTAGCAATATTATTTTTCCATTGGGAAATATACAGAGAGAGAAACTCGCTATTCATTCCTTATATAACAGAGAACCATATCACTGACCTAGAGGTGAAAAACCCTGCCTCATGTTAGCACAAACCTTTGATCTATCCAACACTGTAACAACATTATTTTTTGACGAAGATTCAATGAATTTCAAATCTGGTCTCCATAAATCATTTATAGCTATAAGCAATCCTCACCGGCTGCTTATTCTGTATTTACAAATCCTTTTGGGGCAGATTTCTTACTGTATCTCCATTTCATTAGGATAGGAGAGAGACTGAATATCAATTTCTTTCAAAAAATGTTGTCCCTTGACACATGTAAACATAGTCAAAGAAGAATTTGCTAGAAAAAGCAAAACTCATTCACAATCAATTGGCCCTTTTGTGCCAAGTAAATTCATCTGGGACTGCACTTGTGGACACTGGTAGGATGAGGCAGCAAATGCACTAGCTGAATATTTTGGAATCCAGCCCGAGTAAATCTTCTTAGAGAATACAAGGTGCTGGGACTCCAAGCAAGACAACACTATGAATAAATTTCAGAGACTTTTACAAGGAGGAAAGCATGCCGTTCTGAAGGACAACTTCTTTTATTTTCGACTTCCCCAGGATGTAACCTTAATGGTAAGAACTTGCTTGGAGGATAAAATGTTCTGGCTAATGAGATACTAGCTTTCTCAGCTCAGTGCTGCAGACTAGGAAGAGGGAGAGGGAAATTACCAAGGCTTCCAGCAATCAATGCTATACTCCCACCCCTGACTCTTTCATTTAGTCACAGATATGCTTAGAGAAGTGTGTGGCAAACTAAGAGATCCACGGCCTGATCGAAAATAAACTATTTCCTTGATGAGAATTATTGTAATAACACCATTATTATCTTTAACCTTAGGGATGACATTCCAGTTTAAAGGTCGCCCCTTCAAACACTGTCTGAAGTGTAAGTGATGGCCTTCAATATTTTACATCCATCAAAATTGTCAGTTTCATTTTTTGGTTAATAGTTATTGAAAAGGACACTGGGAAGCCATCATATGTAAAAACTGTCCCAGAGTTTCACAAGTAGAGCAAATCATCACCTGAAAAATATTCAAAAACCAAGAAAAGATTTTAAGAAAAATGAACTAAGAAACAGATTGAATTATAATGATGTAAAATATAGAGAATTTCAACTATGCTGGGACTCAGAAAGTGCAGATTGACCTCCACCAGTAATTTCTCTGCAGATTTTTATTAATGTCGTAATTTCTTTTGTGTGTATGGACATATGCAATGAACTATTTGTGATATGACCGCAAGAAATAAATTGAGTCCCATAGAGTATCACAAGTATCTGTATTAATGTATTAATGCATTCATACCATTCTCATAATATTGATATCATTGTAGTTGGACACGACTGAAAAAGAAAAAGATTCTATCCCGCACATGGAAAGCTGTGATTTTTAATTTTTTGTGTCAGCTTGGCTAGGCTATGGTGGCCAGTTATTTGGTCAAACACAAGTTTAAACATTGCTGTGAAGGAATTTTAAAGATGTGATTAACATTTAAATCAGTAGGCTGAATTAAACTAATTACCTTTCATAATGAGGTGGCCTCATCCATTCCATTAAATGCCTTTTAAAAAAATGACTAAGATCCCCAAAACAAGAAGGAATTCTGCCTCCAGACTGCTTTTAGATTCAAGAAAGGAGCATCAACTCTCCTTTGGGTCTCTAGTCTGTCTGGTTTGCAGATTTTTGTTTTACTAGCCCCATAATAAGCTAATTGCCTACTCTCTCTCACTCTCTCTCTCTCTCTCTCTCTCTCTCTCTTTCTCTCCCTCCCTCCCTCCTTCCCTACACACACACACACACGCACATACACACACACACACACACACACACTATTTCCTATTGATCTGTTTCTCTGGAGAACTCTAATACAGGAGCTCATTCATTGTGAACCTCCTAAAATTAAAATGGCCTCTTTTATTCCTCTTTCTAACATTATGGTCTCTTTATTTCCTTATTTTATATGCTTATTAATATTCAAAATTAAGAGCTTACAGGATATGACATTTCTAGAGAGTTTATCCTTATTCCTTCATTCAATAATTATTCATTGAATTTGAACTAAACGCAGACATTGTTCCGGCAGCTGAAAAAATAGTGGGGAAAAGACAAGTTTCTACTCATAAGTAGTTTCCATTCTTAGATAGACCAGTTCGAACTCCTGAAGTCACAAATGTGTTTAAAGCAATTTATATTAAATGTTATCTAATGTTGATATAAAAGCTTCTATATAAAATTAAGATGCTTCTAGTTTAAGCATATCTATTTCATGATGGTATTTAATGATATGAAAGCTTTCACCTAATATTTAGTATATAAATGGAATTTCGAGTATATAGAATTATTTTAATAATTATTTTGTTGACTCATTCAATTTCTATATGTCTTATATGTCTACATAATGTTTAGAGCAGCCTAAAGAGAGGCCCAGCAATGTAATTGCAATTTATGTAGTTAACAGTGTAAAAATCTAAAGAAATAACCAGATATATAGATAACAGTTTTTTCTTATAAAAATTTAAATGGATTATAATGTTGCACATGAAATGACATATTTTAAGTGGTTTTTAGAAAGCAGTTGCATTTCTAAGTCATATTCTGGTTCCTAATTACTGCTACTGGCCCTAATTGCAGGCTTCATTATTTCTTATTAGGACTAGACTAACAGCCTCTAAACAGTCTCCTTTCACTCTAGCTCTGACATCTTAAATTCAGACTATGCGCTGTATGAATATGTAATTCCTTATTTGAAAACTTGCAATGATTTCATATTACACACAGAATAAAATTCAAATATCTCCACTCTCAACCTGAACCCTTCCTAATTCTCTAGTCTCAGATGAACTTCATTTGGCTGTTTTACTATGCTCACCTCTGCACATTCATATACATGCCACTAACTTCCAGAGTTCTCTTTTTGTGTGGATGTGTATTTACAATCACTGAATTCTTTCTTTTATTTTTGCTCAAACTTCTCTCCCTCAAATGGCTGCTACTCAAACTTCAATATATCCATTAGATGTATTTCAAATTGCAGTCTAAAAAGCCTCCTTCAATTCTCTGAATCTTTTTTGTTTCTTATACTGAGAAATCACTATCATAGCAACCATCAGTCTTCCTTGTATTGGAATTACTTATACACTTGTCTTTCTTCCCAACTAAAAGCACCATGTTCCATTTATTTTGTATGTTCCCCAACTCATCACAGAAGAATTGTTTGATATTCATTTTTACACTCAGGGTTCTTAAGTAAACACTTTTAGGAAAGGTGAGTTATTTTTAAAAGTCAGACCAACCAAATGCATGGAGTTGAGTAGCAAAGTGTTCAAGACAAGTATCTGAAATTCTCATTTCTCTCAATAAATAGGAACAAGGTGGAAATATATTACAAAGTTTGACAACTAAACTATTAAAACCAACTTATAGGGGTTTATAATATCCATCCATGGATGTTCCTTAATATCTGGTTATTTCTCAGGCCCAAAGTTCTAAAGCATGAAAAATGCAACCAAAACTTGATATTAAACAAAAGGTGCAAGTTAATTACTATTACCTTTAGATAAATAGTCTAAAGACATAATTCTATATAATAAAAGGCTAATATGCAAATAGACTGAACAATGGAATGACCGGTTGCTATAACGTGCACTGACCACCAGGGGGCAGACACTCAATGCAGGAGCTGCCCCCTGGTCGTCAATGCGCTCCCACAGGGGGAGTGCTGCTCAGCCAAAAGCCAGGCTCATGGCTGGAGAGCGCAGGAGTGGTGGCAGGAGCCTCTCCCACCTCCACAGCAGTGCTAAGGATGTCTGACTGATGGCTTAGGTCCACCAGTTGGACATCCCCTGAGGGCTCCTGGACTGGGAGAGGGCATAGGCTGGGCTGAGGAATACCACTCCCCCCCAAGTGCATGAATTTCATGCACTGGGCCTCTAGTGTATCAATAAAGAGGCAGGTAGAGCTGGGGTAGGATGGAAATAAGTGCAGTAGTATTCAGAAGAAAGTTTTTGGCTCATGAAATATATCAGATTCTAGGTAGTTCTTTTACCAAAACCTGTGAATAGTCTGAGATGTTACCTCATTTTTGTGTATACATAGCCATACATACACACATATGTATATTCATGCATATGTATGTTTATTGCATATATGTTATATGCATATGTATAATACATGAGACACCTGAGACAAGGAAAGGAGTTCTTGATACAACTAGATCAACAGCCAGAGTAACATGGTTAGCATCCATTCTCCACACCTAGCCCTGCTGGCAAGGCAATGAGAGCCAATGAAAACTTTCTATATGTGTGGTGGGTTACATACTTCATACATGAGGGATGGGAGAAAAAACAATGGATTTTTCTGTTTTTATACAGTATGGAGGTACATGCTTCCTCCTTCCCTCCTGGAAGAATGGAGAAAATTTTACGTCTGTTCTTTGTAGATGTCATGTAAAGGGTCCTAGGCTTGTATTCTAACTGTTGGAATTAAGTACAAATCTGTAAGAGCCAGGTGAGTCCTAGTGTCAAAACAAAGAGATGTCTCCAAAACTGGTCTTCATCACATTGACATGCAAAGATCTGGGGGAAATTGCTTCAATAATACTGGCATCCTGGGAGTTTAATTTAGGGACTTAGTCCAGGCTGTAACCATTGGCAATCTCAGGTAGATAAAAGTTCTATTCCCCTTTTGGATAGGACGATTAAAACTAGGTGAATGGCCACACTCTAATTCTCATCATGTGTGAGGGGCAAAAATATTTTTATAAGTAAAAATAAACATTACTAACATTTATATTGCATGCATTTCCATATCTAAGGGGGCTAGAGATTTTCTCAGGAGCACTGAGAAATCTCCATAGTTGGTCTATTTTATTTCAGTGCTACAATAGTGCACTGGGCTTTGTCACAGCTTCCATAAAATATTAATTAAGGTATAGCATCTTGCTATGCCAACCAGAGTCTGGTTATGATTTGATTTTTTCCAAGCCATAGGGAAAAAATGCACTTACTAGAGTACTGACTTCAAGTCTCATTGCAAGTATTTTCATTACATTAATGAATAAATAACCATTCCTTCACTACACAATTCTCATAAATTGGCCAGAATAGGCAGACTAATGAACATGATCTTTACTGGGTACACTTGACTAAATTTCGCTCCTGAACCTACAAGACTCAAAATTAAATTTCAAACCATTGTAAGTATGACTCTTTCTTGTTGTGGCAACCACTTCTCCAGTCTAAAAGCTTTATGCAGCTCCATGACCCTCAAGCATCACCAATTTCCACTTCTAGACCTATGTTACCTATCGAGGTACCTAGCCAAAGGTGTCTCACTCTATTTCCTTCTTCTCAAATAGTTTTTAAAAATAATATTTCCATTATTTTTTAGAGAGAGAAATATCTATATGAGTGGAATCCTGATTGGCTGCCTCCTGCAGGACCCCTACTTGGGATCAAGCCTGCAACCCAGGCCTTGTGCCCTGTCAGGGAATCTGACCGACAACCTTTCAGTACACGGGATGTCTCCTCATCAACTGAGCCACACCAGCCAGGGCTCCTTTCAAATATTTTTCTTTGCTTCATCCTTCTTTCTCAAATTTATCTGATTGTTTCTGTGGCAACAAGGTGGTACATGAACTGATGTTTATCTGGTAATGAAGGTTAACTTATTCGTTGAAAGAACAAATGTGCACCTTCTGTGTGCAATGTGAACATCATGTATATGGTTCCTAACTTGATGTATCTAATATAACAACTCAGGATGATATATGTCTAAGCAGAACACTCTGAACCCTTAAGTGATGGGATAGTAAGAATATTATAAAGAAGGCACTGTGTACCTGTATGTGTGTTTGTGTGTGTGTGTGTGCATACAGGAGTACACACATGCATAAGTTCTTTTATTTATAGTGGAGGCCTTTTGGAACAAAAAATACATATAGTTGGAATCCTGGGCTTTGTACATATAAACAGGTCCTATTAGTAGACTTGAAATTTGGCTTGGTTCTTTTATTCAGAAATTTGCTTCCAAATTGTATAATTCTAAAATTAGAGTTCATTATTTATGTGTTCCATTTCTCCCTTCAAATTTTCCACCACCAGAGATATCACCAGTGATACTAGTTTTCTATGGCAGTAAATTTTCATGACCATAAAAAGTGCTCAGTGAAAACATAGAAAATATCCACAAAGAATAAAAGATGCTCATGAGAACAATGACTAGTATTTCATGCTTCATTATTTATCTAATAAATGTAAGAAGCCTGAATGAAATTTTTCCTTCAAATTTTATTTAAATTGGACCTCTTGGCCCACTTGTTTATGTGTAAATTGGTTATATACTAGTAAGTCCTTTTAACCTTCTTACATATTTTTTTTTCCTTCTTACATATTTTTTTCTTTCTTGGTATATGAAATGCTTTTGGATGGCGACACTATTGAAAATGGGACTTATGAGGCTAATAAAATACTATTGAAAACATTTTCTTATAAATATTACAATGAATGGCACTTTTAGAAAATAACTCTCATGACCTTTCCTTAATTAAGAAAACTGAGACTCAGAGAAAAATTTTATTAAAGATCTGAATTGAAGGATGATATTCTGGAAGTTTTAACAAAATACATATTAAAACTTCTGATTGTGATTTTCAGTTTTTTAAGATGCAATATTACTGTTTTTCTACTAAATTAAAGGTACCTAATTTTTAATTTATATGTTTACTTTTTCTGAGACCACTGAAATAATCAGTCATAAAATATATTTTTAATACTTTCAAAAATTAAGAGTATCAGCATTCAATACTTCATATTTGCCAATTTTAATGTGGCACTTGTTAAAAATATATTTTTGCTAAATTGGGTGGTAAAAGATTAGTAATGCTGAGTGTTTTACCAAAAATATTTTGCTCCTTTCTTACTTGTGAAAGTAAAAATCAACCAGTTAACACTCTTAGAAAGAGAATCTCTAGCAAACCCTCTTCAATACAAGTTTCCATTTACTAGTTACATGCTCTTCTTAATTAGAAAAGTGGTGGTCACTTAACTTGATATAAACTTAATTTATCCTTTACTTATCTATCTATTACATCAAAAAATAATAAATTAACTGACTAATCAATCAATAAATATTTATTCTCAAATATAGCTCACCACTATGAATTGAATTGCCTAGAAAGCGGTATAAAATGAGAAAACTACTTGTGGCACTTTTTTCTTTCCATCAACAGAAACAGCATGCTGAGTTTTGAAAGTTCTGTCTAGATTTTACCTCGGATTTTGAATATGTAGATCTGC
>NW_005354291.1:2112559-2144822 GCF_000412655.1 Myotis brandtii | reverse complement strand
ATATGTAAATATGTATGTAAATTAGAGGCAGGTTTGAATTAGAAATTAGTTCATTTCTAATGTAAATGTTATGTAAATGAACAGTATTTGTTGACCACTAGCCCTAGATAATAGCAAACATCTTTTCATGAGAACTCATATTATAAAAAACATATTTTCATCAGAGATTGAGAATAAGTCAAAATGACCCTGAACACTATTCAGCATTTTACTGGAAAACATTGCAACTGTCTCAAACATCACTGTGATCACACTGAAATAGAAAAATGTTTACTTACAAAAACAAAAGCAGAAATGTCCTTCACCTGGAACTTTATAGACCTCCTACTAAACTTCTAGTAAAAGGAGTATAATGATAATGAGAACAAACACAACACATCAAAATGTTTGAGGGCATAGGGTTTCCTTTCCTCCAATCCCTCTCAACACCTGTCCTTTGTTATTTGCTGATGATAGCCATTCTGACAGGTGTGAGGTGATACCTCATTGTTCTTTTAATTAGCATCTCTCTGATGATCAGTGACTTTGAACATTTTTTCATATGTCTCTTGGTTTTCTATATGTCCACTTTGGAGAAGTGTTTATTTAGGTCCTCTGCCCATTTTTTGATTGGGTTGTTTGTATTCCTTTTGTTAAGTTGTATTAGTTCCTTATATATTTTGGAAATTGACCCCTTATCATATATATCATTGGCAAATGTGTTCTCCCATACAGTGGGCTCTCTTTTCATGTTGTTGATGGTTTCTTTTGCTGTGCAGAAGCTTTTCTTTATGCTGGTGGGAATGTAGATTGGTGCAGCCACTGTGGAAACCAGTATGGAGTTTCCTCAAAAAAATTAAAAATGGAACTCCCATTTGACCCAGTGATCCCACTTCCAGGAAGTTAGCCTAAGAAACCTGAAACACCAATCAGAAAGAATATATGTACCCCTATGCTCATAGCAGCACAATTTACAATCGCTAACTTTTGGAAAAAGCTCAAGTGCCCATCAGCAGATGAGTGGATAAAAAAAGCTGTGGTACATTTACACAATGGAATACTATGGGCTGTAAAAAAGAAGGAACTCTTATCATTTACAACATGATGAATGGAGTTAGAGAGTATTTTGCTAAGTAAAATAAGCCAGTCAGAGAAAGATAAGTATCACATGATCTCACTCATCTGTGGAATCTAATAAACAAAATAAACTGATGAACAAAATAGATCCTGAGACTTAGAAGCATGGAACAGACTGATGAATTTCAGAGGGAAGGTAGGGTTGGAAGGGGTGGGGAGACATTAATCTAACCAGGGAATTTATATTCATATATGCAGACACAGACAATAGTGTGATGAAGGCCTGGGAGGGATGGGTGCAGGATGGAGAGGGTCAGTGGGGGAAAAAACAACAACAAAGGGGACATCTAATACTCTCAACAATAAAGATACATTTTAAAAATAATAAATAAATGTATGAGTGCAGTTTAAGGTAGGGAGGGAGAGTTAAATTCAATGTATTAAATACTTTTATTGATAAAAATGAAATAACAAAAATAACTAACTTAATTGCCTAACTCAAAAAAAATTATAAAAGGAACAACCGAGAAAATAAAAGGAAAGCACAATGAAGAAAATAATAAATTAAAAAGCATTCATTAGTGAGGTACAAAACAGAAACAGTAGATTTAATAAACAAATAAAAAAACAGGTTCAGTGAAAATTAATAATAAAACAAATCAAACACTAGCTATCTTAATCAAGGGATACAAGGAGATGGCACAAATGTACAACAGAAAATATAAAAGGGCACAAATACTACTAAAACAGATTAAGTTTTTAAAAAATCACACATGGCTACTTTGATGACTTCTAAATAAAAAAAAATTTTAATTTTCATAAGATGGACAATTCCTCTTCATCTCACAGCACATATAAACTAATTATTAAAATTCTGTGGCACACCAAAAGCATATTTTTTGCTAAGCAAAAAAATAGGTATAATTTTGATTCATTCACACCAGACAGCTATTGTGTTGGCTGAATGTCTTTTTTAAATTTGACAGTCTAAAGGAAAAGAGGTCCGTGCCCCTGACTAAATAGTTAGGTATTGCATGTCTAAAAATTCTTGTGGCACACCGGTGTGCCACCGCACACCAGTTGAAAATTGCTTCCTCAGCGAAAAGCAAGTTACTAAAGTTGAATTTATTGGAGTTATGAAAAGACCAATTTTTTTCATTTAAGGAATTTGGAAAATTTATGCAGAGTACTTTCTTTTTATCCCTTCAGATTCACTCACCATCTTTCTTAAGAAAGGAAGTGGTCCTCTATTGACCACATTAATGATCCCATTAACCTCTAATTTCTGGCACTGTTCTGGAATCTGGCCACATGCTTTTCTAATTCTATTAGCATGATCATAAAATGTATTCTAATTAGCTCTAATGAAATGATGGATTACAAAAATGGATTTTGAGATATTGAACCATTTTTACATTACTAATATAAACCTTACTTAGCCATACTATAAATATTTATATTTATTGAGTTACTGATTTCTATTTGTCCTGGGGTTAGCCAGAGTTTTGAACAACTCATAGGCTCAATTCACCAAGAACTGTGGGGCAGCTAGTTGAACCCACACATGGACATATAGTCAGAGATAACAAACAAGATAACAGAAAACAGGGCTCAGAAGATCCTGGATAAGATTAGGGTTCTATTTTCAGATGCCATACTAACCCTAGTTTGTCCCAAGTACTGAAGTAGGTTTTCCAAGTACTTAGGTCTTCTCCTTGCCAATGTCTTGGCATGGTACAATGTTTAGTGTCACTTTATCAATGGCACTTTCCCCAGATGTAGCAGCTGCTTCCAGACTGGATTATTATGGCATCTCAGAACCAACATGCAAAGGTGACAGCAGCAGGCTGGTAGGACCTTACTTTCCAACATCTGAGCTCTGGCCTTGTAGAGTTCCTCTTTGAGACTCTAGATTCAAAGCTCCTCAACCTCTTCTCTGCTCCAATAGGGAGGCTACCTATTCCCTGAGGTTATCTTGGGGTGACCTCAGTTTTCCCTTCTTGTTCATTAAATGTTTCAATACCTGCATACACAATTTTCTTTATTAGATTTCTTCTATGGAGGAACTAATGTTCCTTTTCTAGTGAAAAAACTAGTATTGTCTGAATTACACACTTATAAGTCAGCAATAAAACTATCATCCACTTATCGGAAACAAATTTCTAAACTAAAGTTGTTCAGTGTAAAACAAGTGTGATATGGTCTATTAGTTTATGATTTTTATCTGAAAGCTGGTTTTATTAGGACAGGCCCAAACATCATGCCCTCTTTGTATTGGGATAAAATTGGCTAATTTATATCGATTTGGAAAGCAATATGAGATTGAGAAAAATTAATATGGAAAGTTATGAATAATGGACCACTATGCCTTTAAATTAAACCAACTTCTGCAAAATGTGTTGGTATTACTGTAGGTTGTTAATTGAAAACATACATTAGTTATCACACAATATTTTTAATGTTATTTTCATTTCCCAACCATTATTAATTCAATCATATCTTATAAGTGGATCTTGATGCAGAAGATCTTTTTCTGGATCTTACATTTGCAGATCAAAGACTAGTATAACCTTCACTGACTCTTTCTATGCCCTTCACCACTATTCCATAAAGGAGGGAGAATGACCTCTGAATGTACATGTGGATGAAGGTTATGGGAAAAGGAGAGCAGTCCCTTTCTTCTTTTAATCTCTCATCATCATCGTCGTCGTCATTGCCATCATTATTTTTATTGCCATCATTATTACTATTTTAACCTATCTGACTTCAGGGGGGAAATATTCTACTTAGCTTTCACATATTTTGTAAGCTTGGGGAGCAAGTTCTGCTCTTTTAAAAAATATTTTTTATTGATTTCAGAGAAGAAGGGAGAGGGACAGAGTGATAGAAACATCAATGATGAGAGAGAACCATTGGTCGGCTGCCTCCTGCATGCCTCACACTAGGGATCAAGCCCACAACCCAGTCATGTTCCCTGACCGAGAATCAAACCGTGACCTCCTGGTTCATAAGT
Organism: Myotis brandtii; assembly: GCF_000412655.1. Taxonomy (NCBI): domain Eukaryota; kingdom Metazoa; phylum Chordata; class Mammalia; order Chiroptera; family Vespertilionidae; genus Myotis; species Myotis brandtii. Next base: position 2,140,753 of record NW_005354291.1, on the reverse strand, counting down.
CAATGCTCAACCATTGGGCAACACTGGCCAGGCAGGTTCTGCTTTTTGAAGTAAGGTGCAGGAGAACTGAAATTTTCCAGAATAGTCTGTGACAGGATAGATAAATTCATTTTAGTCTGGCACGAATTGTCAGTGAACTATTTTGGCCATAGACCTAAAGCCATACTCTTCAATAACTTTCAAGTAATAAAGGTATGATATAGAGATCTCTTAATTAGTTCTGAATTTTGGAAGAGGTATAATATTATTTCTCCCCTAAAACTTTCAACACACAGGAAAATCACAATGGCTTCCGACAGGCCAGGAAAAATAAAAATAAGAGACTATTAGTCAAGCTGCCTTCCTTTTCGTATTTCCTCCCACAGTACTATTTCTGAGGGTATCTTCATTGCTTTGGGCATCTTCCAATTTACCTGTTCTCTTACCTATTTCCCCTGCATATTTCACCACTGGAGACGTGGTGATGTATTCAGAAGCTGCTTGCCTACAAATTTAGTACTGATTCTCCAAACATGCAAACTATTTTGCTGAAATACTGTGTAGAGAAATTGATCTGATAAAATACATGTTATGCAAACAAAATTGTTATAATTTGTTAGGAAACACAGAAAAGCAAAGCAACCACTTTTGATTCTATTGGAAGAGCAGCCAGAGAGAGCACGTTTGTACTGAACTCTCAAGAGGAGAAAAGATAACATAATAGGTCATTTCTGGCTTCCATTTCTATAAGTATTTGGACTCATTAAATGCATTACCAAGCTCCCTAGAGATACATATGCACAAGAATTAATTTCCCTAAAAACATTCCATTCCTTTACATAAAAGCATAAAAGGTTTTTCATATTTTATATTTATTAGGGTCAATACCTTGGTTGCTAGGTAAAAGCCTCCAATATAACCAGGAAATCAGAAAAAAAAATAGGCCAAAGAATAAAAGAAGTAGGAGGATAAACACAGAATATTTTGAAATACTATTGTCATAACGTGTCCTTATATGCAATCACCTTCTGAAGGCTGAGCTCCTCACCTAGCTGGCGCTAAATGCATCTAATTCCTAATAGCTAAAAGATAGAAGATGTTTCCAGAAGGTTTATCCAAACAGGTTCAAAGGTTATTTTCCAGAACCCCTTATGTGACCATGAAAGATCAGCTAAAGCTCAGGAAGATCACTATAGTAGTGTGTTTTACTGAAGGGAATTGTTAAGATTTGAAATCAAGTGTGTTTGTAAAATGTTAAAAGATTATTTAAATTGTGGATATTTAAATAATTATATTTAATTATATGTAATAATTATTATATTTAATTTATTTAATTAAGTAGCATTAATTAATATTACAAAGACCTAATGTGGTTTTAATATATTAAAAAACTGGAATGCATATATTTAAAAGAAAGAAGACTAGAGCAAGAAACAGATAAAAAAGTAAGAAAATAAGACCACTTCTTTTCTTTTCTGAACAAAAGAGGTGAGCAGCATTCTATTAGTAATTGAGTCTTTATAATGGCTCAAGACCTTTCTTTGAAATATTTACATATATGATATCCACATGAGAAACAGCAGCATACTAAATTGATTTAAGATATGTAAGGTAAATAGAGAGATGGATTTCTTATTTTTAATGTTTAGTGATAAAATAATTAACACAGAAATAAAAAAAAACAAGTGCACACACAATACAATATACAGATGCTATATTATAGAATTGCCTGAAACCTATGTAATTTTATTAACCAACTAGAGGCCCAGTGCATGAAATTCATGCACGGGGGAGGGGCATCCCTCAGCCTGGCCTACACCCTCTCCAATCCGGGATCCCTCTCACAATCCAGAACTACTGGTTCCTAACTGCTCTCCTGCCAGCCTGATGGCCCTAACTGCTCTCCCCTTCTGGTCGGTCTGATCCCCCTAACTGCCTAATTGCTCTCCCCTGCTGGCCTGATACCCCTAACTGTTCTCCCCTCCTGGCCTGATTGCCCTAACTGCCTCACTGCTCCCCCCTGCCAGCCTGATCTCCTTAACTGCCCTGCCCTCCTGGCCTGATCCCCCTAACTGCCTATCTGCTCTCCCCTCCTGGCCTGATCGCCCTAACTGCTTATTTGCTCTCCCTTCCTCTCCATGCCCTTTGGACCACTGGTGCAGGCGTGCTGAGAGCTCTCCGCTGGAGCCCCGCCTCCATCCTGATTGTTCGTTACATGATGGCATCTCAGACAATTTGTATATTCCTTTATTATTAGTATAGACCCGTGGTCGGCAAACCGCGGCTTGTGAACCACATGTGGCTCTTTGGCCCCTTGAGTGTGGCTCTTCCACAAAATACCACGTGTGGGCGCACATGTACAGTGCGATTGAAACTTCACGGCCCATGTGCAGAAAGAGCTGGTATTTTGTGGAAGAGCCACACTCAAGGGGCCAAAGAGCCACATGTGGCTCACGAGCCGTGGTTTGCTGAGCTTCAGTTTGCTGACCACTGGTATAGACTAGTGGCGCGGTGCATGAAATTCATACACATTAAAAGGGAATTAATTACAGGAAATATTTTAATATTGCTATTTGCCCTTTCTTTATAATAGAAGTGTCAGAGATGAAAGAAAATTAGTGAAATGTATATGAAAACAATATATAAATTTATCAATAAATGAACAATAACAGCCTCACATCCCCCAGCCTCACCACGCATGCAGCCCCACCCACCCATGCTTGCTGTGCACACAGCCTCCTGCTGATCGGTCATTATGGCATGAGGGTGTCACAACCATTTGCATATTAGCCTTTTATTATAAAGGATGTTACCCCCATACATTTTTAAAAATCAATACTATCCCAACTATTAAAAAAAAAAAAGAAGAAGAAGAGGGGAACACTTTCTATTACATTCTATGAGGCCAAAATTATCCTGATACCAAAGCCAGAGAAGAATTCCATAAGAAAACTATAGACCAATACTCCTTGAGAATATAGAAACAAAAATCCTCAACCAAATACCAGTAAACTAAATGCAGTGGAACATTTAAAATGATTACACACTATGACTCATTGGGATTTATCCTAGGAATGCAGGCCCTTTCAGCATAGGGAAATCGATGTAATACAGATAGCACACTAATAGGACAAAGGAAAATAACCACATGATCATCTCCACAGATGCAGAAAAGCATCTGACAAAAATTCAACACCCTTTCGTGATAAAGGCTCTCAGCAAACTAAGAACAGAAGGCTAGCCTTTTCCACAAATGTTGCCAGAACAATTGAATATCTATATGCAAAAATTACCAACTTAAATCCATATAGTACAATATATACAAAATGTATGATTCTCTTTACATAACACATGGAAAATGCAAACTATAGTAACAGAAAGCAGATTGTGTTTGCTTGGGGATGGAGGCATAAGGAGAAGCACAGAGAAACTTCTCATGGGTGATGGACTGGTCCATTACCTTGGTTGTAATAATTTTATATGAACACATGTCAAGACTTATACAATTGTACATTTTAAATATATAATGCTTATTGCATGTGAACTATATCTAAATAAAGCTTTGAAAATATGATGAATAAAGAATGCCTTATAAATAATAATAATTTGAGAAGAATGACGAATTACCTGCTATTAAACATGTTTGCGATGACCTTATGCTTGACTACTTAACACTAAGTTTCACAGCCTAAACATGTATGTGTATGCATATCATGATACTTTGTTCACTTCCACTTGTTTTTTCTCGTGTTAGTAAGAGCTGCAGGCTACGTTTCCTCTTTTACTCACTGGTTCATTTCTGCATCAGAACATGATTATCTTCTGTAATTTGATGTTAATAAATGAGGTTACAAAAATCATTTAGCTATAATCAGCACTATGTCCAGGATATAATAGTGGTACCCTTATTTAATGTTCCAAATAAACTTTAAGGCATAAAAAACACAGGCCCAATGGACCAACATGAAAACTGCTGAGTTTTGTGGGGAAAAAAAACCCTCCTGCTTTTCCCCCTTTCTGTGCTCTGTACAAATATTTGATATATAGCTGTCACTGTTAAAAAGTTATAATTGCTGAACATCAATACTGAAAGACATCTGTGGTTCTTGCTGGTATACAATAATTTATTTTTTTATTTAAAAAGTACAAATGTCAAAAACCCAGGAAAGAACTAAAGGAATAGCCTGCTCTTTGTTTTCTATTGATATTTTCTGACATATTAATAAAATACATATAAAACATTAAAATAAATGCTGTGCATATTATTCATTGACCCACAAAGTATACATATATTAACTCTTGGCTTCTTGTTCCTATGGCAACAGTTGTATTGAATAAATAGATCTGAGATATTTTATAGTTCAATTTTACAAGTTATAATTTAATATATCATGTTAAAATATTTCAATTTTAATAATATAATTTTTTCATTGGCACAAACTTAAGGGGACAAAATGAGCAATTCAGCAAAAAGAGACTGTGCCTAATTTTCTATGCTAATTACTGAAGATGCATATACTGAAAAAAATGCAGTCACATTTTCTCAATTTTCCAATTGTACATTCTTTTCTGTTCTTTTGTCAAATACAAATCATCACCTATCCAACAACAATATATTGTTGGTATCTTATTTAATATACCCTTTGTTTCTTTTCTTTTTAAAAAAAATATTTTTATTGATTTTAGAGAGGGAAAGAAAGGGGAGAGAGAGATGGAAACATCAATGATGAGAGAAAACAACTGATCGGCTGCCTTCTGCACACCCCCTATTGGAGATTGAGCCCTCAACCCAGGCATGCGCCCTTGACTGGAATAAAACCTGGGACCCTTTAGTGCGTAGGCTCACGCTCTATCCACTGAGCCAAACCAACCAAGGCCACCTTTTGTTTCTTATCTTATTGTTTGTGCCTTCTTAATCTATCATGCCATTAAAAAATTGTCTTCTTTAAAGCAAGTTTCTATTACCTTCTGAAGACATCAGATCCTTTACAAGTTGATAATATTTCTTACTCCTGTCTTAATTAACACAGAAACAATACATTATGTAGGTTTATAGAGTTGCATAAAAATAAGCATTCTGTATATATATTTTTGGATATCGGAATTTCAAATTAAATATGAAGAAGTACATTTAGTTCACATAAATGAACATATGTAACATTATTTTTATATTCAATCTCCTTTAGGAAAGAGGATTGAGGTCTGCAAACCTATAATTTTTGTTTCTCCTTTTCAGGATTTGCCATGCACGTAATAACAAACTAAACATAGTCCTGTGATTATCCGAACAGATTATTTGAATACACTAATATTCTTTTTATCATTAGTCCACCTTATTTTTCAAACATAAGTATTTGATATTTTTAATGGAATCAATGACCCACATAATTTGCACCTGAAAGATCTCAAATACACTTTATCAAGTTTTTATCCAACAAGGACTTCACTACAATAACATGTAAAATATATTCTTGGATTTGTTATAAACACTTGAATATATGAGATTTGAAGTTTTGAAAAGTGGTATATTGGCCACCAAAAAAAAAAAAGAAAATTAATGTCTTGAGGATTTAATTTTAATTAATTTATTAAATTAAAAACAACGTAGACTTGCCCAGCCAGCATGGCTCAGTGGTTGAGCATTGACCAATGAACCAGGAGTTCACGGCTCGATTACCAGTCAGGGCATATGCCAAGGTTGTGGGCTTGATCCCCAGTGTGGAGCCAATGATTCTCTCTCATCATTGATGTTTCTATTTCTCTCTCCCTCTTCCTTTCTCTCTGAAATCAATAAAAATATATTTAAACAGTAATACTTAAAAAAAATAAACTTAAGTATAAAGAATTTGGGTTCTTTCCATAACTACCTGCATGACCTTCAGGAAAGTATTTAATATAATAACTTGCTCTTCTTATGAGAGGTAATCCATGTGCAAATATATTAAAGGTAGATTAGTCTGAACAGTCAAGAAGCTACTTCAAAGTGTTTGAGTACTTATTTATACTTCAGTTTATCCAAATAGCGAGGTAGGTGATAGATGGGTGTGTATAATATGAAATTAGTTGTAACAACCATCACCCTATGAAAACCTAGAACTGTTATAAAAGACAATTAGATTTTTAATTTGGATCTACCAGCCATATAAACATTAAAAAAAATACTTTACCTTTGTGAGTCACTATTGCCTTAGCCATTAAAGGAGGTCCCTAATAAATTTGTTGAAATCCATAAAATATTCACTTTATAGTATTTTTTTCTTTCATATTGTCAGAAAATATAACGACAGCTTAAATATTTAAAAATTAAAATTTGTAAGTAAATAAATATTGTGCTAGTAGGTGGGAGTGAATCTAAATCAGTAAGACTTGACTTAATATAAAATAATATAAAAGAAGGAAAGATAATTTGGATCAGGGAGATATATAATAGGGTATAGCTTGATCTACAGAGAAGTCATTTACAGGAAGTAAGTGAAGCAATAAAGAAACAATAGAGGAAAATTCTTCAAAAGAAAGAAAAAAGAGCCTAGTTGGCAAGGCTCAGTGGTTGAGCATAGACTTATGGACCAGGATGTCATGGTTTGATTCCCAGTCGGGTGCCTGGATTGTGGGCTCGATTCCCAATGTGGGGCATGATGGAGGTAGCCGATCAATAATTCTCTCTTATCATTGACTAGAGGCCCGGTGCACAAAATTCGTGCACAGGAGTGGAGGGGGTCCCTCAGCCCGGCCTGCACCCTCTCACAATCCAGGACCACTGGCTCCTAACTGCTCACCTGCCTACCTGCCTGATCACCCCTAACCTCTCTGCCTGCCTGCCTGATTGTTCCTAACTGCTTACCTGCCTGCCTGATTGCCCCTAACCGCCTCTGCCTTGGCCCCTGCTGTGGCAGCTTAGTCTGGAAGGACGTCTGGAATGATGTCTGGAAGGTCCTTTGGCTGTCTGGTCTAATTAGCATATTATGCTTTTATTATTATAGATGTTTCTGTTCTTCCTTTTCTCTTTTTCTCTGAAATCAATATATATATAGCATCACTTAGATAAAGAGGAAGAGACAGAGAAATGTATCAAGTAGAGGGAAAGGAAATTCAAAACTTTACACCTCTAGGCACAGAACTGAGATTTAAGTGTTGGGCGAAAGTAAAAATTGGAGGCTCTTCCAGCTTTGCATATTTAAGGCAAGTTTCTAGGGGTTGTGAGCTATAATAGTTGTTAGATGCTTTGCTAATCAGTTTCTGTATTATTTGTCAGAAGTGATCAGAAGACTGAACATATTAGAACAAAATTAGGTTGCTGAAAACTGAAGTCCAATATTAGAGAGAAAAAAGTAATAAAAGAATCTATTCATCTTAGTCAAGAAAAATAAGAAAACCTACAAATTCAATAAATATGGCATGTTGCTACTCTGAGAAATCATGATGGCAGTACAAAAACTGGATATGGGGAAATGACCTAACTCTTTTTGGAACAGGGAAGATACATTCCACAACCCACAAGCCAGGGTGCATGACAATAAGTTAATATTAAAAAACCAAACCCCCTCTGGCTGGTATGGCTCAGTTGATTGGAACTTTGTCCCTTACACCAGAAGGTGGCAGGTTCAAATTGTAGTCAGGGCACATATCTAGATTGTGGGTTTGATTCCCAGTCAGGGCACATGCAGGAGACAACCAATTGGTGTTTCGCACATGGACAACTCTCCCTCTTTTTCTCTTTCCCTCTCTCCCTTCTCTCTGAGATTAAAAAAAAAAAAAAGTTAAAGAACAAACACGTCTACTGTGAGTGCCCATAGTAGAAAGAAGTGAGCAATAGATATTGTGTGGTTTCCCTAAAATCAATTATACAAAACATATTATTATTACTTAATTATTTCATACCATTTAAGATTTATAATATTGAAGCTCTAAAAGATTAGATATTTAAAATATTCTGTACAGCTAGCAAGTGACAAATCCTGATCTAGAATGGAGTTCTCTTGTCTCCAAATCCCACGCTCTTTCCTCTTTCCACAATGACACCTTGGAATGCTAAATCAGTAACACTGGAGATATAAGCAACTTATGTTTTTTTGTTTTTAAAAATATATGTTACAGACTAGAAATCAGTTGCTTATCCCTATGTAACAAACCAGCACAAATTTTAATGCTTAAAAACAATGATTTTCAACATTTGGTGCACATAAATTACTTAAATTCTGCAGCACACCAATATATATATATAGTGGATCAGATTAAAAAATAGGTAAAATTGTGATTGATTTGCAAAGAAAAATTGTAATTACCTACCCTTTTTGTTTCAAACTGACTTAAAAAAAAATCAGGTGCCTATACTTGTACATACGAATTTCTGGTTTCAAGAATTAACCAATCAGAAGCAACCTTACTATGTAACATGACCAATAAGATACAAGTCTATTATATGACCTATATATTTATGGTTCAAAACAGGGCATTCACAACAAAAAGCTATCATTGTGTTGGCTGTTGTCCTTTTCTTATTTGACATTCTAAGAGAAAAGAGGTCAGTGCCCCTTACTACTCAGATATTGCATGTTTAAAAAAATCCATGCAGTACAATAATTGAAAATAGCTGCTTTAAAAACAATGAGCACTTACAATTTAGTGATACTTTGGATCTGCAATTTAGGTTGGGTTCGGCTGTTCAATTTCTCTGGTCTAAACTGGAGCTCTCTCTTAAATCTGCAGTCAGCAACAAGTCAGGAGGGAGCTCTATTTATCGGTATTTGCTGGTTTATGTCTGGAAAACAGTGGTGGGCTTGGCTACTGGGCCATGTACTCCTTTGTCATCTGGCTGGCTAGACTGGGCTTGTTCACAACTCTGCTTGGAATGGTTTCAAGAAAGAAGAGGAGCCATCAATGAGTTCTCCAGGCTAAGCTGAGAACTACACAATGCCACAAACTCTGAATTCTCTCAGGTGAAAATTCTCTCTGATAGGAAAAAAGTTAGAAATCAGCAAAATTTTACCTTGCCTTTCTCATATTATAAGAGAGGTTTAATATCTTTTCATATGTTTATGAGCCCATTTTATGAACTATCTTTTCCTCATTTCTAGTCTTTTAAACATTGTTTTGTAAATTTATATCTATATAAGCTAATCCTATATAATAAAAGGCTAATATGCAAATTGTCCCCATGGGCAGGAGTTCAATCTACTGGGAGTTAGACATGTGCTGACCACCAGGGGGTGGCATGGAGCGTGGCAGGTGTCGGCGATGTGGTGCTGGCAGTGGGCAGTGGTGGAGGCGCTGCAGGCCCTTCTGGGCCCTGATGAGAGCAGGACTGCGGTGGGATGGTGGAGCAGGTGAGTGGGTGGTGCCAGGACAATGTGGGTGCAAGTGGGGGCCCTGAATGCCCCACTGGTCACCCCATAGATTGGTCACCCACACCAGCCAGGCCTAGGGACCCTACCTGTGCATGAATTTTGTGCACTGGACCTCTAGTATTTATATAATAGATGACTAGGAAACATTTACTGTCTAAAATGATGTCTAAATTATTTTGTTTTAATACTTATATTTAAATATTGGTTGGTTCAATTTAAAATTTATTCCTTCTTAAGATGTGAAGAATGGATCCAACTTTACTTTTTCACAATATGACTTCAAAGTTTTAGTACTATTTACTCATTAATTTATATTTTATCCACTAATTAGTATGCTGCTCATATGACATATTATATTTTAATTAGCATTTGGAACTTTATTAGTATTTTCTCTTGCATTCCATTGCTTTTTCAGCTTATTTATTAACCAATATCAGAACATTAATTAAAAGTTGGTTTAATATTTAATAGTCCTTGAAGAAAGTGGTTTGTTCTTTTTTTTCCATGTAAAGAGATAATATGATGTTTAGGTATAATATAACCTTCACATTTTTCCTACTTGAAAAAATAGGATTGGCTTGCCTAGTTTTCCTTTTATTTCTTAGGATCATCTATTGTCTCCTCTTATTTTCTCTTTTCCTTCATTATCTTCTCTTCAAGGAGTACCAATGCCACAACATACCTGATTCTCCCTAAGAAACTGTACTTTTTGGAGGCAGCTAACACCTCATTACACACAGCTTCTAGTCTCTTTTAGTCAGAGCTGTGGAATACCAAGGGCTAATCCATACTTAGTAATTTGGTATTTATTTGCATGATCTATTTTCTGAGAATGATTTCATCTATGTTTCCTCTAAATTTTCTCATTCTCTCCACTCTTAGAGAATCTCTTAAATCTTCTGTTCTTTGCAATGAGAGCTATCTTGGAATTTGTTTTATTTTCCTATTTACAGATAATTTTAAGAATATTATGTTCTCTGTCTCCTAGTAAGAAGAAAGTATTACTTCCAACAAAAATTAAAAATTATCAGAAAGGATACAATAAGAAGAAATAAAACACATTTATTTTTTATTTAATCCTACATTATTGTGATTAAATAGTTAAATTTAAAATGATGTAGCTAAAATTTCATGCAGCTGTCTGATGATACATTTTAAAAAGAAAAAAAGCCTGGAAAATAGTTTCTTCCCTATATAAAATCCCTTTCATCCTTATCTCTGAGAAAAATGCAAATAAAAGTTTTCCTGTAGCTATGTCTACCTTAAATGTTCCCTAACATTGCCAGTTTTGCAGTCTACAGACATAAAAGGCATTTATAGTATCCACTTGAAAACAAAATTTAATAAGACCCTTGCCACCACAGCAGGAAAAAGGAACAAACACTTAAGCAACCATGTTAAGAAGTCATTCATTTAAGCATTCATTTCCTTAGAATTACAGGAAATGAAATGCAAACAAAATAACTAAATATAGGTTTTTAATGTAGGCCCCAGCAGTCTGTATATTCAGAATAAAACATGTTATTGCTCCTTCAGTGAATAGAACAGGAAAAAGTGAACTTATGAATAAAGAAATGTGTATAAATGATGATACTCTTCATTATATTTCTTAAAGTAAAAGGTTATAAAATATAATCTAGATAACTGTTTTGTAGCTTAATCAGAACCTAATGTATAGCAAAGACCCTAGCACTGGAAAAGGAATATCTAGAAGACACCTTAGGGTTGAGTGACTGAAAGAATTGTGGAAGTGATTACTAAATATGGAAGATGAAGTTTGATTTAAGAGTAAGTAAAAGTTTGCTTTCATATGGGTTGTAATTGAGAAGCCAGATCACATACTTGAAAATGTCCAGAAGTTAATAAGCAATTATGTTTGTACCCGCCAAAAGAATATCAGCTATTTGCTTCTATTTTGTTATAAAAATCTCTCTATAAAATTACATTTTTCAAAGCTATCCTTAATTATTCTTAACACTTAAAACCTAGATTTGACAGTAATCTTTATGAAAATGATACTTTTGCAGCGTGGTGAGCTAATGAACAGACAAAACCACGGATCAGTAATTCTTGTGTGCTTAGATAGATTGGTCTTAAGAAAAGCTGCCAGAGGAGAAATGGAAAATAGTCATCAGAAATGGAGGAGAATCGAGAGTGTATGTTGTTGTGGAGTACATTTGAGAAGATAATACCTGACTGGGTAAAATGAGTACCTTCAAATGTTGTCGTATCAATGAAGGATATACAAATTGGAGATAATTCATCAATGCCCTGTCAGATAAAGAGTGTGATGGAGAAAGAGAGGCGATGAGCTCACTCCACTTTTTAAATAAGTTTGGAAGTAAAATAAATGGCAAATTCTAAGATGAAATTCTTCAGAAGAGTCGGGGTCAGTAAGAATGTTCATTAAGTCAGAGAAAATGTGAGTGCGAATAGGTCATCAGCCATCTTAATTCAGCAGCACGTCAGTGACCTGGGAGTTCAGCTACCCCAACCACCCTGGGTCTCCACTTGCCACACACTCTACTCCACCATCTCCCTAAACAGCTCTGCTGCTGAAATGTTAAGTGCAAACTCTGTCTTTGCTAAAAACTCTCATTTTTCTTTTCTTCTCATTTTACTTATTCTTTGACCTCAAACAACATAGACACTTCTAATACTTCTCTGTCTGTCAGATTTTTCCAATCCTCATTTTTAACCCCAATTATTAAATATATTCAGGGCAACACATTAGACAAAATCTTGACAATAGTGTTAACTCCGTGTCTCCATTTCTAAAAATATCATGTAATGCAAAAATGTAGCACTGAATTAAACTAACCTTTCTCTACACCTTCATGCAGGCTGCTGTAAAAAGTGTTACAATAGCAAACTTCACCATAATGAAGAAAATCAAAGCTTCCAAAGTCAACTATAAAGCTGCCTCTTAATCTTTCTACTTTTCTCAAATCCTACTTTTCTCATTTTTGTAGCAACCAATCAAATCTACAGTGGGGCCTTGACTTACGAGTTTAATTCGTTCTGAGACCGAGCTAGTTAAGGAGCTCCTTAAGCAGCTCGTTAACTCAAATTACTCTGTCAACTCAATGCAAAAAATCGGCTGAGAGACAGCTGGTATGTCAAAAAACTCGATAGTCGGGACACTCGTAAGTCAAGGCCCCACTGTATATCCATTTCTTCAACATACTCTCTGCCTGCCCCACTCTAATTACTGTCTTACAGCTCAAATCCTTCCTAGCCAAAATTTAAAATTTCCTTTTCTTCACTTCTTATTTAGTGCCCCCACAATTCTTCATGGTTTTTCTCACAAAAGCATTAAAACTGCTTTTTCACAGATTCATTAACTCATTGTTTATACTAAAACAAGAATAAAGTCAATCTTTTATTATACTTTTTTTTTTAGCAGCTTTGGACAGTATTCACTAAGGCTTGATTAAACATTGCCTACCATAATAATAAATTCTTTAGGATTTTCTACTTTCCATGTTTCCTGTGTTTTCACAAACTACTTTGTATGCACCCTTTCTTCTGCCTATATTATGTATGACATTATTTCTCAGGGTCTATTTTAGATCTCTTTTTCTCATTTTTGGGGTAATCTCATCCAGCATCTGGGCTTTAACAAATACTCATAAACAAATTACACTCATATCTATGGGTCTTACCAGTTCTCTCTCCTTAAACCCAGAGTTAAATTGCTAGGCTGATATTTGGGTGGTCACAAAGATACTTCAGATTCCTTATCTTCAACATTGAACTTATTGCTTTGCTCCTAAAACCACTTTCATCTACTTGCTTAATTTACTTCCTATTTTATTATTTTTGAGGCTATTATGAACATACTTGTTTCTTAAATTCCTTTTTGGATTGTTCATTGGATCATTTCATAATGATAAAATTTACAATTAAATATTAAATTATATATTATTAAACCTTATGGCAATGCATTAAAAAGTAGAAACACAAATAGGAAAAAATAGAAAAAAAAAGTGTAGGGAAAAATCTACCTTAGATACCTCAGCATTTAACAGATAAAAAAGAAAATAAAAAAGAGAGAATCATCAAATGATAAAAAGGATCCACCATCTGTTTGTTTGTTTGTTTGTTTGTTTTGTAAATAATTTCACCGAAATTTACCCAACATCATTTACAGAGTTGAGTGGTTGCAACAGAGATCATATGACCCACAAACCTAAATTATTTACTATCCATCCATCTCTTTACAGAAAAGGTTTGCCAGCCCCAATATGGATAATCAAACTATTTTTCTATACAAACAGTGGCTTAATGAAATAAAGAATTCCTTTGTCTCATATCTAGGGAGTCTTATTTTTTGGCTGTTCAAATCTCATTAAGTAGAAATTATTATTATCATTATAATTCAAACTTGATCCCACTTGGTGCTTATTTCTCCGGAACTGATTCACATGACTCCTCCAAGCTGCAAGGGAGTCTGTGAAGTGGCATATTTTGAGCTGGGCACTTAGAATTGCAAACATTTTTTATGTCAATATGAAGAAAAGGGTAAATGGGTATTTGGGGGCAACTTGCAATTTATTCTACATTATATCATGTTGCATGAGAATAATAAAAATTCATTGTAATTTATTATAAGATAAAAATTAATTACAATCTCAAAATCAAAATTTGCAAAATGTTTTCTTTGGTGCCACTGCTATAGGAGAAGAAATTAAAAACCCTGGTCCAACTTAAAAAGCTACAAATATCTGTAAATTAAAAAAAAAAACACCACACTAATCTCTTAAGTAAAACTTAGGTCAGAAAGGTTAACATTGCATTCCATGGCCAATTAAGAGAAAAAAGAAACACATAATAACACATTTCAAACATGGCCTTTAAGTTGTATTCAGATGTAAAAACTGTGAATGCTTAATTATTTTGCCTCAAAGATTATACAACAAAATAGGCCATAGAAGAAAACGAGTTTATCCAATTAAATATACTGGGAAATGTTTAAAGAAAAACAGAAAAAATAACATAGGTAAAAATTAAAAATGGTTGATTTAAAAGACATAAAAAATTTAAAAAAAATTATAAAAGAGTTTAATGGGTTTGTAGTTGTCCTCATGTTGTAAAGAATACCCAAGCTGATTTTTTTTAGCCATTATGCACCAGCACAGTCTACCAATTGCTTATAGAGCCAGCATCTGCTCTAGTTCTGTGCTGTGGTGGCTATTTGAATATTATGAGTATCACTAATGTGAATATCCAAATGCTAATGAGGCTTAATATGAGACACTTACTGTTAACATAAAGAGGACCTAACTGTCAAATATAATTGAAGCAAACTCAGTTGAATAGGAAATATTTAAACTGTTTTCCTTCACCTGGCCATGACCCACATATCTTCAGGAAGCTATAGGGCAAAGGGTTAATGAATTGCTTCAAGACTTTCTGCCAGCCTGCCTGCTGTCCTCCCTTCCTTCCATTTTTTCCTCAGTGCTTGCTTTCTTTCCTTCCTTCTTTTTTCTGGATCTTATGATAGGTACTTGTTTCTTCCTGGTTTGGAAAGCTTATTTATCTCATGTTTTTAGCTCATGCATGCTGGACATTGAGAGATTCTGAATTAACTTTATATATTATTGATGTTGCCAAAATTTCTAGGAAGACTAAATGGATCAGGGTCATGCTGTATATCACATGCTGTCAGAAAAGGTCAATACTTAAGGCAAAGGCCAGGGGAAGTTGGTTTTTCTACGTAGTGAGGGTAGATTTGGAAAGAAGTAATATATTGAAAGACTGGTGTTTGCATTAAAGATGGTTTTTTTTTCCCTCCCCGATTTAGGCTTGGCTAATGCTAATATCAGAATCCCATGCTGAAAAGATGCATCATAATGTCAATAAACAACTAATATTTCTGCAACCTAACCAGTCTCTGCTTCCTCTAAGTTAAACAGGGGTCATACAAGGACAGAACCATTCAATAAACATCTAATATGGCTAATCAGGAGAGATGGAGAAACAAAACTACAAAACATTAGGGACAAACGAAAATGATTACTGAGTAATGGAAGACATCACAGTACAATAATTGTGAGCGGATACTAAGTGAGACATTGTGCTCATGAATTTGAAAACCTCCATAAAGTGGATCATTTAGGAAAACATAGAGAATAAAATTATCCCGGTAAAGAAGAAAAAAACAATAATATGTAAAATTGGGGGAAAAGTTGAAGAATGATTCTCTAAAGCACAGACTCTTGTCCATATTAATTTATGACTCAGATCTTCCATATTCCCTCTAAAAATTAATTTTAGTAAAAGCTGAATCCAGGGCTTCAAACAGACATTTTAATATATTTCATGTAGGTCTTGCTCATTCCTTGTCAATAGCTTTTGTAATGAGTGTTAATAGAATTTGTTTTTCCATTGCTGTTACAAATTGGCTATTGTGTTTCTCCAAAGCTGTATGTTAACTGTTCATATTAATGAACACTTTTATTAATTTTTGTATAAGAACATGTTTAGCTGCAAATAAGTGAACACTCAGCCAAAGTAAATTAAGTAAAATACAAAATCAATTAGCTCACATAATTAAATATAGAAGGCCTAATCTGTACTTTAGATGAGGCTTGATTCAGAGCTCTAAATAGCATTTAAGATCAGCTCCATCTCTTGATTTTCTTCATCCAATTGAGTTGGCTCCATTTTCAGATAGGCTTTATTTTTCTGATCCCATGAAGCTGTTGGTAGCTCCTAGGGCTATATTCGCCAAGATCATATTTAGCAGGTAAGAGAGAATCTATACCCCACCATTGCCAGTTCAAATCCTAAGATTAAAACTAATTAGAGCAGTGGCTCTCAACCTTCTGGCCCTTTAAATACAGTTCTTCATGTTGTGACCCAACCATAAAATTATTTTTGTTCCTACTTCATAACAGTAATGTTGTACTGTTGTGAATCGTAATGTAAATATCTGTTATGCAGGATGGTCTTAGGCGACCCCTGTGAAAGGGTCGTTCGACCGCCAAAGGGGTCTCGACCCACAGGTTGAGAACCGCTGAATTAGAGCAACTAATCATGTACTCATTTTTGAAACCTCCATGGTCATGGGTGCAGATTATATTAGTTTCAAATACTCAGAGCCCCTCTCTGGTGTTTATTGTAGTAGAGATGGCTACAGTTCTACTAAAACATGTATGGCCCACTTCCTTGGAGTTGAAGTGTTGCTGAGAAATGACTTCCTAACCTTGCACTATCTTTCTGAGTTCCCCTCCCACTTGAGAATTTAGGAGAAGTCCTATGAGCACTTCTCAGTAATAGAATATGGCAGAATGACTGTGAGGACTTGAATATTAATAGACTTCTTCAGTTTAGATTATTCTTGCATTAAAAATATATAAACATGGTGTATAGCATTAATATAATGCATATATTTGCTAATGTTCTATTAGCTTTCCTGCATATATATATTAGTAAGCAATATGTTATCCTAGCCTAATTTTGTATAAATGATACATTAAATCTATACAATACATTCAGAAGGTTTTGTCCTTTCCTTTTTTAAAAAAATAAAATATATATGTTTATTGATTTCAGAGAGAAAGGGAGAGGGAGAGAGAGAATCATTGATTGGCTGTCTCCTGCATGGCCTCTACTGGGGATTGAGCCCTTAACCAGGGCATATGCCCTTGACTGGAATTGAACCTGAGACCCTTTAGTCTGCAGGCCAACATTCTATCCACTGAGCCAAACCAGCTGGGCAGGTTTTGCCCTTTTCTATTCACTTGACAATTTTTCAAAGAAAGTGTATGTATATTGAAGATTTGTGGGAACTTCTTTTAAAATAGTCTAGGCCTCGAATTATTTTTATGTCAAAATAGAGGGAGAAGAAGGAAAATCGACCACTTTTATTTTTCAACTACAGGTCCAGCGCAAGAAATCATGTGTAGGTAGGGTCCCTAGGCCTAGCCTGCAATCAGGGCCATCTTCCTCCCAGCTCACCATTCCCCAGTCCCACCCCGCTGCCACCCACCCGGTTCCCTGTGGTTCCTCATTCACCATGCTGCGATTGGAGCCTGCAGGCTGGGGGGAGAGGGGGGAAAGGGACCTAGAGGTAGTCAATGCACCTCATAGCAACTGGTTGAGTGGTCGTTATGGTCGCTGGCCTTTTATTATATAGGATTATTTTATAATCCTTTGTTCATATGTGTTTCAAATATCTAGAATCAATTTGGTTAACAATTTGTATTAAAAGGTAACTTTTAGCAAATAGATTTTTGAAGTTATTGGCATTTAGAATAATATTCTCTTTTAATTATTTTAACCTGTCACTACATTTTTATTCCTAATTTTTTGTCTATTTTCTTGATTACAGTTTCAAAGATCTTTCACTTCTTTCCTCCCAACCTCCATCCCTCTTTTCTCTTTCTCCATTCTTCTATTCTCCTCTTTCCCCTCCCCCTCCCACTCTCCCCTGTTCCCCTTTTCCCCTTCTCCTTCCCCTTCCCCTTCCCCTCACCCTTCCCCTCACCCTTCCCCTTCCCCTTCCCCTTCTCCTTCTCCCGCTTCTTGCTCTCCCTCTCTTTCTTTTGGTGGGGTGGAGAGACAAGGTTCTTTCCAAATAATTAAGAGTTGGTTTTAGTTATCTTTAGTTAACTATTTATATTGCTCATGGAGTAGTGCTGTGACAACCTTTTCTTCCAACACTGTCCTGATTAGATTCATGAATAGCAAGTGTTCAGTTGTTATCTAAGAGTCTAAGAAATAATGTATTGTAGTTGTTAAAAACTTAGGGTCATAAGTAGGGCTCCTGGGATTAAATTCCTGCACAAGTGATTACTGGATGTATAACCTGAGGAAATGTGCTTTACCAATCTTGTTTTAAACGTATTTTAAATTTTTCAGAGATACAAAAAGATATAGAGAATAAAACACTACTCATTTACCCATCACAGAGCTCAAGAAATCAACATTGTTCATGTGGTTGAATACTGTGGTGGTACCTGTCACAACTGCATTGATTCCTTTATACATTTATTAAATTTCTTATGCATTTAAAACACACAGTGCAATTTTTCATGTTTCTATACTACACACGATTGGTATCAAACTGCATGCATCTTTCAAAACTTCCATTTTTCCCTTCAATCCTATATTAGTTTATTCCTTTTTACTTTTTATAGATATGTATTGTGATTATAGCACTTTGGCTTTTTCTTTTTGCTTTAATATTTAGAGTACCTTCAATTTTATATTATTAAAAGCTTTGATGCAAAGAAGATTATTGTCCAATTTATAGAACATACATAAGCAAGACATTCATTAAGGTACACACCTAGTAGTTGAATTCAAAGGCTATAGGATAGTCAGTTTTACAAGATAATATCAAATGGGCTTTTCATAACAATTTGTATCAATTTTCACTTCCATTTGCAGCATATAACAGTGGTCATTGATCCAAGCACCTGAAAATACACCCTTGTCAACATTGTACAATAAGATTTGAAAATGTTTCTCAATCTAATGAGCACGACATATCTCACTGTGGTTTTAATATGCACTTTTCTGGTCATTAAAGAAATTTAATACTTTTATATGTGCTTGCCAGTCATATTTACTCTTCAGGAAAATACCTGTTTATGTATTTTGCTTGTTTTCTATTGACTTTTTTTATTGACGACTTATAAAAACTCTCAGATAATGTTCAAGCTTTATAGATGTTATGTTGGATTAGGTTTCAAATATTTTCTACTTCATTTTGATTTATCCTGCTACTTTATTTATGGTTACATTAACTATACAGTTCTAACATTTTGTAGTTAAATTTCTCAGTCATTTGCTTTGTGATTTGCCCTATTTGAGTGTCATTTAAGAGCTCCTTCTTTAACCACAAATTATAAAGATATTTGTTATGTTATATTAGAATTATCTGTTTTATTTTTCAGATTTAATTTATCCAGTATAGGTATTTATGCATGGTCTCAAGAAAGGATATTTTTTTCTCATATGGATAATTAATTACTCCATGTAATTTATTATTTCACAATTGATCTGTGATTTCAGTTGTGATATATGTATGTATTTTGTTATATTTTATTCCACTGTTATATTTATTTACCCCTAGCACTATCTTATTTACAATGGTTTTTCAATATAGCTAATAGGAACACCAAATAGCATGAATGTTTAAAAATTATAATATAATTGACATAAAAGATTGAATAGGTTTAAGATATACAATATGTTGCTATTATACATTTATGTATTGCAATATAATTACTAAGATAGCTTTAGCTAACACCTCTATTGTGTCATATAATTATCACTTCTTTGTGCATGTGTGTGGTGAGAACATTTAAGATTTAGTCTCTTAGCAATTTTGAAGCATACCGTATAACAGTGTTGTTGAATATAATACTCTGCTGTGTATTAGAGCTCCAGAATTATTCATCTTCTAGTTACAAGTTTGTACCCTTTAACATCTCCTCAATTCCTTCACCCCCAAGTTCCTGGAAACCAGTGTTTTACTCTGTTTCTACCCCCCATCACCACATACATAGTAAACTAGTATTTTACAGGGAAGGCGAGAACACTCAATAGTGAAAAGATGGTATCTTCAACAAATGATTTGGGGAAAATCAGATAACCACATGCAAAATAAAATAAAATTAGACTTATATTTTACACCATTCACAAAACTTAACTCGAAAAGAATTAAAGACTTAAGCATAGGACCTGGTACCATAAAACTTCTAAAAAAACATGGCAGTAAGCCTCTTAACATTGGTCTTGGCAATGATTGTTTGGATACACCAAAATCACAAACAACCGAAACAAAAATCCACAAGTGGGACTACATTAAAAAAGCTTTTTTTATTGTTGTGCAGAAAAAGCTTTTTTTAAAAAAAAATATATATATATATATTTTATTGATTTTTTACAGAGAGGAGGGAAGAGGGATAGAAAGTTAGAAACATCAATGAGAGAGAAATATCGATCAGCTGCCTCCTGCACACCCCCTACTGGGGATGTGCCCACAACCAAGGTACATGCCCTTGACGGGAATCGAACCTGGGGCCTTTCAGTCCGCAGGCCAACGCTCAATCCACTGAGCCAAACCAGCTAGGGCCAGAAAAAGCTTTTGCATAGCAAAAGAAACAATCAACAAAATAAAAAAGCAATCTATGAAATGGGAGAAAATATTTGCAAACTATGTATGGGAAAAGGGGTTAATATTTAAAATACAAAAGAACTTGGCCTTCCTTTGGAACACAATTCTCTACATGGCCTCCGGCCCTCCACAGTATACCCAACCTACTCTGCCTGTCCTTAGACTTTCATTCTCTTCCTTCACCATCTTCCCTGGCAGTTATGCTATTTTGACCTCACTTGCCATGGGTCATTTATTGTTCTATGCTTCTAGAAAACATCCTCAAAGCAAATGTGCACAATGTCTTGGAAACCATATCAGGCATTAAATCTTATATCTCAGAAGAATGGTCACAAATCAATAAACTCTTCCTTACTTCCCGGTCCCTTGACCAAGCAACCTTGCTGTTTAAATTCCTGACATGGTGTTTGGGATTTCTGTATGCATGTGGAATAGAAGATCTTGGTATGCAACTTGCAAGGTCCTTGCTGGGTTTTGAGACTAGAATACTGTAGAAATTTGAGGAGTGTGGCTTATTTTTATACTCCCTGAAAGATTGTGTGTTATATAGAGTGCGCTAATTTTTCTTAAATATTTGTACAATTCAAAAGCAAAAGCCATATTGAACTGGAGTTATCTTTGTGGGAAGGGTTTTAATCACAAATTAATTTCTTTAATTGCTATTGGATTGCTTAGATTGCCTGTTTCTTTTTGTGTAAATTTCCATAAATTGTCTTGTAAAAAATATTTTAATTTAATTTAAATGATCAATTTTATTTGTTAAGGTATTTATAATATCCTATTATCTTTCTAATTTCAGTAAAACCTATAGTGATTATCACATTTTTATTCCTGATACTAGTAATTTGCATTTTCTCTTTTTCTTAGCCTTTCAGTGATTTATTAATTCTGTTAAACTTTTAAAAGAATAGAATTTTAGCTTTGCAGTTTTCCCTATTGTTCATTTGTTTTTTATTTCACTGATTTCTGTTTTATCTTTTCTATTCACAATCATCCACTTCTGCAGGTTTGAGTTTTCTCTAGCATTTTGAGATGAAAATTTAAAACATTACTTTCTGCTCTTCATATATATATATATGTATATATATCCCTAATATGCAAATAGACCAGACGGCAGAACGGCAGAACAACCGAACAACCAAACAACCGGTTGCTATGACGTGCACTGACCACCAGGGGTGAGCGTGAAACATGGCAGGCATCAGCAGCAGGCAGCAGAGCCCAGAATTGGTGGGCGTCGACTATGGCAAGATGGTGGAGCAGGTGAGTGGGGGCACCAGACCAAGGCGGGGTGCCAGTTGCTGTCATCAGGGCAAGCCTATGGTGGTTACTGAAAATTCTTTGCTCCCATGCACCGCAGTCCCACCTGGTGCTCGCACCCACTGCCAGCACCTGCCACCTGCCCAGATTGCTCAGCGCCATCAATCTGGGTACAAGCGGCAACTGCTGCCCCAATCGCCCCTGAGGGCTTCTCCACCTCTCCCGGCTCCTGAGGGGCAATTGGGGCAGCAGCCGCCACTTGCACCTGCTGATGGTGCCGGGCATGCGAGCACCTGTTGTTGGTGCCGGCCTCAATCACTCCACACCATCAGTGGGTGCGAGTGGGGCCAATGCTGTCAGCGTGTGGGAGCAGCTGTGGCGGAAGCAGGGACAGCCAGCAGACAGGGGACTGGGGGCTGTGGTGGGAGGGGCCAGGCAGGGGTGCAGAGGATGGGCCAAGACCTATCACTGTGTCCACTGCAGCCTCGCCTTGCGGCCCACAGTTCCTTTCAAGGTGCACGAATTTGTGCACTGGGCCCCTAGTATATATATAATTTCAATCCTCACCCAAGGATATTTTTCCTTTAATTTTTAGAGAGAGTGGAGCCCTAGCCAGTTTAGCTTAGTAGATAGAGCATCCATCCACAGACTGAAGAGTTGTGGTTGGATTTCAATCAAGCACATGTACTTCGGTTGCAGGCTCAAAGCCAGCCCTGAGGCATGTGTGAGAAGCGACTAATCAATATGTTTCTCTAACATTGATGTTTCTCTCTCTGGGTCTCTCCTCCTCTGTTCACTCTCTCTAAAGAGATCAATGGGAAAATATACTCAGGTGAGGATTAACAACAACAATAACAACAAAATAGATAGAGTGGAAGGGAGGGAGGGAGGGAGAGAGAGAGAGAGAGAGAGAGAGAGAGAGAGAGAAACATGGATGTGAGAGAGACACATTGATTGGTTGCCTCCTGCAGGTGCCCTGACTGGTGCCTGGGATGGAACCTATAACCCAGGTACATGCCCTTGATCTAACTCAAGATCCTTCTTGGGTTGTCCAACTTGCTAACCGCTGAGAAACACTGGCCAGGGCTCTTATAATTTAATATATGAATTTAAGGCTAAGTAAAGCTAAGCACTATTTTATTTTACACCTTTTGGTATTTTTTTCTTTTCCTAGAGGAAGCAATTCTAACTTCCACTGTTAATTTGAACCATGTATTATTTAGAATGATAATTGTTTAATTTTCAATACTTGAAGATTTTCTAGTTTTCTTCTGTGTATTGATTTCTAACTTTTTTCCTTTATGGAAAGGTAGCCAAACCTTATGATGTTAGTGTGCAAGAGGTGTTCTTTATAACCCAGGGTATCATCCATATGCATATTCTCTCTCTGTGTCTCTCCCCATCTGTTCACTCTCTCTAAAAAGATCAATGGGAAAATATACTCAGGTGAGGATTAACAACAACAACAACATATAGAGAGAGTGGAAGGGAGGGAGGGAGGGAGGGAGGGAGAGAGGGAGAGAGAGAGAGGGGGGAGGGCTCTATATTCAGGTTTTTGTTTTTTTCATTTTGTTGTTTTTGCCTGCTGTTTCTTTCAAGCATTGCAAAATGTGGGCACATTTTCTTTCTATAACACTGGAATTGTTCTCTTTTCTTCTGGTGATGTCAAACTTCCTAAGACAGATACCATTTTTAACTTCTTAAAATAGTTACATAGACAACCAATTTTTTTTAAAATAGCCATTCCTCTTCTAATATTTAAAGCTCTAATTTTTATTATAAGCAGATTTGGATGTACCCTTTGAATGTGTTGTGTCATATTTGTATTCTTTTTCAGCATAATTCATTTTCTAATTTCCAATGTGTTTTCTTTTTGACCCATATGTTGTTTCAATGATGGTATAATTTGTGAATACTTTTAGATTCCTCAATTGTCATAGTTGTTATGGATTTCTAGCTATATTTTAGTGTGCTCAGAGATCATAATGCATATTATTTCAATTCCTTGAGCTTTGTTTAGGCTTGCTAATGTGGCCAGTATATGTATAACTTTGATAAGAAATCCAATGTGTACTTGTAAAGAATTTAATTATTTAACTAGAGAAGATATCTACATATCTATTTATAACAATATCTATCTACCTATTTATATCTATATCTCTATCTTTGCATACATACAAGTACAAGCATACTTATATATACCTATATACCTATTTGATTTTATTGTTAATCACCACACTTAAAGCATTTAGTTTTTGGTGAAATTCTCCATCTTGACCTCTACTCTTGAACATATTGTACAAAATTATTTCTAATTGCATATCTAACTATCACTTCTTGGCCTTTTGGCTAAGATCAAATTGTACATCCAGTTGCTTCAGGATCTGAATCACATGATGGTCTGTGTCTCTTATTTATTTTCTCTCAATATTTAGATATTTATTCTTCTCTTCTTTAATGTTTCAATGGTAGTTATTACATATAAAGATGCATGTTCCACAGGATGTAATACTCCTTCGGGGATGATTCACTTGCTTTTGCCAGGCAGTTAGAATAGAAGCAGTTCTTTTTTTTCTAATCATAGATTGAGATTGTTAGGCCAATTTTCCATCTCTGTGAGGGCTGGTCTATTTCTGGTATACTTTACTCATTGGGTATCTATCTAACTGAAAGCTTTTCAAGTCTCTCAGCTATAAGCCAAGTATGGATACCAGGCTTCTCTCTCCCTTAGTGCTCCCTAAGCACCCATTTTTGTGTCTGCAGATCAGTAAAACTGGCTAAAGCACTCTTAACCTTCTATCCTCCTGGAACAATGTTCTGTTTAGGTTTCTAGAACTCTCATTTTCTTCAGCTTAAACATCAGCAAATACCCGAGGGACTGGGCAGCACCACACATCAGCACACTTCTCTTCAGTTCTTTTTCCCCAGTGCATTCATCTCTCTTCCTGACTCTCCTCCATTATTTTCCTCTCAAGGACAGTGAAGCTGCTGGAAGCTCTAGGTGCCTGTTTTGGCTCAGCCACTTGGCCCAGCACCACACTGTAATGAGTGAATACATCAAAGTGGAAAAGTGGCAGTGAATGTTATTTTCTCCACAATGCATTTTCTTTTATTTGGTCTCTTTTATACTCAAATCTTGGCTACCCTGGATGTTCTCTGATACCTTTTAGTATCATAAAAGCTGATCTAAAATAGCCCCAAAAGGCCTTTTTAAAAAAACAAAAACAAAAAAACCTGTTTCTTCCACTATAGAATTTTTTTTGAAGAAAAAACAATTCTTTTAGAAAGGATTTATATTAGCTTCTAGCATGTGCCATACACCATTTTCAGTTACATTTCTCAGACTGGAATTATTTACACCAAGTAGGTGGCATAAATTTGAAATCTAAATACACACAGAGCTACCTACTTTTCCTTTGAATATATATATATTTAAAGACTATAATTTCATTAAAGCTACAGTTCTATTCTTGCTTCATATGATGTTCTCAGTTCTTCATACTCCCCTTACATGGGCCAAAGGTCTTATCTCTAGGTCCCTGTGTTAACTTTAACATCCCAGCGGCTTGTATACCAAGGAGCATCAGTGTAGGCATTGGCCTGCTCCGCCTTAGTGACCTTGAAGTGCTCTTGGTTTGCCAAGTATCATTCTACTGTTCCTATTGTTGAGCTTTTTCAGAAGTCCTAATCTGAATTGTATTTCATCTTGAATTATGTCTTTTTCTCTTCAGAACTCTTTTATAAACTCAACATAATTTTCTGAGAGACATTCTAATAAACCTTATATACTTTCTAGAGCAGTGATGCAACCTACAATGCCCCCCCCCCCAAAAAAAAGTTTTGATTTAGTGAGTCCAGAAATAATGCTTAATGTATGGTTGTCCAAATCTATTTCAGAACCCAAACCCAAATTTTTTTCTAGTAGAGGCACAATATTCCAGTTAGTTTCCCCACTTGCCAGTGGCAAAGAGGATATATCAGTGGTTGCAAAGAATTTTTAATATATTTTCCTTCAACATCTAAATTTTCAGTGACCCATCTCAGCCAGGTTAGCAAGGCAATACTTCAGTTTGTAAAAGTTTGTTTGAAGACTGCTTAATACCTCCATACAGAAAATTCCTTAATTTCTTGATAATTAAATAATTTTAATTATTTATAATTATAAATATTGAATAAAATTGATCTCTAGTTTGCAATTCCATGAGAAATATTTTTTAATTGGTTTATTTAAGCACAGTCTTTCCTAGCTCTGTTTTTATGGTAAATTCATAATAGTTTTCTCTTTCAGACATTATAATTCTGATCACAAGGCAGTCTCTACTGGATACCTCTCTTTGTAAGTGTGTTCCAAAGCCCATTATGGTTTCATTGGCCAAGTTGTTTTCCTTTGTCTAAAAGTCTGGCTGTCACTGAAAAAAGTTTATATTTGCTGTTTTAGGATAAGACTTTTAACATTAGTGCCACCAGTACTTACACAGTACTCTGAAATAAAAAAGATTAAAAGAAAAGTTATTTTAAAGAGATTCAGTTCTTTAAAGACCTAGAATTCCTATCAGTACTCTCAGGAAAATTCACTATACTTATATTTTTATTATTCCCTTCACATATGGCACAACCCTTCCTCAAACATCTCATTATTTTGCAAGTTCCTAAATTCCACCTCTCATCTAAATGACCCCACCCCCCACATTTTCTTCTTTATATATTTAATTCTCTTTAGAGAGTGTTCATTTGTAGGTTTCCAGTGTAAATCAATGTAGCATTTCCAGCCTCATTATCTTAATTTTATCCATTATGGGAAGTACAAGAAGCTCTATACAATCACCAAACAATCTATCAGTAGTATCACACATGCAATCCCACACACACCACATATTTTAATTTTTACACTTTAATTGACTTTTCTCCTGTTCAGATCAATATTCTTATATATTGTAGAGCGAGCATGTCAAACTCGAGATCCCCGGGCAGCATGCCTCATTAATTTGGTTTGTGTTAGCTTTTGAGTTTGACATGCTTGTGGTAGAGAAAGCTTTTATTCCCAAGTTAACTGCTAAAATCATGCCCATAAAATGTTTTTCTGAACTTCTGTACTGCTTATATTTTAAATCAATATTTTGGCTACAAAGAATATTTATTAATAAAATTCTCAGATCATTAATTTATCACCAAGTGTTTACAAGCAAGTCATTAGTATAAATTTAGAAAACAAAACCTATTAATTTGCTAAAACAGTAGCGTCTTCTCCTTGGTCCAGCTACATGGTTAAGAATGAAGTTAATATCATTCTTTCAACCAGATGGCAATTATGGTTATTTGAACCATTAAAATGTGTCCTTTAAGAGCATATATTTCATTTTTTAGGTTAACTTTCAATTTCTGATCCAAAATAGTCTTGGATACAACTACTATGTAGTTTCCTTTATAAGCTTATCTACCATGGAAGCCTCTCTATCCACAGTAATTATTAAGGAAGAAAAGATTCAGGCATTTGGCATTTTTTTTATTTTCTTGTTTTATTGTGAAGTTATATTTATGCTCAAGTAAAACTATTTATTAATAAATATTTTCTATAAATATTCATAATTTTATCTTAAAGATCTATTTTATATTGATTCCTTTATGCAATTATTACTTAAATATTTCTCTCCAAAGTTATACAATGTTCAGTCTCACTTCCAATTATTTAGTAATAAAGCACCTATTTGCCTATCTGACAATTTTTAGATTGATTTATTTACTCAGTATTACAACATAGTATGTTGTAATTGGAACATTATGTTTAAAGTAAATAAGAGTGAGAATGTAGAATACAGTAGTTCATGGTAGGCCAATAATCCCAATGCCAACAACTAGAAAATTAGGGTAGGTGCTTATATTCTTACTAGAGGCCCGATGCACGGAATTCATGCTAGGGGCTTGGCCCTCACAGCGGCAGCTTCATCTGGAAGGACATCTGGAAGGTCATTTGGCTGTCCAGTCTAATTAGCATATTATGCTTTTATTATTATAGACTAGAGGCCCGGTGCACAAAAATTTGTGCACTCAGGGGGGAGAGGGGGTCCCTCAGCCCGGCCTGTGCCCTCTCGCAGTCTGGGACCCCTCGGGAGATAATGACCTGCTGGCTTAGGCCTGCTCCCGGGTGGCAGAGGGCAGGCCCAATCCCTAGGTGCAGCCCCAGGTCGGGCTCAGAGCAGGGCCGATTGGGGAGTTGGGGCGCCGCCCCCTGTCATGCACAAAGCAGGGCGTATCGGGAGGTTGCGATGCCACCCCTAGTCACGCTCAGGGTAGGGCCGATTGGGGGGTTGGGGCACCGCCCCCTGTCACACTCAAGGCAGGGTCGATAGGGAGGTTGTGGCGCCACCACCTGTCACGCACAGAGCAGGGCCCATCAGGGGGGTTGGGGCTCCGTACCCTGTCATGCACAGAGCAGGGCCGATCCGGGGGTTGAGGAGCTCCCCCCTGTCACTCACAGAG
>NW_005354291.1:2093502-2112050 GCF_000412655.1 Myotis brandtii | reverse complement strand
AGGATAGAGGCCTGGTGCACGGGTGGGGGCCAGCTGGTTTGCCCTGAAGGGTGTCCTGGATCAGGGGGGGGGTCCCCACTGGGGTGCCTGGCCAGCCTGGGTGAGGGGATGAGGGCTTTTTTCAGGCTGGTGGGTGACTGAAGCTCCCAACCTGTCCTTTTTTCCTTTTTTTTAATTCTGAGCCAGCTTTAGCTCTGAGCCTCGGCTCCAGCTATGAGACCTCTGCTGCTGAAAGCAGGTTTCTGGCCTTTGTTTACCTTCTGTATTTGAAACAATGTTGCGGTCCGCCTGGCTGAAGCCTGGCTGACTAAAGCAGGTTTCTGGGGTTTTGTTTAGCTTCTATATTTGTTACAATGTTTCTTAGAGAGCAGCTGAGAGGCCGGCAAGGCAGGCGGGGAACCTGGCTTCCTCCGTCACTGGAGCAAGCAAGCCTCCCTGTTCACGTCAGCTGCCTGGCTGCCGGCCGCCATCTTGGTTGGCAGTTAATTTGCATATCTCAGTGATTAGCCAATGGGAAGGGTAGCGGCCATATGGCTAATTACCATGTTTCTCTTTTATTAGATAGGATAAGCATTAGAGAACTGCAAAAGAACTTGAACTAGATAGTCTATAATACAAGAATAGGGACAGGCATTTGGAGCATTAGCTACTGTTTCCTACTTTGTGTCCTGAAAGGGGTTTGTTTTGATGTGTTCATTGCAGGAAGGGATTTTGCAGGCAAAGGAGGCACTTTTGCTTGAGTTCAGTTTGCAGAATGTTCTGTTTCTTGATCTGTGTGCCTATCACATGCTTTCCTTCAGGTTTTGAAAATTCATTGAGCTCTACACTTACATGTTTTCATTTTCTTGTGTGCATTTTGTACTTCAATTGAATAATTTATAAAGTAAATGAAGAATAGCATCAAAATACACAAAGTAGAAAATTTTGTAATTTTATGATATCTGGGAACTCACTGAGTTGAGAAATGGAACGAGGCATAATTTAATGGTGTTTGTAAATAACATTTGATTGAATATAATTGTGACATGATTTGAATGCATTCATGAGTGTCACTGTTTAATTTTTAGTAATCAAAATTGTTTAAAAATACTGTTTGCACAGTGACAAGTTCAACAATTTATAAGGCTAGCTTCTTGGACCTTTTCATATTTACTGATGAACCTAACATTGTAGCTTGTTTAATCCAGATGACCAGCGTCTCTCATTAAACATGTGACATTACACCAAGAGTAATGTGCTCTCTTCTGTCTGATTGGGCTCTCCATGCAGCACAGGCATTATGTGAGAGAAGTTCTCACATTTTATCATCTGGGCTCAGATCTTAGCTTGATCACTTTTTAGAGGTTTGATTCTGATCTTTTCATGTTCTTTTCGGCTAAAGCATAAAATATTCAACATGAGGAAACTTTTTGCAAACTAATGATCTTCAAGTCATTGAGGAAAATCAAAAAGAGCTTTCTGATTGAGACAAGTAGGAAAAAAATAATTTTAGCAATATTATCTATCAACCAAGTAATTTTTCTCAGACTTATACCAACTTACAAAACTCAAGTCCCAAATCAGTAACTCTAGTTTTCCTAGAAATGCAGTATGTTCTGCTTGACAGAGCCAGGAGGTAGCCCATACCAAATCTCCTCTCTACCCTCAAACCCAGGGGAAGATCCTCTCCAAGAGAACCCACACTGTCTAAACAAGCCTGTATTCTCAATCAAGGACATGGAGGCCATTGACAAAGGCTTAGCTGATTTATTAAAACAAAAGTGGGAATAAATTTTCCATGCTCTTGCTCACCATGATTCATTAAATTATTAAAAACCAATGAGTCCTCTCTGTGTCAGACAATCTCTGACAAGGTCAATTGCAAATTATTTACCAATTTATAAATTAATCCAACGAATATTCATATTGAGATATTAAATCAGGGGGAACTACGTATCATCAAAATCTTCATGCAATCCTATGAAGACAATAGGTCAAGAGAAGCCTGTCAGGCAGGGTGATGTAAATTGGGGCCAGAAGTCTAACCAGGAATTACTTCATCTGACTTCTCCCATGTGATGTGAACCACCTTCTTTGTCAGTGCCAGGCACAATGCTCAGAACCTCCTACTTCTACCTCTTTTGTAGCAGACAGTGTGGCTTGCCAAATAATATAACTTTTTCCTGGAGAGGATTAGCACTCGTTCCTGGGTGTACCTCCTGTACCTGGAATAGAGCTACATCCTTCAGATATTTCTGAAGAGAACTACCCTGACTCTGAAAAACTTCAGGTGGCAATGGGCCTGATTAGCAATTTACGTATTGAAATGTCAAATTCTGATTAAAGGGGTGCATATGAGTAAATAGATTTTGGAAGTTCCCTCTTTCTTTTTACTTTTTCTGCTTCAACTACTTGTTTTCAGGATATTCAACATTTACCTAAATTTTATTTTATTTTTAAAAAATATGTTTTTATTGTTTTTTTTTAGAGAGAGAGGGAAGGAGAGGGATAGAGAGATAGAAACATCAATGAGAGAGAAACGTCATTGACTGATCATCTCTTGTATGGCTCTATTGGGGATTGAGCCCGCAACCTGGGCGGGAATCCAACTGGCAACCCCTTGGTTCCTGGGTCAGTGCTCAACCACTGAGCCACACTGGCCGAGCTAAGTTTTAGACATTTCTTTTTTAAAAAAAATATATTTTATTGAATTTTTATAGAGAGGAAGGGAGAGGGATAGAGAGTTAGAAACATCAATGAGAGAGAAACATCAATCAACTGCCTCCTGCACACCTACCACTGGGGATGTGCCCGCAACCAAGGTACATGCCCTTGACCGGAATGGAACCTGAGACCCTTCAGTCTGCAGGTCTACTCTCTACCCACTGAGCCAGACCGGTTAGGGCTAGACATTTCATTTCTCCTTGTGGAAAAGGTGGAGGAGAGGGAATAGAAATAGACTGACAACCATTCATTTTCACATCTGTTCAAATAAAACATACTGATGAAATAGATGGACACAACTTATAAAAACGTAACATTTAGACTATACATGGACTTTCTTTTCCTATATCATTTCCCTTCCCCAGTAGTATAAATAATTAAATATTATCTCTGCTTCTCTCTCCTCTCCTCCTTATTTTCCCCCCAGGAGTTGTCTTTTAAGAGTAGAAGAATGGTTTCTACGTGTATTTTATGTGAAAGATATAGATGCTCTCAATAGCCTCAAATAAACAAGTAGTATGGGTGATGGTAAAAGAACCAGAGCAGAGAGTCATGTGGTTTTTATGCAACTCCAAGAATCTGGATGAAGGCTAATAATTTTTAAGGATTTTACATAATTTCTATATAAAAGCACAACTATATAAAATCACATTAGGATCAGCTGTATATTCAATAATTATAAAATATGTTAATGGCTTTGAGTCTCTTGGCTTAAAAGAAAAACTAGTCATTAATAATACTATTTTTACTTTTAAATGTTTATTTGAAAAATTTAATTATCCCTAAGCTAGTCTTCTGAAGAATTTAGCCAATTCATTAAGTTCACCCCAATGCTGTCATATAGCCCCGTTTTAGTGAACTGCACTGTGGCTGGTTTATTCTGAGAAGCAAATGTGACAGTGCTAATGAGAACTGTTAGCAACAATGAAACTGCAATTAAACATTAATAAGACTTGATTCAAGAGCATTATTCATGTTCATTTTATCTCTTGCAAGTAGGAGAGAAACATGTATGTGCATATGAAGATTTTGCAAATAATAGAATTGCTTTGATCCGATGCATATTGTTAGTGTGTGAGAGGAGAAACTTAGATCTGCAAGAAAATCGGTCTAAACGAATCCTGACTTAATCAGGCCCTGAAAATGCTAATTCAGTCCCTGGTTTTCATTTACAGCCTAATGAACTGTGGCAATAACTGAAATGTTTGAAAACAGATGGTCCCAACTTACTGTGGTTCAACATATGATTTTCTACGTTACAATTCAGTAGAAACCGTACGTTGACTTTTGAATGTTGATCTTTCCTTGGGCTAGTGATATGTGTTATGATACTCTTGTAATACTGGGCAGCAGCAGCAAGATGATTTGCCCCACTGTAAGCAAATGTAAGTGTTCTGAGCACATTTAAGGTAGGCTAAGCTATAATGGTCAGTAGGTTAAGTGTATTAAATGCATTTTCAATTTACAGTATTTTCAATTTACGATGGGTTTATAGGATCCATCGTTAAGTCAAAGAGCATCTGTACTAATGTAACAGTGAGTGAGTAATTGAATGTTTCAGTCAGGAGAAAAGTTAATTAGGTTTTAGATTATTGAATAGTGTCAGCTTCACAGATTACACAGGTACATAATTAGCCCAGTATTCATATTTTCTCTTGTGTGTCCATTTACTTTGCTTTAGATCACAAATCACAGAAGAAATGAAATTCTTAGTGGGAAGTCTATTATATATACCTGGACAAAAATGTCCTCAAACAATAAGTTCTAAAGTGTTTTCAGTCTAAAACCTTAATTGAGTGTGAAAGATAAGTAAAAGAAAAGGCAGAAATGAATAAAATTAATAATTCAAAATACACTCTTAGGAGAACCACCTTTACCAAGAAAAAAAATAGACTTTTCTTAATGAGATAAAACTCTCATGTATGTGCTGTATGCTTTTTAATTTTTTCTAGATTTTGGTTTTTAAAGTTTCATATTAAAATTGACACCCACTTGTTTAGTCAGCCATATACCTTGTCAATGAAGATAAGTTAGGATGTGCATGCCGAGAAATGTCTACGATGCTTGTGAGACTTTCCCTTGATTTTTATATTATTATTTTAAATGGGCAGTGTGCACCACTCGCTATGACAGGAAGTGAGACATATACAGCTATATGGCACTAAGGATAAAAAATTCTGCTACAAAAAAAAATTACAAGTAACTTAGAATAATTGAATAATTCATAAAATAAATATGTGTTTGTCTAACTCTGCCTGTTTTAGCTGTGCTCATTAGCATAACACTTACAACAGGTTAGCAGAACTAGAACTCCCATCTCACTTCCATGTACTCTGGACAAACTAATAAGTTAATGCCACATTAAATTACCTAAGATTACAAGCCCCAGGAACTCAAAAGATGCATGGCACTGTGTGAACTAGGGAATGCTTTGGATCATATACCATTTCTTTGCAGAAGTAGAGGCCCGTTCTCACATCAGGTGGAATAAGTTTGGGGGCAGGACAGGGGCCAGGAGGAAGACTCACGTTATTGATCAGCGGTTAAAACAGCACATCAATATACGCAAACCGTTGACAATCCTTAAAGTATTTCAAAAACGAACCAGGGATTTCATTTGAGTTTTAAACAGATGGCTGCTTTTACACTGTTTCCTATAAAGCAGTGTTCTTCAGTAGATTGCATTTTGGAATTACTAGGGAGTATGTATATAATACTGAAATCTCTTCACCCACAGAGATTTTCATTTGATTGACCTGGAGCTGGGCCCAGAAAACAGCATTTTTACAAGCTCTCCAGGTTATTCTAAAAACCATTATGCCAACAATTTGTCCTTAAAAACTATATTGACCAGTTCATACATTTGGGGTATGTGCCCAAGGAGATCGCTGCAACTGCTTCTTCTCCCCATCTTGCTATGGCCACTTCCTTTTCTCCATGTTATTAAGAAGACTAGAAATATGTCTTATATAATTAGACACAGACATACCATTCTCAAAAGGATGGGTTGCTTTAGTAGTTAAAGCTGGAATGTTCTGAAGAAGAATAACAAATTGTACATTTGCAATTGCTGAAATAGAGGTTTGGGTTAAATTTGCAAATAAACTGTCCAGAATCAAGGTGACATTTTACAAGAATAAGCCTCTAAAAGTAAAGTTATATGACTAGTGAAAGCATTATGTAAAAAATAATTTATAGAACTGAATATATATATATACATACATATATATATACATATACATATATATATATATACATATATATATATGTATATATATATATGAAAAAGAAAGCTGTAAAATCAATAACCGGTTTCCTCCACAGGAAACTAGAAAAATAGAAAATTAAATCCAAAGAAAACAGAAGTAAAGCAACAAAAAATGTTGAAGCAAAAATAAATAAAATTAAAAACAAAATATCAACAAAACCAAGAGTTGATTCTTTGATAACATCAATAATCAATAAAATTAAGGGAAAAAAAGAGAATACATAAATCTCTACTATAAGAAATGAAAGAGAGGGCATCACTATGGATCCTATGGTATAAAAAGATAACAAAGAGCCCTAACCGGTTTGGCTCAGTGGATAGAGCATTGGCCTGCGGACTGAAAGGTCCCAGGTTCGATTCCAGTCAAGGGCATGTACCTTGGTTGCGGGCACATCCCCAGTAGGAGGTGTGCAGGAGGCAGCTAATCAGTGTTTCTCTCTCATCGATGTTTCTAACTCTCTATCTCTCTCTGTCCCTCGCTGTAAAAAATCAATAAAATATAAAAAAAGATAACAAAGAACTGCAATGAACAAGTCCATGACCACAAATTTGATAACCTAAATAAAATGGACCAATTTTTTAAAAGATAAAATTAGTCAAAACTTACATAAGAAGACATATTCTGAATAGACCTATATCTATTAAAGAAATTGAATCAATAATAATCTTTCAAAAAAGAAAGCACCAAGCACAACTGGGTTCATTGATAAACTCTAACTTGAGCCTGCAATCTGGACATGTGCCCTGAACAGGAATTGAACTGTGATCTCCTGGTTCATAGGTCCATGCTCAACCACTGAGCCATGCTGGCTGGGCTCTACCAAACATTTAAGAAAAAAATTATACCAAAAGGGCACACTTCCTAACCCATTCTCTGAGATAAGGCAATAAAACATTATTCAGTGCTAAAGACAGATGAAAGAACAAAAGAAGGAAAGAAAAAGAGAGAGAGAGAGAGAGAAAGGAAGAAGAAGAAGAAGAAGAAGAAGAAGAAGAAGAAGAAGAAGAAGAAGAAGAAGAAGAAGAAAAGAAAGAAGAAAAGAAAAGAGAAGAGAAGAGAAAAGAAGAGAAGAGAAGAGAAGAGAAGAGAAGAGAAAAGAAGAGAAAAGCATTCAAGCCATAAAAAGAAAAGGGGGAATCTTAATTGCATATTACTAAGTAAAAGAAGCCAATATGAAAGGAGTACAAACTGTATGATTCCAACTATATTACTGTATGGACAAGCAAAGCTATGGAGATAGAAAATAGATCAGTAGTTGCCAGGGAGGAGGAAAAGATGAGTAAGCAGAGTGCAGAATGTTTTTAGGGCAGTGAAATGTTCTATATGACTACAATGGTGGACACAGGCCATTCAATGTGTCCAAACCCACAGAATGTATGCCAAGAGTGAATTATGAAGTAAACTATGGACTTTGGGTAATAATTATGTGTCAAAGTTCATCATTGTTAATAAATACAGCAATGTGGTACCAGATGTTCACAGTAGGGGAGGTTGTGCATGAGTGGAGACAAGGGATATATGGAAACTCTCTGTACTTCTTGCTCAGTTTTGCTTTGAACACAAAACTGCTCTAAAAATTGCTTTATTTTTCTTTCAATTTTATTTTCCATCAGTTTCTGGAATATAGCTTAATGTGTGTTTTTTAAGGCAAACTGTGTTATATAATAATTATTCATGGAAAAAAAGAATAAATTAAAATGAAACAAACAATTGCATTAGGCAGTTTTTGTACTGCATATGCGCCACAATTTATAAATAGGAAAGTGATTCATCTGGCTCACAACTTTCTGTAAAAAATAAATGAAAACCAATCCTAACCAAACATCTTAACCAATACTCATTAAAAAAAGCTTCGGCAAGGAGACTGATGCCATCCTTTCTGTGGTAAGTAAATACCGTAGTGGAAACTACTCCAGGTCACTAGACACAGACTTTAGCCATGAACAAAATTTTGACTTGCTGCAGATGAAATAACTATTATAATATCTCATAGCCACTTTGGGGTAAAATACGATAAAAGGCTATGATTTATACTCATTACATTGCACGGGCTCTCACTGAGAAATAAATGCACACTTATTATACTAAGATAATATCTCCATACTAGAGAATACAACTTTAAATAAATACCTCAAATCATTGCATCTTATAAAGTAAAAAATAAAAATAAAAAAGGAAAACATTCTGTCATTGGTGTTAGCCAATTTTTGTTTCCAGTACACTTGTCATTTTCAAGGTCATTTATGTTTGCAAATTTGTTTTTAACATTTAAAAATAAGGAGAATAAAATACGCTTGCTTCTGTGAAATAAAACCATTTAACTCTGCTTTGCTTCGGAGATATTGTTTTCTTCATAACTATAAAAGCTGCATTTGTTATTCATAGGTGACAAGAAATTGTTAAACAGCTGCGACTAGTATCTTAGTCAATGGGTGTTCTGCATACCCCCTGCCCTGACCAGGACATATATGGGCAGAACATATTTTTTAGCCCTCATAGGAGGTAGAAGAAAACCCTTAGAAGATCTCATCATCACGTCACCCTCATCTAAAACCCATTCCCCAAACACAAACCCACACACTCAAAAGAAAAACTGAACAAAAGAAGGACACACACAAACACAATTTGAAATCAGAGTCTGAAGCCAGAGCAACAGATTATAATTATTCATTTTATAGTTTTATATTTTAATTTTCTAACTTGTATTTAACTTATAAATTTGCTTTGGTTTTGCAAGTTTGTAGTTATAAAAATTTATAGTTTGTACATATTTAAGAAACACTAGAATAAAAAATTTTAAATAACCCTCAGGATATATAAACAGATTTTTTAAAAAATGGGATTTATATATTACTCTTGAGAAATACAGTTTTATATTTTTACTTTCCTTTTACATTTCATTTCCTTTCTACTAAATGAAGATAGCTAAAAAATAAAATGCTTCTCTTACACAGGATAAAAATAAGATAGTATCTTCAGGTTACTTTCTACTTCAGTCATGACTCATAATGACCAAGAAGGGTCTATATCTTAGACATTCTAATATACCACCATTTAAAACTCAGAATGAATATTAATGAACCAGTTATTTTCTATTTTTTATTTCTTTAGATTCAATCTTGGATTTGGGATGACCATTTGTTTATCATATTGAATGAATGAGTGAATTTCTGTTATAACATAAATATACACCAGATGCCTTAATATGAATATATTTCCAGAAGAATCAGCCTCTCTAACTATATAGCACATCATGATTGCTGCAGGATCCCATCTAGAATAATGTTTCCCACTAGGGGCATAATTTTCCTTTAGACAAACTTTGAGTGAGTTTCTTGAGCCCTTAAGGTAAATTGAAAGATTTACCGACCACTAGAAATAAATGGAATCTGAAGTAAAGTCACTTTAGTATAACAAATGATTCTCATTATTCAATTCCTAATGTTGTCATTACAAATAGTTGGAAGTTATTTGACTTAGCTACAAATTGCTCAGATATAAATAGAAATAAGAAAAAAGTATTGTTTTTTTGTTGAAAAATGCATTAGCACATTAAATACAGGATAAAAATAGATATCTAAAAACAAAAGCACAGAGTTATGGTTTTTAATATGCTGTATCAATCACTTAATTAAGGATTTGGTAGGATTTAATAGCCATTTTAATTTTGCAAAGACAGACTAACATTTTCCCTGAGTCCCAATGTATGGGTATTTGTAAAAGTCAATCTTTGAACTTAAAGAACTAATTCCCAATTAAATATCAGTTATATACTTATATAGCACTGTCACATTGATACATTAAAATTTACCTGACAAGTCATATGGTAAATAATGGAAAAAACTTGGGCATTAAAGTGAAGAGAGCACAGATTCCCATTTTAGGCCCTACCTAGACTTATTTTATGTTTAATTTTGGGTTGGCCACCAAAACTATTTCAGCATCAGTTTCCTCATCTATAAAGTACATTTAAAAAGTTTTTAGCATAGGTGATTGCAAGAATGAAATGATATACTATATGAAAGATCCTTACCCTGTGGCAAAGTTCATAAAAGCTTAGTAATTACTATTCCTACCATGCCCACACTTATCTGTCCATAACTAAATGCAAGTTATCATGTCTTATTTATGTTTGAATTTCTAACATAATCCCTGATATGGAAAAACTGTCCCAAAATACTTACTGAACATGCCCTGTCAACTTACTGCGTAGGCTTTCGGTTCTCAATAGAGGCCACAGAGAGGCAATAGAATCTGATTAGATAACTGTTTAAATAGCTGCAGATTTGATATTGAATGTTTTACATACAGAAAAAGTACACTGGGAAATCTGAATTTTTCCAATTAAAGAAAATTGTTCCATAGAGATGCAAAGCAGCTACAATTTATTCAGCTCTTATGCATTAAATCAATTCATAATCCACTGTACTGAAAAGGTAGCTATAATAATATTTAATATCTGTATACATGTTTACATTTTATAAAATGTTTTCACATACAATGACATAAGGTCAGAGAAAAGTGTTATATTAAATATTCTCAGCAAGAGGAGAAACAACTTTGTTTTGTTTTGCCACAGGTTTTATAGTGATTACTGTTTATGCTAAAAATATACTAGTTTCCTGATCTTTATAAATTCATATTGTATCTAATAGATCAATATCATAACAATGAAACTTCATTAACTCTATCCTCTAATAACAAGCTTCAAAGTCAACTGCAAGAGGCTCATTTTAATTTAAATGTAGTTTGATATACTTCTGTAAGCATTTCAAACTCACACATACAATAGCTCTATACTGTAAAAAATATTGTAAAAATAGAATAACCATTAATTTTACTCTATGTTAGAAAATAATCTTCTTTGTGGTCATTACAATTTTAAATTACTAGAGTAATTCAAGTGATATGCATTTCATCATTTACTTTATCTTGCAAAGTCATTAGTTTATTTTTATAGTTCACTTAAAAAATAAAATTTTAAGTGAAAAAAAAGAGAAACATCAAAAAATCCTATATAATAAAGAGCTAACATGCTAATGGTCATGACACCCTCACGCCATAATGATCAGTTAGCAGGAGACTGCGTGTGTGCAGGGCGGAGCCGCCATGTTGCTCCTGAGATGGGGCGGAAGTGGGGAGGCGCCCAAAGGAGGCAGGACCAGCCCGAGGTGACTCATGGGACTGAGGGCGGCGCCTTGAAGTGGCCAGAGAAGGCCAGAGGGGTTGGGGGCGGGGCTAGGCGCACTTGAGCTCTGGGTGGAGAGGTTAGGGTGTCAAGGCGGGGTGCGCGCAGGTGGGGGGGGGTCGCATGATTTCATGTGATTTTGTGCACAGGGTCACTAGTATAAATATAAACATTCAATGATAGCATGGACATGCCAAGATATAAGAATTTTAAATTTTAAAACATTTAAAAAGGGAAATATCCACATAGAAATTCCATTTATATAAAGCACACACACACAAATCCACCTAAAAATAAGCTATTATAAAACATGATAGTGGTTAGTCATGAGGGTAGTAGAGATTGGTAAGGGACAGGAAAAGTTTGTATTGCATTGCTAATACACTGCTTTTTAATCTGTGCATTATTACTTGAATAAGTTCAGTTCATGACAATCTAACTTTACATTTATATTTGTTCTCTTATATACTTGTTATATTTGAATAACTTTAAAAAGAAAGAGCTATTTATTAAATTCAGAGGAAAGTTAAGAATTTAGATAACAGAGAAGAAAGATTCATCAAATGCATAACAGGAATCTTTAAGGGGAAAAAATCAAAGTAAAAATAGAGGGAAAGTATTAAAAATTATAATTCAAGAAAATGTTATTGAGTAGAAAGTCACATCTTGAAAGAACATGCCATGTTTCTGTGAAAATCAATCCAGAATTACCAACACTAAAACATATTCTCAAAAAAATCAATAGGAGTTTAAAAACATTAAAAATAAAGAAAACCTTGAGGCAGGCCAGTAAAAATGACAACTGAAAAGACAGAATAGGTGAAAAAAAAGAAAATCTTCATCACTTTCATCCTCAATTCTGTAGGCCAAAAAATATAGATTACATTAAATCAAAGACTCCCAAAGAAAGAAAAATATGAAGAAAGGATACTATATCTTCCGATAGATTTTCAAAAGTAAAAGCTACAGAAAAGTGCCATCAATATGAAAGAACTCAGGACATGTTGTTCTTATGAGTCTTTTTGAAGAATCTACTAGAGTGCAAGCTTCAGGCAACCAAGATGACTAGAGATAAAAATCAACATAAAGACTACGGGTAAGCATTATGCGTAAGATTAGGACTAAATATGACTTGTAAAAAAAAAGCATATTGTATTTAATCCTAATATTGCTGATACAAGTAGTTGGAGGAGTTCCTGTGATATTTACAAGGATAATTAATCTGGTATTAAATTGGTGACACTTAGATTCGTGTGTCCCCCTACTCCCTAACACACTTGAGGAGGCAGAGAACAAAGAATGATTACCTTAATATTTAGCAATTAAAAATTAAAATGACAGCTGGTTCACAGAAGAAATAATTGATACCTTCAAATATTGAAATATTATTAAAATGCTTAAAAATAAATTTGACCATGTAATTGTATACCCCTCAAAACTATCCTGAAGCTTGAAAGTATATTTCCATCTTGGAGTCTGATGAAGCACCTTGCAGAACACCAATGCTCCATCTAATAACTAGAAAAACAGTATTAACTAACAATAATAATGGTAACAAACATTTATTCCTAATTATGAAATAACTAATGAAGCAACCAGAAATAGGAGAGCAGGATTTTAGAGAAGTTATAACTGTGAAGAGATGAGCTGACATCTGGCAATTGCATTTTCCCTTTGTTATTTTCTCTAATTAAATGCAGGGCAAGGTGTTAAAAGCCTGGACATTTCCTAGACAGAGGCACACACTGGGGAATATAGAAATCAGAAGAGTTTTGTAGATTTTAGGAGGTGAGGGACAAAATAAGAGGCTAGAGAGGTCAAGATCCTAATGAGAAAATATGACCAGAGAATTGAACTTAAATGAAACAAGTTTTCTCATCAATACACTGAAAACATTGGAAGCCACATGAGTAAAGGAGATAAAAAGACACTAAGAAAACTTCTATGTTTGGGCAGGTCAAGATTAGGTTTCAAAATTCTTCAATTGTCATTTCTCAAGAAATATAACTTTGTAATATGAATGACTTTGTGATTTAATTACTTTAAATTTTAAACATAAATCGTACTGAGTGATGATAGTGTCCATTACACTTTTTGTATTTTTATATCCCAATAATGTATACTAATTACCCACTCTTTTTTGCCTTTTTTCAATTAAAATAATATTTTCTAGATTAAAAAAAAGAAAACTTCTATGAGTAGAGTTTTTTAATGTCTTGATGTGTCAGAAAATAACTTCAGTCTAGGACATACCAATATGATGTACACTCGTGAGGATAGCCTCTCAATTACTCACCTGGGTATTTTGCTCTAGCAATAGGGAGGAAACAAAAGTAGATGAAGTAATACCAGGTCTGCAAAACAATTTGACTCTCCTGTCTGTGACTGAATTAAGGTAATGATCCCCATTCTATCCCCTAACAGAGAAATGGGTGGACTGTATTTGAAGGAGGGATTTATTATCTGGAACACCTACAATTTTTACCCACAATGTCCATAATTCAATCAATAAGTACTGTATTAGACTTGCCAAGATATGAGATAATGTAACTGGAAATCAAGAAAGTGAAAGATTTATTCAGAATTTAGACATTGGAGTATGCTGATAAAAAAAAAACTTTAAAATAACTATGATTAAGATTTTTGAAGACATCATAGAAGATGGAGAAAATATTTTTATAGATCGAGAATTTTACCAAAATATTGGGACTGGAAAAAAATCAAATAGGAAATCTAAAATGGAAAATTTCAGTAACAGAAATAAAGTCAGTTGGCACAATAAGAAATTAGAACAGCAGGAGACAGGATTGGCAAACTGTTAAAACAAGCCAAAAGAAAATATGCAAATTAAAGCATAAAAGAAAATTGTAGAAAAAAGAGCAAGAGTCATATGGGACATAGTGAAAAGATTTTCTATTCAGATCGAGTCTCAGAAAATGAAGGGAGAAAATTCAACAGAGAATTGATAAAAGACACCAATGTATATATTCAAGATGCCCTGAAAACTAAAAAAAAAAAAAAAAAAAAAAAAAAAAAAAATACACGGAAAGCCAAACCTTGCTTATTTAGTAAAATAGCTGAATCCCAATGACAGAAAATCTTAAAATCAACTAAAGAATACTGGTAAAGGTACATT
The DNA here is from genome assembly GCF_000412655.1 of Myotis brandtii. Taxonomy (NCBI): domain Eukaryota; kingdom Metazoa; phylum Chordata; class Mammalia; order Chiroptera; family Vespertilionidae; genus Myotis; species Myotis brandtii. The sequence continues at coordinate 2,097,754 of NW_005354291.1, read as the reverse complement.
GCCTTCACCAGAGTAACAATACAATTAAATAGGTGACTTCTGAACATAAAAAAACAAACAAACAAACAAAAAAACAACAACATATCTTTAATGTGCTGAAAAATTATTGCCAACCTAGATCTGCTCTCAAAGAAACCAAAGAGCTGGGCCAGTGTGGCTCAATTGGTTGAGCCTCATCCCATGCACCAAGAAGTTGCCAGTTGATTCTGTCAAGGCACATGCCTGGGATGCAGGTTTAATCCCCAGTAGGTGGCATGCAAGAGGCAGCTAATCAATGTTTTTCTCTCATCAGCGTGTCTATCTCTCTACCCCTTCCCTTCCTCTCTCTCTAAAAGTCAATAAAAACATATTTTTAAAAATAAATCAAAGAGTATTCCTCATAGACAATGATAATTTCAGATGGAAATAAGAAAAAAGAAGCAGCCCTAGCCGGTTTGGCTCAGCGGATAGAGCGTTGGCCTGCAAACTGAAAGGTCCCAGGTTCAATTCCGGTCAAGGGCATGTACCTTGGTTGTGGGCACATCCCCAGTAGGGAGTGTGCAGGAAGCAGCTGATCGATATTTCTGTCTCATCAATGTTTCTAACTCTCTACCTCTCTCCCCTCCTCTCTGTAAAAAATCAATAAGATATATTTTTAAAAAAGAAGCAAGTTATGAAGAACAGGAGAACAGGTAACCATGTAGGAGCATGTGTACTAGTATCCCTGTGTGTATGTGCATGTGTACGTGTAAGAGATAGAGAAAGAGAGCTCATAATGTTATTGTCTGGGATTTTCAAATATATATATATAAATTAAAATGCATGAAAGTAATAAAACAAAAGGCAAACGTGAGGTACATGGATGGGAATAAATTGTTTTGAAGTCCTAACATTATTGGGGGAAAATAAAAGTATTTACTTATTAAACTATAATAAATCAGTGACACATGTAAATCCTATGGTAATCATTAAAAAACAGAGAAATAATGTACAACTACAATGTTAACAAATGGAAAAATGCAATGATTAGTATAATAGAGTCATCAACAATTCAAGAAAGACTTGATAAACAGAGTATAATACAGGCTGTTCAAATAGAAAAACAATAAAAAGTAGACAAAAACCAAAAACTGTGAAAAATTACATTAAGAATAAATGCAATACATAACTCTCATGTACAAATTGTTAAAAAACAAAATTAGAATATTAAATCCAGTAATATACTATAGCTAAGTGTCAAAACCAAATGTTATTCTAGAAATTTAGATGTAGTTTAACATTTGACAATAAATCAATTCACCACTTAACAGAAATAAGGGTCCTTCACCGTGATCAAAAACTAAATGACTCTCTGAAAAACAAAATGTTAAGCAAAGTAAGGCTGACACAAAAAAGTGTACTATGATTTGGTATGCATGAAAGTTAACAATAAGGAAAACTAATCTATGATGCAGTAAGTTAGAATAGGAGGTATTCTTGGGTGTTTGTGGGAGTGGCTGTGAGCAGCCACAAGGGTATTAACTTGTGACTTACTATGTTTTTTATCTTGGTGCTTGTTACAAGAGCACATTCACTTTTGAAAATTCTTAGATCTGTTCTCTTGTATTTGCATGATTTTCTGTATGTTATGCCTTAACAAAAAGTTTACTTAAAATGATGGTAGAATTTCTAAAGGGCAGGGTAAAATAATTGCAGCAGTCAAACCTACAACTGAGAAACATGGAATTAGATAAAACATAAAAACAAATAAAGAGCAACCACCACCACCACCAATTTTTTGAAACAATGGAGATTTCCCAAAGGAAGCAGTACTCAAGAAGCCAGTATCCTGAAAAGAAAGGGGACTACAGATACGTGAGCAAATTCTGAAGGCTCTTCTTCCCTGGGGACATTTGATGATTCTTGGTACATATCTTTAGAGATAGTCCAGGTAGAAAATACTACTACTAATGGCATAAAAACCCCAAATAGTCTGTCATTTTAGCAGAACTGGAGAGGGGAAAAAGTGAAGATTATGGGTACAAAAACAGAATTTAGTTGAAAGGAAGTTGTTCAAGCAGCTATATCCCTGTGAGAATGTGGCACAGGGAATGAAGCCTAATATTATATTGCCTTTTACCTTAAGGCAATTGCCAAATTCTTGAAATGCACAGGGCAAATGATAAGAAGTGAGGCAGAAAGCTCCTGCTAGTCAAATAGGCATTTTCTGCTATTTACTAGTACAAGGCTGAGAAGACAAAAATTGGAGTTGAAGACTAACCAAGGAGAGTCACCTTAGTTGGAAATTCTAGTGGATTGCACCTTATTAGAGGGGACAAAGCAGTAGAGAGAAAAATAAACCACATTATAGTCACATAACCCTATATAATAAAGAGCTAATATGCAAATGGTCATCACACCCTCACACCATCACGCCATCAAGGCTCAGACAATCAACACTGGGGAGAGAGGAATGGGGACTAGCCAGGGACAAATGAGCTCATGAGAGAGGAATAGGGACCAGCCAGGCTGCAGCCTGGTATAGGGACAAACCGCCCGCCCCGCGATCCTGGACACCAGTGGCTGCACCTGCACCTGTGGCCCAGGAGAGGGACAAGCCGCATGCTCCCGGGATCCAGCAGCTGGGGCTGCGGCCTGAGAGAGGGACAAGCCACCCACCCCACAGTCCTGAGTGCCAGTGGCTGCACCTGCGCCTGCAGCCCGGGAGAGAGATAAGCCACACGCCCCACGGTCCCAGGCGCCAGCAGCTGGGGCTGCGTCCCAGGAGGGGAACAAGCCACATGCCCCTCAGTCCTGGGTGCCTGCAGCCGGCCTGGGAGAAGCCACCTGCACACGGTACCCTGCGGCTGCAGCAAGCCCGGGCAAAGCCGGCCCAGGTCCTGGGTGCCTGTGGCCAGCCAGAGGGAAGGAAGCCTGGGTCCCAGGTTCCTGCGATTGGCTGGAGGAGAAAATCCTGGGTCCCAGGTGCGGGGTGAGGCAGAGGTAATTCGGGGAGATCAGGCCAGTAGGGGAGCAGTTAGGGGCAATCAGGCAGGCAGGCGAGCGATTAGGAGCCAGCAGTCCCGGATTGTGAGAGGCAGTCGGACATCCCCTGAGTGGTCCCAGATTGGAGAGGGTGCAGGCCAGGCTGAGGGACTCTCCTCCCATGCACGAATTTCATGCACCGGGCCTCTACTTGACTAATAAAGAACAATAAGAATTAATGACCCATTGCTACATGCAATGATGTGGATGTTTCTCACAGCACACATTGAGCTAAAGAAGCCACAGAAATAACCACTTAACAAATAATTCCTTTTACATCAAGTTCAAAAGTAGGCATGGCTAACCTCAAATATTACAGATCAGGATTACAGTCACTTTGAGGGGAAGCAGTGCGTGAGAGGGAGAGGAAGATTTCTTGATCGCAGGTCTTGCTTTATTTCTGAATCTGTGAGCATAATTTTATATTGTGAAAATGCTTCTTATATACTTACTAGTAGCCCAGTGCATGAAATTCGTGCACATTAAAAGGGAATTAATTGCCCTAACTGGTTTGGCTCAGTGGAGAGTGTGCAGGAGGCAGCTGATCGATGTTTCTCTCTCATCAATGTTTCTAACTCTCTATCCCTCTCCCTTCCTCTCTGTAAAAAAATCAATAAAATATATTTTTTTAAAAAGGGAATTAATTAGCAGAGATATTTTAATATTGCTATTTGCCCTTTCTCTATAATAGAAGTGTGAGAGATTAAAGGAAATTAGTAAAATGTATATGAAAATAATATATAAATTTATTAATAAATAAACAGTAAAAAAAGGATATAACAACAACAGAGGCATGATATAAAAATGACAAAAACATGATATATGATATGAAAACAACAAAAACATGATATAAAAACAACAGTGATGCAAACAATGACTGATAAAGTGATTAAACTTATTCTAATATCTCCCTGTACACCACATTAAGAGTGAAAACACTTTCAGAGTGCTTGACTAATTTCCCTTGTGATGAAGTACTTAGAACTTTAACTGTAACATCACATGCTCTTCAAACTCGAGAGAAAGCAACATATAACTGACCATGTGCAAAAAACGAGTTCAGGTAGGAATATGCCTACTTTGTCTAGAGTTTGTCCTTGTGATTTATTAATAGTCATCACAAATGCTGGCATCACGGGAAACCGTCGTTGAATCAATTTAAATGGGAGGCCAGTGTCAGATGGGGACAAATTAATTCTTGGAATCAGAACAGCCTCTCCCTCTGCAGATCCTGTTAATACTTCAGCTT
>NW_005354291.1:2056061-2093124 GCF_000412655.1 Myotis brandtii | reverse complement strand
GTAGTTGAGTAGGATTGAAACCCAGGAGAATGTTGTAAACATCTTGGTCACGCCCTTACTTTGCCTCGTAGCATCTGCTATAAAATAAAGGCGTGGCTGTGGGCGTGGTCGCTGTCTCTCAGAGAAGCAGCGTCCCACCGAGACCCGGCTTTCATTCTCTTGTCTGTCTTTTCTAAGCCTTTCAGCCGCCCCACTCAGGTTCACCCCATGCTGGCGCAGCACACTTTAGAAAGATCTGCCTCCACGTTCCCAGGGCGGGTTCCTGCCTCAAACTCTGCCCTTACAGGAAACAGCTCCAGGAAACAGCTCGAGGGAGGGCGCAACTTTTGCCAAGACAACCTCTGTAGGACTGACTTCCTTCTGCTCGGTCGTGGTTGTTCGTATGTGATGAACACCACCCGTGGTTTTTATATAAGTAAGATTATTTGTGAATATTTACACATGTATTTAATATTTTAGTGAAAAGCCACTTGATAAAATAAGTTAAAATGAACAGTCAGATCTTTAATGTGATAGGAAATAAAGCATAAGTTAAATGTCAATATTATACATATTTTATTGAAGAAAAATAGGACAATCAATAAATAACTTTCAAGTATAAAATGTAGTGAATTGGGAGAGAATTCTGCAAGGAAAGTGAAATGGAAATAAGAGTTCAAAGAGGGAAAAGGGAAGACATAAAGTTTCAGAATGTTAAAAAGAGCATGATCATACATTTTTTAATATATTATTTTTTCATGTTATAAAAATGGCATCTTAATCCTGTGATCCCCAAAACCCCATAATTCTAGCCTAATGATGAGAAAAAAAATTAGACAAATTCCAATCCTACAATAAGCTTGACCAATAACCTTAAGAACTGTTAAGGTCACCAAAACACACAGACACTGTCACAACAAAAATGAACCTAAGGAGACATAACTGAGTAATGCACTGAGGTATCGTAGATGGAATTCTGAGACAGATAAAGCACATTACATCAAAACTAAGGAAATTGGAATAAACTATGGATTTTAGTTAATAATGCTGTGTCAATATTAAGTCATTAACTGTAACAAATATTCCATAGTAATGTAATATATTAATAACAGAGGGGAAATTATGTCTGGGGAAGTATATATGAACTCTGCACTAGTTGCTTGAGTTTTCTGTATATCTTAAAGTCTTCCAAAAATAAAGTTTATTCATAAGGGTGTTTTTTTGTGTGTTTTTTTATGTAAGAAGTCCACTAATGGGCTTCTAGGAAACTATGGAATGTTTTGGTAAATAGGATAAGACTTTACAGGCACCACTTGCCTTTTGCCTTGACTCCTCTCCTTATTTCTTGCTGATCGGAGATGGTCCTTAAAGCCTTCCTGGGACAATAACCAAGAAAAGTGATGGATAGAGGAGGATGCAAGGAGGGATCTGGGTACTCGGTGATTATTTTGAAGAGTAGCTATGGTATGTGGTGGACTGACATTGCTTACGAAATGTGTATTTTTAAAGAAAAAAAGTCGAATTCTATGTGAATTAGAATTCTGGGAGCTCCATTACTCATATATTAGTGAACTAGAGCACAATAAAAACAATGCTTAAGAATTATTTTCTCCAATTTACACCTAGACCAACAGTTTATATCCTTGATAAGGTAAAAGACCTCTCTTCAACTCTCATGAGAAAAATATTAACCTAATCTCCACCCTCTTTCAAATATCGCTGAGATAAATTTTCTGTACTCATAAAATACATTTCAAAGTTTTAAGTTATGAGAGTAACAATATTTGGAAAATACCATTTGATGTACACCCATTTCTCTTTTACATAATCTAATTTTATTTTTCATGCGAACTATAAATCAGCACTGAAATGGTATCTGAACCTCAGGTATTGTTTGCAGGCAAAAATCACTTTTATTGATTTGCTTTTAGTCTGATGTCTTCAATCTATACCGAGTATCCGTATAAGGCAGAGAGCCCGGCGCAGCTCCCTGTTGCATCTATTACTTAAAAAACAATAGTACAATATATCAAACTGCACATACCTATGAGGGCTTAAGAAGAATGCTTGACTAAGAAGTGTGCTATTTCTTCGGCGTAATTGGTTTATTTTTATGAACATTATGAAGTGTGCAATTATATAGGTATCCACTTTAACATTAGCTGGTAGAATGCTTTCACTCAATATTCTGGATTATCTTTAACAAGTACATAAATAAGACAGTGACAAGGTGTGAAGCACTTTCACCATCATTCTATCCTGCTATGTCCATGGTTTATACTAAGAACTGATTGTATCATCTTTCCTGAGAAGCTATACAGCCTCACCATCAGCAAGGATTTCAGTCAGGTATACCAGTTAACTAACCAATTTGACATATGTAGTCTGGATCATTATGACAAGCATATTAACTCTCCTGATTTCTGGAGGATTTTATGTTCTTACAATGTGTCTTTTTCACTTTCATTTTTAACTTAACTATTTCAAAGCAAGGGTGGTTTCTAAGGCTTTTTTTCTTACTCGGTTCTCAACTTTAATATGGAACAATACCCACTAGGTTTGAAAATACTCCTAATGTTGATTCTAATACAACTTATATGTCTTTCTGTCATTGGTCTGGTGAAAACACAATGAAAGATATTCTTTAAGAATTTTTAAAGAACATTTTTATGAACTATTGAATGCTTGACTAAGTACATACAAATACTTAAGAAATACTGTATATGTAAGAAACAAAGCATCACAACACAGCTCTCAAAATCTTACTTATGACTTGCCATGAACAGCTTAAGAAGTTCTCTATGGTTTTTAAATTGAAAGGGAATCATTGTACAATAGGGTATGTGCTTTTTCAAATCTAGGAAGTAAAAACACGTTTTTGGTTTTCTTTTTTCCCAAAGGGGTTCTACCAATTTGTATTCAACCTCCTTTTTATATCTTTGACAACCCTTACTACTAGGAGGCCTTTTTCTTCAATGCCCTCCCCCCCAAACCCTAGGGTGGATAATGATGGATAATGGGGGACTACCGAATATCCCTTTTTGTTAATGAAGTTAAGTATCTTTTATTGTTTCTTAGCCATTTGGATATCTACTTTTGTATAGTGCCTATTCATCTATTTGCCTGGTTTCCTATAATACTATTTTTATTTTTCTTATTGATTTATAAAATATAATTTTAAAAACTTCTACATACTAATTTTTGTCAATTTTAGGCATTATTTATAAAACTTTCCCCAATTCTATAGATTGATTTTTATTCCCTTTGTTGTATCTCTAGATGAAAAAAGGTTTTATAGGAGAGAAAGATAGAAACATCAATGATGAGAATCATTAATTGCTGCCTCCTACACGCCCTTACTGGGGATCGAGCCTGCAACCCAAGCATGTGCCCTTGCCTGGAATCAAATCTTGGACCCTTTAGTCCACAGGCTGACTCTCTATCCACTGAGCCAAACAAGCCAGGTGGCTTTATGGTTTTAATATACTCAATATACATAATTCTATTTTTTATTTTGGGGGCATATTTTAAAGAACTATTTCCCTACTTTGATGTTGTAAAAATCTTTATTATGTATTTTTATGAAAGTGTTATGCCTTTTTCTTTCCCATGTAGGTCTTTAATCCAACTAGAATTAATTTTGTGTGTGATGGCAGTAAGGATTAGTGTCAATTTTCCATTTCTATACAACAAATTTCCATACACTCCATGGTTTGACACAGTGCCTGGTAATTATCTCACAGTTTCTGTAGGTCAGAAGGTTATTTCAAGGTGACAATGGACATATTCTGGCTTGGAGCACAGTATCTTTTCTAAACTCACAGGCTATTGGCAAAAATTCATTTCCTCCAGGCTGTACTAGTATACCTGAAGTTCCAGTTTTCTTGCTAGCTATTGTCTAAGGGCCGCTCTCAACATAGTACCCACTCTTCAAGGCAAAAGGAGAGCATCTGCTACTGCTTAGGCTGTGCCAACCAAGATAATCTATCTTTTGATGAACACAAAGTCATTGCATTAGGAGCATTCCTTGTATGTGTGTACAATCCCTTTTGCTAGGTAATGAGATATAATATGGAAGTAGAAATCCCTTCATGTCCACATGTTTAGCCTATACTTAAGGAGAGGAGATTATTTCGGGTGTGTGCAACAAAGAAAGGGTGAGCATCTTGCAAGTGTCTTAGTATTCCACCTACCACAGGGTCTAATTTCACTTTTATCCTTTTGGAGAGCCAATCGGCCCAGGCTTGCATTGTTCATTTTGTATCTCACTATTCTGTCCTGTCTAATCCCTCATAAGTTTCCATATGGTCTAGATGTTTTTCTGGATTCTCTATTCGGTTCCATGGTGCAATTTGCTCTGTACCATACCATTTCAATTACTAAGTTTTATAATAATTCTTGACATTAGGTCAGCAAGTCATCTAACCTTATATCTCTTCAGAAGGGTATTAGCTATTCATGGCACTTGTGCACTTAAATCGTAGAATTAATTGACCAAGATTCAAAAATATTCTCATCAGGATTTGGAAAGAATTGACACCTTTCATAATTCATGAATATTGTATTTATGTCATTTATTTATTTATTTAGATGACCTTTAATAGCCTTCAATAATAGCTTAAAGTTTTCAGGAAAATCTTGAATATTTTTGCTAATGTTTCCTCTCTATTTTATATTTTGATGATCTTATGCCTAGTATTGTTAATGAAATTACAGTTGCAAACTACATTTCTATAAGAAAATGAAATATATTCTTGTGTATTTATATTTTACCTTCTATCTTGCGAAGGACTCCAACTAATTCTAAGAATTTAACTATAGTTTCTGTGGGTTATTTATATAGACAACAATCTAGTCTATTTATAGCATGTTTTTGTTTCTTCCTTTACTTTTCAGGTATTTTATCCTGCTTTGTGTTCTAGCTAGAACTTTAGTAAATTGTTGAGTGGGGGATGTGGTAGCTTGCGTTCTTAGGTTGTTGTTGAACTTAAACAACAAATTTCAATGTTACAGCATCAATAATAATTTCTGCTCTTACGTTATGATGTGCCAGATACTCCAGATGTCCTTTGTTCATACTCAGGGCTAGCTTATCCTTCTTAGATCGCTCCTGACTCTCAAGGATGTAAAACCTTGAGGCTACATTTCCCACACTTTTCAGTGACTAAAGTCCTCGGTCAAGTTCACCATGAGAGACACTGGGATGATGTGTGGAGGATGGAAGAAAAGGAGACATTGGCAGCTATGGGCAACCGTGGGTTTGGGATTTTTAATGGTTTTGTGAATTCTCCTGAGAACTAATCTCTTCATTGTTGATGAAATCTAAGTCTATTGATGACAACTTTTCTACACACCCAGATTTTTTTGTAAATGGCCTTGCTAATGTTTGCTCCTTCAGGCTGCAAAGTGTTGTGTGAGTTTTTAACACTCTGTATTAAATGCCATTTCATTTTATATACCTAGAGTGATTTCATTTTCCACACTGAACCTCACCAAATAAACATCTATTACCAGAAGTGATTTTAAAGAAACAACCCCAAATATGATAATCTGGGATTGGTTTTCTGATCTAATTAGATTTGACAGTAGTAATGATCACATTACCAATATATGTACAATTCTGGTATGCAGTAGCCAAAAAATTTTTAAATGTACAAATGTACATTGGTTAGTGTTTGAAATTATGTGGTAGTTAAAACAGGATTTGAACAACCATGCTATTGCTGCAATAAAACTTTAGGGTGGAAAAGATGAGTATAAAGTACTATAGATACATAATGGTTGAAGAGCTTATAGGAAATTACAAGATACATACTGTAATGAAGAGCTTATAGGAAGTTACAAGCCCAACATTTAAATTATCAGGTGGAGGTACAGCCAAAAACCAGAAAGATCATATGATCACCCTCTTTACTCATGTAGTTGCAGATAAGTATTATTAAAAATGAGAAATAGCCTGGCTGGCATGGCTCAGTGGTTGAGCATTGACCCATGAACTAGGAGGCCACGGTTCAATCCCTGGTCAGAGCACATGCCAGGGTCTCGGGCTCAAACCCTGTTGTGGGGCATGCAGGAGGCAGCCAATCAGTGGTTCTCTATCATCATTAATGTTTCTATCTCTCTCTCCCTCTCTCTTCCTCTCTGAAATCAATAAAAATATATTTTTAAAAAAGATAAATAAATTTTAGTTGGTGGGTTGCTAAATTACAGTGTAGGTTGAATTCACAAACTTATCAAATATCTACCCTTAATGTTAAAACTCTGAAATAATACTTTCCTGAAAATTGAAATGAGACATTTGTTTAGATTCTTAATATGAATACCTTGTAGTTCAAGTGCCTATGGAGCCTATCTTGCCATGATAAACATACTTTCTGCTACTGCCTCCACTTTCCGAAGACCCTTTCATGTGAGTGACGTGTTTTGCAAGAAATACTGATTCCTCTCAGGATCTATGCAACCCCCTCTCAGTACTTACAGATCCATATTTAGTGTCATACCCTAGCAACTCAGAAAGACAAATTAAAGTCTTCTCCAGTAGCAGGTACATGATAAATAAATTGCAATATTTTTTTCACCATATATTTACAGAAACCTTTGGAGTATATAAAAAGATGGATTCCAGGATATTAGATCAAAGAAGAAGAATAGAATTTGGAATTTGTTTTATTTTATTAGTTGTAAGTACACTTTATCCAGATTCTGATTTTAATATACCAGCTTGAGCAACTGGGTATAGCACTATTGTTTGGTTGCTTAATGAAGTGCCAGCACCACATGAAAGTAAGCTGAGATACCAGAAGTAAAATTTGTAATGAAAATTTTCTAAGATAAACTTCTAGTGGCTCAGACATGCTTTGGTCTTGGGATTGTAACAGAAATAGGTTTTGTCAGCAATATCTGGACATTTTCCTGAGAAGAACGCACTCTAGTTAGGTGCAGTAGGAGGCAGAAACCATAAGTAGCATAAGTAGTTTTTATGTGATTCTGGCCCTTCTGAAATTCCTAAAATTCACTTTTCTGATCTTTGTTCTGGCTTGCAAAGGTTTTCTAAACCTCTACTTTCCTAAAATAAATCCCCCCACCCTTATTGTCTAGGGTCGTTTCTGCTTTACTTACCCAACTCTTACGATTTTGCCTTCCAAGCGCCATTTTCACCTTGGACCAGAAATACCATGTTCTATCAGATGGTGAGCTTTCTAATGTGTGAGGACCTACACAGTGGCCGCCATGCTTCTTGCCTAGAAATTCTCGGTAGTAATGAAAAGTGATTTCACATTATTGATCACAGAACTTCCTGAAGGCATTACAATTTCTGGTTTAAGACATCCCTGCATCACAGGTGCACCCTGGCCCTTGCCTCAGCTTGGATATATGAGCCTGTGCATTCCCATTTCTCCCTAACTTATTTGGAGTCAGGATACTATCACTTATAAACAAAACTGCCAAGAAACACAAACATATACACACATAAACACATGAGAAAGACCTTTAATATAGAGGCAAACTATTTTCAACATGTAGAGGAATAAGGCTGAAATGGAATTAATTGGTATGAGTTTTATAAAATACCAACAACATGGATGGATCTTGAGAATATTATGCTAAGTGAAATCAGTCAGTCAGAAAAAGCTAAGAACCATCTGATTTCACTCATATGTGGGATATAAAACTGAAACTCATTAACACAAACAGCAGTGCGGTGGTTGCCAGAGGGAAGGGGGAGGGGGAAGAAGGGGATCCTAATATATGGTGACTGGAGAAGATTTGACTTTGGGTGGTAGATACATGGTGCAATATACAGATTTTGTAACATAGAAATATACATCTGAAACCTATGTGATCATGTTGATCAATGTCACCCCAATAAATTAAAAAAAAATAAACAACAACAAACACCTGATTCTTACCGTTTCCTCTATAAACTATGTAAGAAATGAGATATGCCCGGATGATGTGGCTCAGTGGTTGAACATTGACCCATGAACCAGGAGTTCATGGTTCAATTCCTGGTCAGGGCACATGCTAGGTTGTGGGCTCAATCCCCAATGTGGGGCGTGCAGGAGACAGCAGCCGATCAATGATTCTCTCTCATCATTGATGTTTATATATGTCTCTCCTTCTTCCTTCCTCTCTGAAATAAGTAAAAATATATTTTTGAAAAATGAGATAAAGCACTATTAAAGAAATATTCCCATGACAAAAAGTAGAAAAAAAATCTATAAGATATAATTATTTTTATGATTCTGCAGTATAGGTATTTCAGAAATTTTACCGGTTTCTGCCAAGGATGTGTGTAGATAAAACCATAAATATAATATATACATATTATATTTTATGTAATATAATATAAATAATATTATATAGATGTGTACCTATATAAATTATATACTTTGTTATTGATACATGAGATATACTTCAGCAATAAAATATGGGATTCAATCAATTGATATATTAGCATAAATACTATATGGGTCATGATTATAAAATATACATATCTAACAAACCATTTGAGGTTATAAAATTTCCTGGGAATTTTTCTGATCTAAATAGGAAAAATCCATAGTTAATAGACTATTCTGATCTTTTCAGGCATAAGCCCAGAAACCTTAGCTCTCATGCAGATTATTTCCTCTGTAACATATTAATCTGTATTTTTTCCTTTAGATAAAAAATTTATAAGGTATTACTATAAGTAAACAAACTTGCTAATGCACAGTCCTGTCTTATTTTGGAACTTCCTAAGCTTTCAGGAACATATAAATTTACATAATGTATGATTAATTATGCATTACATTCACAATAGCCATCTCTGTCCAATCTAACACCTTTGAACTTAAGTTTCCTGCCCAGGGGATAATGAGCAGGGACTGAATTTCAATAGTAAAATTTGAATCTATATTCAAACATAAAAATTGAAAGCAATGAATTCAGAGAGTTTAACAGTCTCTGTAATTTTGAATCGTTCGGTGCTACTAAAAGTGGATCACCTTATCTAGATGCCACAGAAGATCAAATTAGTCTTTCTGACCATTAGGGCATTATTTTTAAAATTGCAGCCACATCCATTCAATGTTCTCCCAGTGACCTGAAAAGTAAATATATTGCCTAATGACTCAATTTGCATTCCATAAATTTGGCAAATTGCTATCTCTTTACAACATTATAAAAGGTTCCTTTTTACTTGACTCCTAGCACTCTTGCCCTCCTTATCCATCATGATTGATCTCCTCAAACTTTGTACTTTATGTTCCTGGAATACTGCTTACAGTTGCTTGAATGAAACTTGCTGATTTGATGTTTTACTTGCTCTTTTCTCATACCCAGCCATAGATATTTAGTCAGTTATTTTCTCCCTCTTTCTATTATACATACCAGTATATCCACACCACATGTACACACACACACACCATACACTAAACCTTCAACAAATGTTGACTATATGGGATTAAAGGAGTGATTATAGTGCTACGTGAAATGGCTTTCCTTATACAGTATAGCTACATACATATAAAACCTTTTATTAAATACACAGTATGTGCAAAGACATATAAACATGTTAGGTCTATGGAAGATATAAAAATGAGTAAGAAGAAATGGCAATGCCCTTACAGATGTTGGAAACTCAAGCTGGTGCAGATTTTTAAGTAAATGTAATGTGAGACAAAATAAAATAACTTCCACAAGATAGGTACATATGTCCATGGATATATTGTGGAAGGGGTAATTTATTCAATCAAGGAAAGAGGGAAGACTTTATGTGTGAGCCATTTAATCTAAACCACAAAGGAAATAAAATTTTAATGAACATATAAAGGAATAATGAACATTAGGCAGTTTTTATTTGTTTTGCGTTGTAACCACATCTTCATAGCCATGCAAGAACATAAATAGGGTAGTATGAGAAAGCTTTTGTGGCTATAACCCAGATGCACAAATAAAGATAGATGTGTTAATTAGCACTGATTGTTTTCAAGTGATAGAAACAAATTGGAGCCAGTTTACAAAATAAAATTAGAAGAGACTAGGATAAATGTGTCCTATAATCACAGAGCTATCTCACAGAACACAACAGTGGGGTCTGCTAGGGAATAGAGAGTCTAACAAGGTCATGGAAAAACATCAATATGATATTTAAATCTTTTCTTTTCTTTGCATATCTGATTATTTTATTTCCATTGCTTCTTCCCAGCATTATGAAGGACCTAATATGATCATACCACAGTTCCCAGTATTCAGTTACAATTCTTGCCACAAGCAGGTCAATATTCTAGAAGATTCTGATACATTTCCCATCCTGGATTAAGTGTCCGCCACAGCTTTAATGGACAAAGTGCAGTGAGTACACTGTCTTACTACATTCTCACAAGAAAGCTTAATGAGTTTCAGGAACTTATACAATATCACAAATCAAGTAATTGGGCCATTGGTATTATTTGGATTTCAATACAGTCTGATAATCAGGAAACTATACTTTTAAGCAGTGTGTTAGACTATTACTACTTCACACACTTGCCCCATTGCCTACCTTAGGGAGAACAAAGATTGTATGAAAATTGACTTCTAGCACAGCTAGAGCAAGTTCACATCTCTACTCTTTCTGTCCACTTTTTTTTTAAGACCACAATTCTCAACTATCTCATGTGAATGAGGATACACGCCCACTGATAAGTCACAGGAGTTACACAGTGTAGTTTGAGGTGATAGTTTTTACTCTTTCTTTCAGTAAGTATATTATAAAAAATATTAAATAAAAAAAATAAATAAAATTCAGACTGTTTCAAAATATTACAGAAAAAAATCAATTTATGCCAAGAAGCATATGTCAAAATAGGGCCAGAGACTCTAAATATCAATTAATATCACAGATGGTCAAGAGTAGGAAGGAGATTCCAGCACGCACGTGGAATAAGAAAATTAATCTTCTGTGTATAGATAAAAATTTAGATTTAGCTTCAGTTCCATATCCTCAAGGATAATAAACAGATTAAGTGTGGGGCCAAATAAATAAATAGATCCTGCATTATAAAATACAAAGAACACAGGATTTGAGGCTAGTTTGAAGCAAAATCGTTCAATAATCAGGAAAAAGACGGTACAAAACATTTATTTTGTATTGTCAAAAAATTCAAGGAGAAAAGAACACTTCCTGCTGGAAATAATATGCCCACCCATTTCCATTTATATCTGCATTTGAAGAGGTGTGACAGTCTTTGGTGTTTTTCTGCCTTTTTTTTTTTTTAGTTGGCATTTTCTTTATGAGGGAAAATTAGATTTGCCAAGAAGAAAGTGTGGGTAAGATATTCTCAATGCAGGTCTCACCTTATGATAAATTTGCCCTCCTCTGATCCATGACATTGGCTTTCTCAACCAGTCTTGGGTTTTAGTATTGTAGACTAAAGTTTTATCCAATTACTTGAGTAGAAAAATGAAACTTCTTAAATATGTGATTTAAGAAGTCTTGTGTGTCCTATATTTTATGATTTGAAAGCTGATGGAATCCAGGAGGTGTCAAAGACCAAGAAGCAAACATAATATAGGAGGCAGAATACTATAGAAGTAAAGTTCATTAAAATGAAAAACTTCAGAGATACGTAGCAGAAATGTTAGGGGAATTATCACCATAGATCAGTGATGGCGAACCTTTTGAGCTCGGCGTGTCAGCATTTTGAAAAACCCTAACTTAACTCTAGTACCGTGTCACATATAGAAATTTTTTGATATCTGCAACCATAGTAAAACAAAGATATTTATTTTATATATTTAAATGCCATTTAACAAAGAAAAATCAACCAAAAAAATGAGTTCATATGTCACCTCTGACACGCATGTCATAGGTTCGCCATCACTGCCATAGATGTTGAAGCCCCATAAAGCATTACAGTTGTTGGAATGAGCCACTGATGAATAGCAGATAATTATTAAATATTGCAAGAAGAAACAGTATAATCAGATGGCATGGTTGCAAAGAAATTTTACATGAGAATGAGTATGCAATGAGCCATAGTGGTAATAGGAGCTGGAAATATGCATTAATTATCAGGGTGATAGTAGTACATGAAATGGGAAAATGAACACCATTCACATAAGGGGTGTTCTTCAAAAAAAAGGCTTTCCTATGGCAGCAGCCAGGTAGTGAGACAGAAGATAGGTAGATAGGGAGGGGACGATGGGAGGAGTAGGCAAAACGGGGAACCCAACTAGGCGGAGTCACTGGAGCACCTCAACTGGGCAGGGAAGGAAGAGTACACTCCAGAGGCATGGACTTTAAAATGTATGGATATTGCTAAGACAGGCAGCGTGCAGGCAACCAATCACAAGGCAGTAAGGTGTATAAACCAATCCCAAGGATATTATTAAGGCAGAATTCTTTGAAAAGACCAATTAGGAGCTAGCAAGACTATACCCACCCCCTAAATTAAAAGGTACACGCTTCCTCCCTCTCCCCGGGTGAAGCTCACAATGGATATCTGACATTACTATTGTGGGGGAGCACATCCCCTCCACACATGGACTATCAGACTTTAATTAGCTTGGATACTAAACTACTCCTGGCTAATGGTGGGAGGTGCTGATGCACTCCCCTTTGCCCATGTGGCTGATGGCCATGTGGGACTCTACATATGGACTAATGGACTTTAATTCGCATGGATGCTTTCAATAAACTTTGCTCCCACTAATTGTTTTTGTCCCGCAACTTCATTCTTCATTTTCCCGAGACAAGAGCTCGGACTCAACAGCCCACATTTTGGTTTCAGTAGCACATCGAAATACACAAGTACTTCAGTCAAAAGTTAATTTGTATTGATGCTGGATAGAGCCTCCAAAAGACATGGCAAAGGAGCCTGAGATGGTGAATATATTTCTTAAATATGAAATGAATACCAACTCTATACCAGAAAATCAGAATTTGGCAAATTTCATTAAGTTCTAAGCACTGGGTGTAGTGGTGAACACAAAAGCAAAGTACCAGCACTCATGAAACTTAGCATTAGTCATACATATAACTAAAAAAATTCAAACATATAACTAAAGAACATAAAATGCGATGTATTTATCATCTGTAGACTCCTTAAGATGGCATTTTGAAGGACTATATTAATCTTAGTGATATCTACATCCATAGCTCCTTTTTCTTTCAAAGTTGGACCTAAAGCACGTTTAAATTGGTATATATATTTAGTATCTTGCCCTTAACTGTCACTGACATGTATATAACAATGCACATAGATACCAGGTAAAGAGCAATAGTATTTAAAAAAGCCCTTGGCATTAGATATTAAAAGTCTAAATCCTTGAGCTCCTATTGAGTTCTAATTATTTCTTTAAAAAGTGCTTCCATAAGCAATTGCAAAAGAAAATACATATTCACATTTCTGGGTTACACTTTCTTATTACCACATTGTAGGCACTGTCTCCCACAGGAGAGTGAGATAATTATATTATCCGTAGAGGCGACCCCTGTGAAACGGTCCTTCAACCCCCAAAGGGGTCGCAACCCACAGGTTGAGAGCTGCTGCCATATTGAGTCACAGAATCTCTCCAGTCTGCTTTTCCAAAGCTGGAGAAGGCTTATCAACTGATGAACTCAGTAGTACCCAAAGGTTAAAGTCCCTCAGAGCAACTCCCAAACAATAAGGGATGTGAGTCAGTGGATGAATGCCGAATCTTTTCTATCCTCAAGCATGACAACTCTGTGGTGCATTCTACATGAATCTTTAGAGAGTTCTTAGCAAAACTAAATCCCGAATGTTTGTAGCGGTAATGAGTTCATTAATACCTCTTGATTGTCTTTCTTTCCTAACTTGCCTCACTTTTCCCATCCCCTCGCTTTTGTTTTCTGAAATTGTCTCTCAACAAACTAACTGTACTCAAGTCCTTATCTTAGGTCAACCTTGAGAGAAAAACTAAAATATATGATAAAATAAATCTGGAAAATCTTCATTTAACTGTAGTTAAACATGTTTTCTTTGTTACAGGAATTTAAGAGTTTTACTATGCTAATGTTGATCATGGCTCTTCAAGAGGGGATAAAGAAATTCGGGCTTCCCAAACTTGAACTGTAAACTTTTATCCCAAGGCAACTTACAGAACTAGCACTCTCTGAAACTCATGTTAGGGATGCTCTCATGTTATGGATGCTTGATCTAAAGTTTTTGCAACTTCTCTTATTTAAAAAAAAAACACGATATTTTATTGATTTTTAGCACGAAAGGGGGAGAGTAGAGAGAGAGAAGAGAGAAGGGGGAGAGAGAGAGAGAAGAAGAAGAAGAAGAAGAAGAAGAAGAAGAAGAAGAAGAAGAAGAAGAAGAAGAAGAAGGGGGAGGGGGAGAGGAGGAGGGTGAGGAGGTTGCAGGCTTGAACTCCAGTCATCATTGATGTTTCTATATATCTCTCCCTCTACCTTCCTCTCTGATTATATATATTTTCACCACCATTAGTCCTTTTTGCTAAAGTAGGCTTTATAAAAATCAGGTATTCAGAAGATAATTACTTTATCATCCTATTCTCTTCCCCTTTTAGTTTAGTTTTCACTAGTACTTGTTTTATAAGAACTTTTCATAGTTGTTACAGACAGAAGTTTCTATTTCTTGCTTCATTTAGATGAGCAGTTATTGGAGAGGACAAACATGATTAGGAAAGGGTGGAATAGTAAACATAGTCAGGAGCAGGAATGACAGCTAAAGACCAAACATGGGCATGAAGATGTTCTCACCAACTATGTCACATATATCAGGACTATAGGTAGAAAAGTCCAACTATAGGGAGACAGCCTGATTTTTTTTAGGACATCTGTAGGTTGTGATTATGCAAACATTTCCTTATGATCAGATTTCTCAGTAAATCCATTGGCTTTTTTGTTCATTATTTTCAATATCAGCTAATGTAGTCATTAATAATTTCTTTATACTTCTATGTTGGAGGTAAACCCAGTTAAGTTCCACAGAGTGGAACTAATGCTTAGCAAATTCATTTTGCACACCAAACAAATTATTTCTGAGTTTGAGCTACTGTAAAACTTAGTTGCAAAACTGAAAATGTCCATTTATGGGAAATAAGAATCCTAACAATTTGTGTGTAATTATACTTGTCAGCAGTACCTACAACTTATACATTTTGAAAGACTACATTTATTATGTCAAAGGCAAATTAGCAGCTGCTCAAACCGGGATAGTAGAATTTTAATATAACATCTGCAAAACAGCTTTACACATCTAGAAACAGCTTTTTTGTCATGCCAAAGAGCTTTCAGTGAATTTCATTGACAAACTTCTCATCCCATATGTATATTACAGTATTTCATTCTCTACAGTAACAGCTATTTTAAATAGTATGGCTGAGCTCAAAAACCTTTATGTCACTGAGACTTATATATCTCCTTTATATCCCTTCATATAACCCCCAAGGTTAGTGTATTGTTTCTCTAATTCATAACAGTGTTGTACATTTCCATATGAATCTCTTATCAGTATAGGCCTAGAAGATGCTTGAATAAGCTATGACTAATTTTCCAGTCTCAAATATATTTTAAAATACCATTATTGTTATGTTACATTCTCTTCTCAATGAATCCCCCCTTTAATTCTAAGAAAACAATAGCACAGCAATACTAAATGTTCAAGCCCTATCACAATAAGAGAAAACTTTCATAGTAAGGAAACTCTGGTATGAACATGGGCAGAGAAAAGGATTATCCATATACCACAGGAAAATATACTTTTTTTTCTTAGATAGAAAGCAAACATGGTCAAATTAAAAAAAAAAGTCATCAAAGAACAAGTTCCAGAATGAGAGAACCATTCTACATTGTGACAAATTATAAAGAAATATTAAAAAGAAATGAATGGAAATAGAGGCCAGAAAGAGAGAGCAAGCATACAGCTATACCTAAAGAAGACATGAGGCTGTGAGCATTTTCTCTTATTTGAATTTTTAAAATGTGACAATGTCATATCAGGCAACATTGGCCACTATTCTCAAATGAAGGTCAACTTCTTTAGCTTGGTGGGGAAAAAGTACTTCGTCAAGCTTTTTCCTTTTTTATTTATTTTTATGTACTGGGTCAAGCTGACTTAATTAGCAGGATGCCATAATGCCTCAAATTAGTTGACTATGCTTTAGAACAGTGATTCTCAACCTTCCTAATGCCGCGACCCTTTAATACAGTTCCTCATGTTCTGGTGACCCCCAATTTCATTGTTACAAATATAATATAATTAAAGCATGGTGATTAATCACAAAAACAATATGTAATTATATATGTGTTTTCTGATGGTCTTAGGCAACCCCTGTGAAAGAGTCATTCAACCCCCAAAGGGGTCGCGACCCACAGGTTGAGAACCGCTGCTTTAGAAGAAAGATTATCCTGGGAGGGCCTTTATATGTATAGAATAGGCCTCTCTCTCCAACCTCCACACTCAGGCATAGAATTTACTCAAACCAGACAAAATACATTGAAATGAAACCCTGAAAACAAGGAAGACAACACATCACATTGTTATGTGAAGTGGCTGATGTCCTCACTGATTTAAAAACTTTCATTTCACAAACAGATTTTGGTTTACGTTTACATAATCAAAAGACCATTACAATATTTTCTCCCAAAATAAACATTAGCTTTCTCCACAGATAAATCAAAAAACATCTGTAGCTAATTTAAAATAATTTTTACCCACTTTTACTCTTTTAGATTGAAAATATTGAAATATAATCTCATCAACAGCATGACATTAAATATTTGATATAGCAAAAGAGGTATAAGTTCAAAAATTGTCATCAAATTATTGCAGAAAAATATTTTATTATAATGCAACATGACTTCATCATAACTATCCTGGGTAAAACAGATCTCCACTTAGAAAATACTAGTGACCCAGTACTAGGATTTGTGCACATTGAAAAGAAATTAATTAGAAGGTGGGCGGAGGGGCGGGACTGGGCGAGTCAGGCTGGACATGCCCTGGAGCCAACCTCCCATGGTCCCTCCCCAGCATCTGCGGAGTGAGCAGGGTCCCTCTGGCAGGTGGGGTCCCTCGGCCTAGCCTCGGGGATTGGGTACTAGGATTTGTGCACATTGAAAAGAAATTAATTAGAAGGTGGGCGGAGGGGCGGGACTGGGCGAGTCAGGCTGGACATGCCCTGGAGCCAACCTCCCATGGTCCCTCCCCAGCATCTGCGGAGTGAGCAAGGTCCCTCTGGCAGGTGGGGTCCCTCAGCCTGGCCTGCGGGGATTGGACCAAAACCAGCTCTCTGACATCCCCCGAGGTGTCCTGGAGTGCAAGAGGGCATCCTGCAAAGTTGCTGTCGTACAGGGTGTGGAACGCAAATGCAAGTGTGTAGTAAACCAGATTTTGGGCCAACAGTGCCCCAGCAACAACATAACCCACAGCCAAAGGTGGAATCCTGTGGCCCTGTGAGGAATCGAGCTCCCTCCTCTCTGGTTTCAGGGTGCGTCACCTGGGAACCACTGCTGCCAAGTCACTGCAGCTTGGCAGCTAGTGCATTGAGCGTCTGCTCCCTGGTGGTCAGTGAGCAGATGATGGCTGTTTGCAGCTGGTCACACCCCCTTCAGGGTGGGGGTCCCCACTGGGGTGCCTGGCCAGCCTGGATGAGGGGATGATGGCTGTTTGCAGCTGGTCACACCCCCTTCAGGGTGGGGGTCCCCACTGGGGTGCCTGGCCAGCCTGGATGAGGGGATGATGGCTGTTTGCAGCTGGTCACACCCCCTTCAGGGTGGGGGTCCCCACTGGGGTGCCTGGCCAGCCTGGATGAGGGGATGATGGCTGTTTGCAGCTGGTCACACCCCCTTCAGGGTGGGGGTCCCCACTGGGGTGCCTGGCCAGCCTGGATGAGGGGATGATGGCTGTTTGCAGCTGGTCACACCCCCTTCAGGGTGGGGGTCCCCACTGGGGTGCCTGGCCAGCCTGGATGAGGGGATGATGGCTGTTTGCAGCTGGTCACACCCCCTTCAGGGTGGGGGTCCCCACTGGGGTGCCTGGCCAGCCTGGATGAGGGGATGATGGCTGTTTGCAGCTGGTCACACCCCCTTCAGGGTGGGGGTCCCCACTGGGGTGCCTGGCCAGCCTGGATGAGGGGATGATGGCTGTTTGCAGCTGGTCACACCCCCTTCAGGGTGGGGGTCCCCACTGGGGTGCCTGGCCAGCCTGGATGAGGGGATGATGGCTGTTTGCAGCTGGTCACACCCCCTTCAGGGTGGGGGTCCCCACTGGGGTGCCTGGCCAGCCTGGATGAGGGGATGATGGCTGTTTGCAGCTGGTCACACACCCTTCAGGGTGGGGGTCCCCACTGGGGTGCCTGGCCAGCCTGGATGAGGGGATGATGGCTGTTTGCAGCTGGTCACACACCCTTCAGGGTGGGGGTCCCCACTGGGGTGCCTGGCCAGCCTGGATGAGGGGATGATGGCTGTTTGCAGCTGGTCACACACCCTTCAGGGTGGGGGTCCCCACTGGGGTGCCTGGCCAGCCTGGATGAGGGGATGATGGCTGTTTGCAGCTGGTCACACACCCTTCAGGGTGGGGGTCCCCACTGGGGTGCCTGGCCAGCCTGGATGAGGGGATGATGGCTGTTTGCAGCTGGTCACACACCCTTCAGGGTGGGGGTCCCCACTGGGGTGCCTGGCCAGCCTGGATGAGGGGATGATGGCTGTTTGCAGCTGGTCACACACCCTTCAGGGTGGGGGTCCCCACTGGGGTGCCTGGCCAGCCTGGATGAGGGGATGATGGCTGTTTGCAGCTGGTCACACCCCCTTCAGGGTGGGGGTCCCCACTGGGGTGCCTGGCCAGCCTGGATGAGGGGATGATGGCTGTTTGCAGCTGGTCACACCCCCTTCAGGGTGGGGGTCCCCACTGGGGTGCCTGGCCAGCCTGGATGAGGGGATGATGGCTGTTTGCAGCTGGTCACACCCCCTTCAGGGTGGGGGTCCCCACTGGGGTGCCTGGCCAGTCTGGGTGAGGGGCTGAGGGCTGCTTTCAGGCTGGCGGTTGTTGACTGAAGCTCCCAACCGCTCCTTTTTTTTCTCTTTTTTTATTTTATTCTGGGCCAGCTTTAGCTCTGGCTCTAGCTCTGAGGCTTCGTATCTGGTTTGTTTGCCGTTCTATAATCGAAACAATGTATAACTTCAGCTCTGAGATCCCGGCAGGCTGAAAGCTGGTTTCTGGGGTTTTGTTTAGCTACTACATTTGCAACATAGTACATAGTTGCTTAGAGTTGCAACTCAGAGGCCTGCAAGTGAGGCGGGGAACGTTGGAGTCTGCAGTCACTGGAGCAAGCAAGCCTCATGTTCGCTTCCAGCTGCCTGGCTGCCGGCCGCCATCTTGGCTGACAGTTAATTTGCATAAGGATATGCTGATTAGCCAATGGGAAGGGTAGCGGTCGTACGCTAATTACAATGTTTCTCTTTTATTAGTGTAGATGAAATCGCGCAGCCCCGCCCACCCTCGAGTTGCCTAAGGATATTTTCCCATTGATTTTTAGAGAGCATGGAAGAGAGAGGGAAAGACAAAGAGAAGCATCAATGTGAGAGGGACACATCAATTGGTTGCCTCCTACATGAGCCCTGACCTGGGCCCACAGTGCAGCAGCCCCTGCAGACACTGCTGGTCCAGCTCTGCCTCACCCCTGGTCCCTCAGCCTGCTGGTCCCGCCCTGCCTTGCTCCCCAGGCCCCACAGCAAATCGAGCGGTGCCGCCCACCCTCCTGTCTGGCCCTGCCTCCCTCCCTGGGCCCTGCAGCAGCCTCGGCTGCTGCGGGTCCAGTCCTACCTTGCTCCCTGGGCCCCGCAGCTTGCTGGTCCTGCCCTGCCTCATTCCCCGGGCCCTGCAGCAGCTGAGGCCACTGCTGGTCCAGCCCTGCCTCCCTCTCCCACCCTTGAAGCAGCCATGGCCACTGCTGATCAGGCGCTCCCCCAGCACAGGCGTGCAGAGGCCCCTGCTGCCCCACCCCTGACGCTGCGCATGCAATCTCCTCCTGTCCAGTAGACACATTACGGCGTCCTGGTTAATTAGCATATTTCTCTATTTTATATATATAGACTAGAGGCCCGGTGCACAAGTTTGTGCATGGGTGGGGTCCACTGGCCGACCCCAATGGAGCCCATTGGGCTGGGCCAGTGAGGAGGAGGGGCCACAGGTGGTTGGCAGGCTGGCCCCACCCCCAATCAGGGTGTTGGGGACCAATAGGGCTTCAGATTAGGCTAGTTGGCTGCCGCAGTGTGTGTCACAGCCACTGGTTGTTCTGGTCATTCCCCCATTCCGGTCTCTGGGCTTTTATATATATAGATATAGATAGGTGTGTGTTTGCCCCTGTAATTTGGAGTACTGCAGTGAAGGCTCCAAATTACATTTGTGAGTAAATATATTTAACTAGAGGCCCGGTGCATGGATTTGTGCACCAGTGGAGTCCGTTGACCTGCCCTGCGGTGATTGGGCTAAAACCAGCTCTCTGACATCCCCCAAGGTTTGCCAGATTGCAAGAGGGTGCAGGCCAGGCCAAGGAGGAACTGTGGGAGGACTCCAGGGCATGTCCAGCCCGTCTCACCTAGTTCTGATTGGCTGGACCCCAGCAGCAAGCTCACCTACCAGTTGAAGGATCTGCCTCCTGGTGGTCAGTGCATGTCATAGAAATTCATCAAACAGTCGAATGATGGGACACTTAGCATATTAGGCTTTTATATATATAGGTATATACATCTATATTTTTCTCACTTTTTTTGAAGTAATTAAGTCACATGCTTGAAAGTCAAGTGATACAAAAAAATGACAATGAAAATCACCACTTTCCTGCTTCCACTTTCCCCACACTTCCATCTCTCTCCTAAGAAACCAGTGCTTTGACTCAGATTCTTGTTTTAAAAAGTATTTGCATTGTTAAGTAAAATGATCAAACCTATACTTTTATTTACTTTATGCTATGATGAATGAGGATTAAATAATTTTACAACAAACCCAACTGTTCTTCACCATCCCCTGAAAGTATTATGTCACTATTTTCCATTAAACCTTAAAGAACATTTATGGTAATATGTCTTTGCAAGTGTGGTTCACAGCCAAGCCATGCAAAGTATTCTCATTACATTTCTCTTCTTTGAATGGTAGTACTTTATCTTTCCTTGAGATTCTAACTGTCCTTGCCTGGGCGATATATTGTACTTAAAAATTCCATTATACCAGGCTTACTTTTCATCATTTTTAGTAGAGTTTTAATAGATTGTGTGAATTCTATGATTTGAAAAAAAAAGTAATACACAAAAATAAAGGAGGGGAACCCTCCCTATATTTTTATCCCCCATCTGTTAAGGTTCTGAAACAACCCATCTATGCCATGCACACATACCAGTAACCAGTGTTAATAATTCTTAAGTAACCTCTCAGAGTTTAGCTATACATACACAAAAATGCAGATATATATTTTTATATCTTCTCTTTTCATATAAATGGTAGTATACTATATGTATTTTATAAACCTTAATTTTTCATTAAATTTTATTTACATAATGAAAAACTAACATTTTTTGCATACAGTTCTTGGGTTTTGACAACAGCATACAAGTACCACTATAACCATTCCTTTGTGCTGCTCCTTTTAAGTTCTATCATCTGTGGAAACTACTAATATTTTCTTTTTCTATAATGTTGCCTTTTCCAAAATGTCATGTAAATGAAATCATACAATAGGTAACATTTTAAGTCTGATATTTAAAAGTTAGCATAAAACATTTTAAATTTATTCATGTGGCTGTGTGCATCACATTTTTTTTTAATTTTTACTATAAGTAGAATTCCAATGTAAGGGGCAGGGGGGCAAAGAATAGTTACACATTCACCAAAAGAGAGCACATGAGGAGCACAATTAAGCAAGAGAACACAATTAAAGCCCTAGCCAATTTTGCTTAGTGGATAGGCTGTCAGCCTGCAGACCAAAGGGTTCAATTCCAGTCAAGGGCATGTACCTTGGTTGAAGGCTCCTCCCCAGCCCCAGGCCCTGGTCGGGGCACATGCAGGAGGCAATCAATCAATATGTCTCTCTCATATTAATGTTTCTCTCTGTTTTTCCCTCTCTCTTCCACTCCTTCTGTAAATGAATGGAAAAATATTCTTGGGTGAGGATTAAAAGTAATAATAAAATAAATATATAATCCAGTAAAAAAAATGGATAAAAAGGACAAAGGAAGTTATACAAATGGCCAATAATCACATTTTTAAAAGTGCTAAAATTATTAATTATCTAGAGGCCCAGTGCATGAAATTCACGCAGGGGAGGTTCCCTCAGCTCAGCCTGCACCCTCTCCAATTGAGGACCCCTTAGGGGATGTCCGACTGCCGGTTTAGGCCCAATCCCACTCATCTGCCTGCCTGCCTGATCACCCCTAACTGCCTCTGCCTACCTGCCTGATTGCCCCTAACCACCTCTGCCTGCCTGCCTGCCTGATCTCCCCCAACTGTTCTCCCTTGCTGGCTGGATAGCCCCTTACTGCCATCTCCTGCTGGCCTGATCTCGCCCCCAACTGCCCTCCCTGCTAGCCTGATCGCCCCAACTGCCCTTTCCTGCCCCTAACTGCCTGTCTTAGCCCCCACCACCATGGCTTTGTCCAGAAGGAAGTCAGACATCCAGAAGATGGCCAGTCGACCCAGTCTAATTAGCATATTACCCTTTTATTAGTATAGATAGATTATATAGGATAAGATTGCTTAAATGGGAAAAAGCAGCCTTTTCAGCAGGAGGAGATGCTCTTGGCAGACAAAAATACATAATCCCTATATCTGGAGTGATAGCCAGCCATATGCACTATACTGCCAAACCAGTCATTAAAAAATTGAACCGCTTTCTTACACCTTACACCAAACAGCTATTGCCCTTAAAACCCTAACTCAGCACGTAACCACCAATTTCTCTTGTTGGTAATTTTCCAATAAAAAATAAAAACATGTCCTTAAAAAAGGACTTGAACATTAAATGCTCAAAGAGGCTGCATTCATAGAAGCCCCAAGTTTGAAACAGTTAAAGTGTCCATGAATAGAATAGATAAACTCTGATATATTTATGCAATGGAATAATTCTCAACAATAAAAAAAGAGTGGATTATTGATACCCATATCAATATGAATGAATCTCAAAAAGAAAAAAAGGAGCTTAACACCTTAAGTATATATTATATCATCTCATTTACTAGTATGTAGAATTATAGGATAAAAATAATCTATTGTGCAAACAAACCAAAAAATGGTTGCTTCTATGGCATTTGGAGTGGAGGTAGAACAGGAAGAAGCATAAATAAACTTTTTGTGGTAAAAAGCATGCTTTATATCTTCATGGGGGCTTGGGTTACACCAGTATATGCATTTGTCAAAATTCAGTGAATGTAAACATAATATTCATGCATTTTGTTGTATATAAATATTACTCAAAAGGGAAAATTATTAACAGATATTGACTTGTCACGAATGGAGAATACTGAAATGTTAATGGGAAAATTGTGAGCATGTATTTATAGATGCTCACCATAAAATTCCTTCAACTTTGCTGTATATTAGAAAGCTTTCATAATAAAATGTTGAAAAATATATGGAACATTGCCATCTTCTCTGTAAATTCCCTTTTGCTAATTATAGTCAACACTTCCTTCTGCTGCCCCAAGAAACAGATGATTCAATTTCTCCCATAATAGCTTAGTATGTTCTATCCTAGAAATTTTTATAAATGGAATCATACAGCATATATTTTATTGTATCTGGCCTCCATTACTCAATACTTTAATTTTCACTGGTGGGTAATATTCCCCTTTATGAATAAGGTTATCATTACTTATTGGTGGTCATTTGCATTGTTCCAGCTTCTGTTTATTATGAATAAAATCCAGTCAGGATAATGACTCTTCAGGGTTTCTGATATGCAGGCATAATTAAAAACCACTGGACTATGTGGTTATTAAGATTCTTTTCCATTAGAACACTTGGTTTTATGGCTATCTAGGGAATGATTCAAGAAAAAATAATCAGCACAACAGTTTGAGTCCTACTTCTGTAACATAGATGTCTCACAATCAATTAATATATATCTAATTGGTGTAAAGTTTAATCAGAACCAATTAAATTAAGCAAATAAACAAACTCAAAGGCCCACATGTGTCAGATTTTAATAGATTCTTAAAACATAGCTGCTTGAAGAAAATGTGAAAAAATTATGTCTTGTTAAGGCTAATTACATGAGCTTAACACTATAAATGTGTCTCAAATAATCATAACGTTGTTTTCATGAACTAGGAATGCAATCTATACAAAGAAGTAATAGAACAAGTTCTATTATTTGAATAGAAATAATAACAAGCTAACCAAAGGCCACTATCAGGAATTTGAAGAAAAAAACTAGCTAGGTAAAATCACTACAATCAAATTAAAAAGCAGTCCTGATTGTGAGATATTCTGTCAAGAAGTCTTTGAAACTATAATAACTACTTCTTTGTCATAGTAATAAAATGACTACCATTTGAAAACACAAAATAAATTTTTCAACCTGAAATATTTATCTTAGCAAAATGATTCAGAGAGACACAAAATAATTTGAATAAATCTTAGGAATATAATATTGAGTGAAAAAAAAATCCCTCCTTAAGATTACATATAGTGTGCTAATCTTATTATAAAATTACAAACAAATGAAACCAAATAATATACTTTTGAGGAATTCATAAAAATAAAATGGTCTATGTAAAAATGGAAAGTAGAGTATTTGGAGTATTTTTTGGGGGGGTGTCTATTTTCACCCTTTATTGGAAATACAGTCTTGGATCATCAAATGAACATATGTTGTGATCTTCTCTTGACAACAAGCATGACCTGCATTCTGGGAGTAAGTGTTTTTTTAGTTCAAAGGGTAGGAGAGAGAACAGGAGCAAGAGCTTACCAGTAAGAAAGGAGATACACATTACTCAGTGAGCCACAGAAGGGATTTGGCTTCAACTAGAATGAGTGCCAGTCCTGGTCAACCATCCATGATCATCATGGCAAATCAGAAGCTCTAATTTTTCAATCCAATTGTAGGTAGAGATATAGAACTTTAGACTGGCTTATAATTTAATGTGGATGATGGATAATGTGTCCTCCATTCATGAGTTGGCAAAATCTTTAGAGTGATGGAAGGAGTCTTTTATGTGCTCCCAGTACATAGTGGCTAGTAAGTTAGTCCTGCTAGAGAACATCATGCTACCCCTTGAAGTGTTTCAGCCTCGCATAGTTGGAGGCAGATGAATGGGATAGAAAGAAGAAATACATGACTAGACAGAGATCATTGTCAAGTTAGAGCTTTCATTTAGGGAAGTAGTTCATGAGTTACTAACAAAATCTAATAAGTAAATCCTTAGCTAAATAGAAGCAGATGATGCATGGACCAAAGAGACTGTGTCATGGACCAAGAATTATGAATTATTCAGTTATGTACACCTGAATTTACAAAAGTTAAAAGAATAAAACTGAAATCCTTTCTCAGTAAATAAAACTCTTGACCAATGAGAGACCATATAATCACATATTACTAAGTTGAATATGAAAAATGAAAGTCCCAAGCCAAAATTTTGAGAAATGAGATTTTTATAGACTATTTCTAGAAACAGCTTACAACTCTGAAGGAACCCAACAATTCCATATTAGCCAGGAGAGACTTTGCTTTAAAAGCCAAAGCCTGCCCAACATACAAGCCCTCAAACATCATTACTTATCAATTCAGGGGAACCATATGCTTAAAAGTTGGGTAAAAGACCAACATCTCAAAAGAAAAATGGGTTAGAAGATATAAGTAAGCAAATAAGAGTATAATAAATGTGATCATCATGCACAAAAAAACAATTTTAACTATGTATGATGATGGATATTAACTAGACTTATTGTAAACATCTCAAAAGAAAAATGGGTTAGAAGATATAAGTAAACAAATCAGAGTATAATAAATGTGATCATCACGCACAAAAATCAATTTTAGCTATGTATGATGATGGATATTAACTAGAATTATTGTAGTGATCATTTCAGTCTATACAAATATTGAATCTTACATTGTACACCTGAAATTAATATAATGATATATAACAATTATACCTCAATAAAAAATAAATCATAAATTCAAATGAATATAACAGGAAATATATAGACTCATTCACAATAATTGTTTTTAAAATAAATAAAAGCAACAATACAAGTGATCCAGATTTGAAAAGATTTAAAAGATTGAGAACACCCACTGCTGAAGACAATCTGTAGAATCCAGTGCAATAATATACTGTTGGTGAGACTGTGAACTACAGTTGCCTTTCTGGAAGGTGACTTGGCAATATGTATCCAAAAATAAAACATGTATGTCATTTGGAAAAAGTAAAAACCTGCTATCTCAGTCGAATTTTTTCTATTTTGGGTAACATGTCAGCCATGTGTATTTCCTCCTTCATATTCATTGGCTATGACTTTATATGCACAGGTCAGGTGATAATATTCAAATATTCAGATTAGAATTCAGAAAATAATTTCAGTTAAAGGCTACATATATGAGCATGATATTTAGTTTACCAATAATAGTCCATGAGTTGCTGAAAAAAATTATAAGTAGAGCTGAATAAAGGGGCAAACAAGGTTCAAGGAAAGGCCATGGGTCCTTTTTACCCTTAGGCCACTAAGATTTAGTCAACAGTCTTAAGAAGGATTTTTGCACATTAGTAAAGACAATCACAGAGAATATTAGTTGTAAGATTTAAGCAAAAGAAAAACAGCTAGATGCAAATGTGCCATCACTGCTTCTAGCTTAAATGAGCTCTTTCAATTTGGAGGTCATAAAAATGATCAGCTTGTAAACACAGTCTCCATGATTTTCCTACTTAGTATGACTCAAAGATAAAGTCTTAGATGTTTTTCTTTGTTAAAAGCAAGAGCCAAAGTAGATTAATATAGTATGCCAAGTTTGAAAGAGGTGACTGTGTTTTGAATCAATCTAGGTGCAATTCAACTGGTTTAGTAAATATAAATAGTTGAGCCAAAATGAACTCTGACCACAGTGATTCTGACTTTGCAATTCAAACTGAAAATTACTAGCCAGTACCTAATTTTCAGTTTTCTTGCAATCGCAGAGTACTGTCCTAATGCTACTTCTCACTCATTTTGGATTTTATAAAACTCAGATTTCTCAATGGCTGCATGACCCAGATTAGAGATATAAGGCCCCAGGTAAAAGATCTTTGTAGAGTCAAAATATCCTGCTGGAATCACTGGAATGTATGTAGAGTGAGGGTGAAAATCAGAGGGTTCCCGGTTATATTAAGAAATAACTTTAGATTGTAGAAAATATTACCAAGGCTCTCCTCTGAAAAGACATGTAGATTAAGAACAAACTCTCAAGAGATAGCAGGGAATAAAATAATATGGTAACAATAGCAACATCTGTACTACTCTTCCAAGTTTACATCATTTTTAATAACATTATTTTAGGCCTATCCTTAAAGCAAACTTGTAAAATACATATTATTGTTAATCCTGTGTTACAGTTGAGATATCTGAGAACTTTTGAAGGCATCATTCCCAAGGTAATGGATGTACTTAGAGTGAATGAGCCAACCCCAGGTATTCATTTTTCATTTATTCTGCTAGTTCCTAGTTCTCATGGGCCTCATGGTACAACGAGGATCCTACTGCTTATTGTGCACATCAGCTTCCCTTCTAGTTCTAGTCGTGACTTCAGTACTACAGCCCACAGTACAGTGTGATGTTCTTGTATCTGATTTGACTCAGGACTCTTCTGAGATTATAGCTATTTCCTGTCCTATAGAGACTTCTCTATATTCCCATTTCACTGGTTACGATCCCATTGTATTCACTCCCACCCCCATTGTATCACCACTTCTCCCTCAGCTATTACTTGGCATAATTTCCTTTGTGAAACCAGAAATATAAAAGCCTGTCACTAATGAATTCAAAGTTACACTTACAATGATAGTTTTCAATTAATTGTGGAAGTGTTATACATTCTCTCCAATCCTCAATTTTCTTATCTGTAAAATGTGCTAATTGACAGGGTTCTGGTGAGAACTGAACAAGTTCCTTGTAAAACGGTCTCTGCATTTAAATATTATTGAAACCTGTGAGGTTATAATTTGCTTTTGAAAATGGAACAAGGAGTGCCTTTTTCTGGC
This sequence comes from Myotis brandtii, assembly GCF_000412655.1. Classification (NCBI taxonomy): domain Eukaryota; kingdom Metazoa; phylum Chordata; class Mammalia; order Chiroptera; family Vespertilionidae; genus Myotis; species Myotis brandtii. The sequence goes on along the minus strand of NW_005354291.1, from coordinate 2,064,962 downwards.
TATGCTTTGGCAAGGCATCACTGAAAAAGATGAAATAATTCACACTCCCTTCAATGTACTCCTCTATCCATTCTGAAACCAAGCCAAAATAAGCCAGTAGGACTCAGAGAGAAAAGAAGTAGAAAAAGATGAAGAGGAAAAAATGACTCGGAGACCTCTGCTCTGTTAAAGTGAGCGGGCTTTCCTTATTCTTCAATAAATATTTTATTCCCTTATTCAGGTTTGATATAGTGCTACAGTTTCACAATGTTAAGATTCTGCTTGAACACTGAAAGAATCTGATTTACAGTACTTCAAGTATATCTTTCCCCTTCTGTGACCATTAGCCACAAATTCGCAATGACTTACAGTCTAGTGATTTTCAGCTGGTGTACCGCGGCACACTGGTGTGCTTTGCTGCAAGAATTTTAAAAACATGCAATACCTGACTATCTTTTCCATAGATTGTCAAGTTAAAAAATGACAACAGTCAAAACAGCAATAGCCATCCAGTGTGAATGAATCAAAATTATATCCTTTTTTATCAGACCGGCAAAAAATACGTTTTGTGTGCCATAGAATTTTAGTAGTTTATGTGTGCCATGAGATGCAAAAGGTTGGAAATTGCTAACTTGCACAGACAAGATGTTTCACAATCATTTTGATGTGCTACTGAAACACGATTTGAAATATCAGAAGGGCTCTCAAGTGTGCCCTGAGCCATACAAGGCATCTGGAGACAGAACTTTCCCATAAACAAAAGAAGCTACATCATGTAAGAAAATACTGTGCTGAAAAAGGAGGGAACCCAAATAAGTAGTCAGATGAATAATTAATTTATTCATAAAATTACCCCTAATTTAAAATTCAATTATCTTGTTAAATCAAGTAGAATCAATTCAAGTCAATTCATTTATTACACTGAACAATACTTTCAAAAGTAAGATCCTGTCTGAGCTTTAAATAGTAATTTGACATGTCTGTACCTTTTACTAGGAGAGAAGTCCATTTTTGAAGCAGTAAATTCACTTGGCTTCCAGGATAACATATTTGGTTCTCCTCCTCTATCACAGGTTGCTCTTTCTTAGTATCCTTGAGTCTTGTTGTGTTCAAGGGTTGAGTTTTTAGACATCTTCTCATCTCTAGTTACACTCATTGCCCACATCCTCTTATTCACTCTTTGAATATTACATGCGTGCCAAAGAGTTGCACATTTACATTTTCAGCTCACACTTCTCACCATACTTCACATCTAACATGTTTAACAAGTTAAAACTTCATATTTAACATGTCCAAACCCAAAATATATTTTCTCCAAAACAGCTGCTTCTTCTCTCAGTCTCTTTCATCTAAATAAATGGATATACCAATCTTCCATTGGCTCAGGACAGAAACTTAAACAAGACTTTGACTATATCTTTCCTTCATATTCTACATACAGTCCATAAGAAAATCCTGACAATTTCATTTTCAAATATATTTACTGCATAATAATTTGAAGCCATTTTAACTACTATCATAACCGCCCAAGCCACAATTGTACCAAGATCATTAGCCTAGCTCTACTTCTGTCTTTTCCCTGCTTTCATTCTCAAAATGAAGCCAGAATCATGAAGTAAACTCTTCCACTCAATGTTCTCCAATAGCATGTGAAGAAAACTCAGTGTTTTTTTTCATGGTCTAGATGTGAAGAAAACTCAGGGTTTTTTTCATGGTCTAGCAGACTCTATATGACCCAGAACCCTGTTATTTCTCTGATCCTAAAGTTAATAGAGAGAGGCAAAAGACCAAGAAGAAGTAACACAATATTGAAGGAGTAGAAAAAAGTTGGAGTACTGACACTACCTGACTTTAAGATGCACTATTGAAATACAGTAATTAAGACAGGAGATATTGACAATAAACAAATAGATGTATGAAACAAAATACAGAGCTCAGATAAAGACCCACAGAGATACAGTCAAATTGATCTTTGACAAAGGAGCAAAATTAATTGCATTAAATAAGCATAGATTATTTTCAACAAGTGATGGAATAACTGGACATCCACATGCAAACAAGAGAATAATCTAGACACAGACCTTACACATTTTACAAAAATTAACTCAAAATGAAACTCTGAACAAATGTTAAATGTAAAATTATAAAACTCCTAGGAGATAACACAAGCAAAAATCTAGATGACCTAATTGCAATTGGTAATTCAGCTTAAATTGTATCATATAAGTCTATCACTGTGTAACCATCTGACTTATATAAAATCCTGCTATATCTTAAAATCTGTCTTCAATATTGGCCATATCTTCTAAAACACAGGAATAAGTCTACACTACCTGAAATAATTTCTGAGTAAACATAAAGAAGTAAATATTTTGGTAATACCTTAGAGAACATAATAAAAGTGTAAAATTGTCTCAACATACTTTTTAAGTGATATAAGCCAATTTTGAAAAACTATGACATTTTTTCCATAAACTTTTGCAAATCCTAATGGGACTGTTCATAAAATCCCACATATGTATTATTACTTATTGTGACTATTAAATTTTACCTAAAAAGATGACACAAGGCAATGCTTTATATTTTGTTTTGTGGTGTGTGTTTTTTTTGTTTGTTTGTCTTAAACAGATTTTTTTAAGCTATTATCAAACACAGGTAATCATTAAGTTGAGCTTGACAGGGGTTATTTGGTAAGAAAACCAAATTTGTAAGTTTATATTAATATTCTTGAACTGTGACTTCAAGTTTACTGTAACATTGAATTTAAGTGAGAATATGCCCATTAATAATCTCCTTTGTCTTATCTACAAAATGACTCTATAACCATTTTTATTCATTATTTATTTCAGAAAGGCAGACAAAAACCACATAGCTTAAGTGTTGCATAAATTGGCAACAATGGAAATCATCTAATCCCAAATTATCGTGCCTAAATGCATTTGATGTAAAATACCTTATGCCAGTGCCAATCTTTAATATTTCAGAAATTCAAGGATATAGCTGGAATAGTATAAGGACAAACTCACAATAGCACCATGTATACTAGAGAGCAAGCTATCAAAGACAGACTACAATTACCGTAGATAAACTCAATGCAACCTGCTAAAGAACAACTTCTACAGATGATTGATACAGGAAATTAACAGCAATGTTGCATTCATATTATTTCTCAGAGATTAAAGGGGGGTTTAATACCTATAATTTTTCCCAAACCAGATTACTATGTAATTCTTAAATATAGAAATAAACATTTCCTTTAGAACCAGGGACATTTCTTAGTCACAATAACTAATTTAAAAGAAATGCCTACATTTTTTGAATGACAGCAGGGAGAGTTCTAAAGATTAGGAAAAACACAGTGAAAAGTGAGAAGAAATGAGAATGTTTCTCTCATTTCTACCATTTAAACATGTTTTCTTATTCCGTAGTAACTTTAATAAGACACTTACCTTATTAATATGATCTCCTTGTTTCGAGGCATAATTACAACATGCTCAAGTAAATGGTAAAAAAATACTAGCATCACGCCTACCTCTCTTTGGTAGCAGTGAAAGGGAACATCATCTTGGAATGGTTTTCTATAATCAATTAATCTTTTCTTCCTTAATTATTCTACTTCATGGAGACAAACCTATGAAGAAAACAGAAAACAAAAATGCTTTATCCAATTGACCCATCAATAGTACAATTATATCCAAGTACATTTATATTCTGGTAGAGTTATACAAGATATGGTATTGTTGCCCTAACCGGTTTGGCTCAGTGGATAGAGTGTCGGCCTGCGGACTGAAGGGTCCCAGGTTTGATTCCGGTCAAGGGCATGTATTGTTGTTGCCGGGGTTCTTGTCCCAGCATCTAGAAGGGTTCAGGAATCTGGAAAAGGCTGTACATAGATGACATAGGAATCCAGAGGCTAATAAAGAGTCCAGAGACGAGATATAATTTTGAAAGACATTGGGGGTCAGAGGACCTTCAGCTAAAGGAACTGAAGACTCCCTCCTTGTCTAGGACCCTTGCTTTTATTAACACAATTTGTCCTAAGGCAAGGTGGAGATAATACACTTCAAAGGGTAAGGTTTCAAAGGGTACAGAAGCATTGTCAGTTTGGGGAATAGCCTACGGCTGTTCAGGTGTTTGGCCAGTAGGAGGCAATAACATGTAGATTAAGATGCCCTTTAACTGTCTGGCAGCCACAATCAGTTTCCTATTCAGGTTTGGGGAAATGCCTTTAGCCATTCCCAGATGGTGACTACATGTGTGACTCAACCCTGTTGAGTCCCCAAGTCTCATCAACCTTTTGATGAAACTCTTAAAATTATGACATGCTGGAATTGGTCTATAGCAGGCATGTACCTTGGTTGTGGGCACATCCCCAGTAGGGGGTGTGCAGGAGGCAGCTGATCGATGTTTCTCTCTCATTGATGTTTCTAACTCTCTTTCCCCTCCCTTCCTCTCTGTAAAAAATCAATAAAATATATTTTTAAAAAAGATATGGTATTGTTAATAACTTTCTATGATTATTTTTTTATAAATTCATAGTAATTGAAATTATTTTTAAAAAAATATTGATCAACTAACCAATTATGAAGAAAGCGAAAGGCATATAATAAAACAAACATGCATTTTAAAACACCCATTTAAAAGCAGTAATTGTAATTTATAAAAAGATTTAGAGTTCCTCTTTATATAATGGTAGGAAAGTATATTCTAAAACGAAGTATGCAATGAATTTATTTTCATATAAGTTATTTTGAACTTATGCTATGTTATACTAGCCAATGACAAAGGACAGCTAAACAAATACCTCATAACAGTATACTTACCTAAAAACATATGTGAAAACCATGTACAAATCTCAAAGAGTTGCTTTAATGTTAGAGTGAGTAGTTTCACATGATCAGAAAAAATTGAGTGCATTTTGAGTTGCAAGTTCAGGCAAGGTGAAAGGCAATGAAGTTATTTTCAAGATCCAGGGATATCTGCAACACTTGAAGATTACTTTTCACAAGGTGAGTAATTTCTGTTTGGATTTTATAATTTCTTCAACACTTCAGAGGATCTGAGTGTCCATATTCCCTCATGGACATTCTGATTTAGACACCTTGCAATTTTGAGCTCTTTCATAGAAGCACATATACAGAGGAAATGCCTCAAGCCCTGTTACAATATGGCCATCTTATTTCCACTTGTAATGTGATCAAAAGGTTAATTTGAAAAGTGACTTTATTTTAATTGCTTTGGATATTAGGCCAACTAAATGTTTTGGAGAATTTTTTCAAAGAACACCTAATATATGAGAAATCTCAACTTAAAATTATGCAAAAGATGAAATTCAAACATCTCTATTGTTTTCTTCACTCTTTTTTTATTATACTTATTGTATTTAAACTTAAAAATGTCATTCATTTGCCCAGCCAGCACCGACCTATGAACCTGGAGGTCACAATTCAATTCCCTGCCAGGGCATATGCCCAGATTGCCAGTTCGATCTCAACTGTGGAGCGTGCAAGAGGCAGCCAATCAATGATTCTCTCTCATCACTGATGTTTCTCTCTCTCTCCCCCTCTCCCTTCATCTCTGAAATTAATTTAAAAATATATTTTAAATTTCATTCATTTATAAAAATGTCAAACAATACAAAGGAATATCAACTTAAACATCCTATTTCTCCATTACCAATACAGTCTCTTTGATTTATCACATATAAAATTTTTAATAATCATCCAGGACTTTTTTTTATGTGCTCTCACATACTTTTACACACAAGACCATGTGAATTTTTAAATAAAAATGACATCATACCATAGATAGTTTTTGCAAATTTAAAAGATTCTCTCATGGAACAAAAAATTGTGAATATATTTTCACATTATTACATATCTACCTCATTCTTTTTAAAGGGTACAGAGCATCGCTTAGTGCAGATGTACCATTTTTTTTTAATCAGAAATTCACTGTGAATGAACACATATGTTGCTTTTGAAAATTCCTCTTAAAATATGTTACCCTGAATATTCTCTGATTATTCTTACAGAAGTCCTTGAGCACATGTACAAGCGTTTGTGTAGTTTGACTATTTTGAAAATAAATTTCCAATTCAAGATTATGTGTATTTAAACCTTTTATAATTATTCATAAATAAACCTCATAATGATATATCAGTTTATTTTTCTATCAGAAAAGTATGGAAATATAAATTTCCACCCATAACGAATACTATATATAATCAATCCTTTATTTATTTTGAATATGAAATGTAAGAAATGCTATTCATTGACATAAAACAATTTGCCTTTCACTGATTTTCATTGTATCTGAACTTTTTTTTCAAGTACTCATGACCATTTATGTGACCTATCACACATTTGAATGTTATCAATTATCCATTTATGTTTTTACATACTTTGCTCCTACTGGGGTTTTTATATAGGTTTCTAAAAGCTGATTATATGTAATGGATGATATTTTATTTAGTAAATATTTCACTGATAGTCATCTTAACCTGTATCTCATATTGCACCTTTTATATTTCCTTTTATTTGAAACTTTATATTGCCAAATCCAACAATCTTCTTTATAGCTCCAAAACTTCAGCACAAAGTCTATCTTTTCCCTAATTATAAAATGATTTTCTTATATTACAATCAAGCATTTTCATGTTTTTCCACGCGGTAGTTATTTGAACATCTTCAACTTTTAGTATAGTGTTATCCAGGGATTCACATTTTTTTTACCCAAATAAATAAATAACTTTTCTAAAAGCATTTACTTAGCAGTTTATTTTCTCTTCTTAACCTTTTAAAAGTCTGAGTTTTCCTTAGCCTGCTTTCAGTCTATCTTAATAATGTATCTATGTTTCCTCCTTTTCTGCACCCTTATTTGTGTGTTAATTCATTTCCCAATCTACAAGAATCAAAGTGTTCTCCACAATCAAGTAGAACTTGTAATGAAGAAAGCACAAGCAGATAGGCACGCAAGCCATTGTTTTCTGTTTAAACCCTGGGATAAAAGGTCAATGAATTTACGTGGCTATGAAACCAGAATGGGTAGTTGCCTCAGTATAAATACAAGCTATATGAAATAATACAAAATATATTTGCTCACTTCTTAGCTACAGACCACCTCTAAGAATAGCTGTTGATATTTTCCCAAAAGTCAAAATTAATATTTGTCAATACAGGTCTTTCAGCAACAAACTTTAAAAGGAAGAGAAAACGCCAGCCAGCAATCACTTCAATATCCTTGCGCATCCGGCTGCTGTGCAGAGATATTCATTCACTGCAGCGCAATAAACACCACATCCTGACTCTATCAGGGCGCCTTATTGGGCCCCAACCGTGAACATTAAAGGAATGGCAAATTGCAGGCTGGAGAATTAACAAGAGGAAAACGAGAAGGAAAACATTGTTCTAATCATTCTTGGAGTCTTTATAATTATGAAGTTAAATCATTCCTTGAGGGTTTTATTATGGTGATAGCCCTGTATTGGAGAGGGGGACTGGCAGATTATGTTAAAATATGTTGTTTCCAGTGAGCATGTATAAAAAGTAAATTTAGGAAAAAAAACAGAAAGTGATTTGTTTCACAGAGAAGCATCATTTTGATTTTAGTCTTGCAATTCAAAGATCGCCTGATAAAAGTGACAATAAGAAGTCCTTTCCCAAGCAATCCTGAGCAGATGTATCGAAATGGACATATCGTTTCAGTCATTGTTATTGGAATAAAGATGTATTCTCTGGATATGTATTACTATGGTTGTTGTTATTATTAAAAGAAAATGCCTTTGGCATTCATTTGCTCTTTATATTTAAAGTGGTTTAATCTCATTTTAAATCCTACAATCACAGTTCTTAAGTCTCAGTCACCAGTTGAAAAAGATACCAACTTACTTTTAAAAATAAGCTTCAGATCTCCAAATCTGTCTGCCATCACTTCAATCCTTAAACTTGTTTGCATAAATAAATAAATATTTATTGACATTTATATATTTTTTTAAATATATTTTTATTGATATTTTACAGAGAGGAAGGGAGAGGGATAGAGAGTTAGAAACATCGATGAGAGGGAAACATCGACCAGCTGCCTCCTGCACACCTCCTACTGGGGATGTGCCTGCAACCAAGGTATATGCCCTTGACCGGTATTGAACCTGGGACCCTTCAGTCCGCAGGCCGATGCTCTATCCACCGAGCCAAACCGGTTTTGGCGACATTTATATTTTTAAAAATAATGTTTGAGGTAAAATTTACATAACACAAAATTAGCCATTTTTGAGTGAAAAATTCAGTGGCATTTAGTATCTTCACAATGTTGTACAACCGTCACTTCTATCTAGTGCCAAAGCATTTCCATCATTTCACAGTAAAATCCCTTACCCATTACATAGTTTTTTTCCCATTTCCTCCTTCCTCCATCCCCTGGGAAATACCATTTTGTATGCTGTCTCTATGGATTTATCTATTCTAGATATTTCATCCTATATAATAGAGAAACATGGTAATTAACCATAACTTCGCTACCCTTCCCATTGGCTAATCAGCGAGATATGCAAATTAACTGCCAACCAAGATGGCGGCCGGCAGCCAGGCAGCTTGAAGTGAACAGGAGGCTTGCTTGCTTCAGTGACGGAGGAAGCCAACGTTCCCTGCCTTCCACTGCTGGGCTCTGAGCTTGCAGTTTAAGAAACATTGTTGCAAATATAGAAGCTAAACAAAACCCCAGAAACCTGCTTTCAGCCAGCCGGGCCTCAGAGCTGGAGTTGAAACAGCATTTCGATTATAGAACCAAAACAAACCAGATACCTACTTTCAGCAGCCGAGGTCTCAGAGCTGGAGCCGAGCCTCAGAGAGAAAGCCGGCTCTCAGTTCCAGTGACAGCCATAGAAGGTAAATAAATCCCAGAATAAAAGAAAAAAGAAAAAAA
>NW_005354291.1:2023135-2055225 GCF_000412655.1 Myotis brandtii | reverse complement strand
CCCAAACCCCTGATGGGCCCTGCTCTGTGTGTGACAGGGGTCGGTGCCCCAACTCCCCTATCGGCCCTACTCTATGCGTGACAGGGGGGAGCTCCCCAACCCCCTGATCATCCCTGCTCTGTGGGTGACAGGGGGCGGTGCCCCAACCCCCTGATCGACCCTGCTCTGTGTGTGACAGGGTACGGAGCCCCAACCCCCCTGATGGGCCCTGCTCTGTGCGTGACAGGGGGTGGCGTGGCAACCTCCCCATAAACCCTGCCTTGAGTGTGACAGAGGGCGGCGCCCCAACCCCCCAATCAGCCCTGCTCTGAGCCCGACCAGGGGCTGCACCTAGGGATTGGGCCTGCCCTCTGCCACCCGGGAGTGGGCCTAAGCCAGCACGTCGTTATCTCCCGAGGGGTCCCAGACTGTGAGAGGGCACAAGTGGGGCTAAGGGACACCCCCCCGCCGCCAGTGCACAAATTTTTGTGCACCGGGCCTCTAGTATAAATATAATTATATAATATATAGAACCTTTTGTGTCTAGCTTCTTTCATTGGTGGAATATTTTGGAGGTTCATCTGCATTGTAGAATATATCAGTACTTCATTCATTTGTGTGGACATAATATTTTATTTTATGTAAATGAAACAATTTATTTATCCATTCATCTGTTAAAATACATTTGGGCTGTTTTCCACCTGTTAGTTATTGTGAATATTTTGCTGTTAACATGTGTATACATATACTTGTTTGAATGCCTGTTTTCAAAATTCTTTTCGGTATATGCCAAAAATTGTAGGGTCATATGGTAATTTTATGTTTAATTTTTTGAGGAACCACCAACTGTTTACATTACAGCAATACATGAGGGTTTCAATTCCTCCATGTTCTCCAACATTTTTCTTTTCTATTTTGTTTTATTTTATTGTGTGACTCCTTTGGTGTTGTTTTAAATACCCACATTGAGTATAAAATGGTTCCTCATTGTAGTTTTGATTTGCATTTCCCTAATGACTAATGATGTTGAGTATCTTTTCATGTATTTATTAGCCATTTTTATATCTTTGGAGAAATGTCTATTTAACATTTGTATTCTTAAGCTCCATGAAATGGAAAGCAAACTTTTAGAATTCAGTTTCTCAGCAATAATTTTCAAATGCCTATTCTGTTTCTTTATTGTAAAAGCAAAAATGGCTGTCACTCTTTTATTTTTCATGATCTTTCACTTCAATTCAGAAGATGTAGGCAAAATGCTCAGAAACACGTATTAGGAAAGCTGAATGGGCCACACATGACAAAGCACCCAGCTCAGTCTTTTGAGGCTAATCAGGAAAATGTGTGCCCTAAGAAAGATCTTACCCTTTATGCCCATGTGGTGAAATGGAGATGTAATTAAAGGAATTTGACTCATAAGTGAATGGTAACAACAGCTGAGTTACAACTAATGTGGCATGAAATTTAGCAAACCGTCTATGCTTCTCCTTGAATATCAGTTGCCCTGAGGCATGTCTGACTTCACAGTCAAAGCAGAACATTGAAAAAAATCTCAGCTCAAATAAGCATCCACGTGTCCCTAGAAAGTCAATACCAACTAGATATATGAAGTTCCTCTGCCATTAATAAATTATATGAAACATACATTAAATCACATTGTGGGTCCAAAATGTCTATTAATAGGTCAGTTTCTAATGTCCCAAACTGCATTTCTATTATCTAGATACATTCTGGTTTCTGAGTTGAATTAGTAACTCTTATAAGAAAACAATTCTGTTTATTTTTGAAAATTAGCCTTACTTAACCTTTTTGTATTTTTATTATAAACTAGAGGCCCGGTGCACAATTTTTGTGCACAAGAGGAGGGTGGTCCTTCAGCCTGGCCTGCACCCTCTCCAATCTGGGACCCCTCGGGGGATGTCTGACTGCCTCTCGAAATCCCGGACCGCTGGCTCCTAACTGCTCGCCTGCCTGCCTGCCTGCCTGATCACCCCTAACCCCTCTGCCTGCCTGCCTAATTGCCCCTAACCACCTCTGCCTGCCTGATCACCCCTAACCACCTCTGCCTGCCTGTCTGATCGCCCCTAACTGCTCCCTTGCTGGCCTGATCGCCCCTAACAGCCTCTGCCTCGCCCCGCACCCAGGACCCAGGATTCCTTCCTCCAGCCAGTCACAGGCACCAGGCACCTAGGCTTCCCTCCCTCTGGCTGGCCGCAGGCACCCAGGACCTGGGCCGGCTTCACCTGGGCTGGCGGCAGCCACAGGGGACCCTGGGTGAGTAGCTTCACCCAGGCTGTAGCTGCAGGCGCCCGGGACCATGGGACGGGTGGCTTGTCCCTCTCCTGGGCTGCAGGCACAGGCACAGTCACTGGCGCCCAGGACCACGGGGCAAGCGACTTGTCCCTCTTCTAGGCTGCAAGCACAGCTGCTTGCGCCCAGCACTGCGGGGACCTTGGGGCAGGCGGCTTGTCTCTCTCCTGGACCACAGCCTGGCTGGTCCCCATTCCTTTCTCGAGAGCTCATTTGTGCCTGGCTTGCCCCCATCCCTCTCTCCCCAGTGTTGAGTGTCTGAGCAGTTACGGTGTGATGGCATGAGGGCATGACAAGGTGAGGATGTGATGACTACTTGCATATTAGCTCTTTATTATATAGGATTATAGTTATACTTAAAGCCAGATAGCATAGCAGGTTTCAGAATTTCATATCATCCATTGTTATGCCCAGATTTCAGGATCCCCAAGAAACCACACCAGGGAGCCAGCCGTGTCCGGTGAAAAAGCATAAGAGTCTTTATTCAAGCCCAGGCTTGGATCCCCCAGCCTCCTTACCGACGCAGCGGCGAGACGAGAGAGAGACCGAGCTTTGTGGGTAGAGGGGTTTTATAGGGGGGTTGGAGTAAGGGGAGGAGAGAGGACTGTGGGCCCTGCCGATTGGCCAGGCACAAGTCGGTGTCTTGTTACACAGGATGTGGTCGTATCTATGGCACGCACTTCCCTTGATTATCATTGGTTAGTTTAAAGAAATCCTAGGTGTGGCTAGCAGAGGTTTGGGCTTACAGGAAGAAGCTCCTTGCTGAGCACATGGCTGCTGCCCAAAATGGAGGATTCGGGGCAAGATGGAGGGCATAGCCCTCGCCCTGGGGCAAGATGGAGGGTGTAGCCCTCGCCCTTTCACCATTTATTTCTTTCACTCAAAAATATTTTAAAATGTCTTTAGGGATTAGGCACCATTCTAGGCATTAAATATTTAAAATAAGCCTAACATAGCCCTGTCCCTTAGAAAGATCACAGTCTAATCAAATCACAAGTAAATACACAGGTATGACATGCCAAATTAAGTGCTAAGATCATGATGAACTCAAGGTGCTATAAGATAAGGATAAGAACAAATAACCCCCATTGGACTCATGAAAGTTTTCCCAAAGAAAGGGGAACTTGAGCTAAATCTCACAGAAGAGGTAAAGCAGGGAAGTGAAACTGAAATTCTCTTTATGAATACAATGTCTTTGTTTCCCCAAGAATGTCTGGCATGCTTTCTCTCATCAGCTACCTCACAATGCATATCCTTTTATCACAGCTCCTGTCCTCTGCCTTGAGACTGAAACTGATGGTAGACACAGGCCCACATTCTCGCCCAGAACATTCAGGTTAATAAAATAGGAACGTCTCTAGGGTCACAGTTGCTTTTGTTACTAAAATGTATTAATTACTGAGTGGAAGCATCAAGAATGCATAGACTGTCACCAAAGTTAACACATATATTTTAAAAAGTAATTAGTATTTTGGCACTGACAACATTACTAATGGATGTAAAATTAAGGTTAACTATAGACCCCTAAAGCAGTCCAACGTTACTATAAAATTTATCATCTAAAGCAATTTCTTATGAATAAAGTAAGTCAGTATTACCACAAAAATTATTTGGTTCTAATCTTAAAACTATTTGATTGAAATCAAAATAGAAAATTATTAGATATATAAACCATATTTTTTAAAACAATTTTGTTGTTGTTAATCCTCACCTGAGGATATTTTTCCATTGATCTTTTAGAGATAGTGGAAGAGAGAGGGAAAGACAGAGAAACATCATCTGAGAGAAACACATTGATTGGTTGCCTCCTGCACACACCAACCAGGGCTCTGGGCCTGGGCGAAGCCTGCAACCAAGGTATGTGCCCTTGACCAGAATCTAACCCCAGTCACTTTGGTCTATAGGCCGATGCTCTATCCACTGTACCATATTTTTTTTAAAGAACATTGTCATTACTTTTTACCCTGAAATTGATACCTATTGTGTCTAATATAGTTTTAAAAGGGCTTTTATTTTTCTAAATATTATTTTCTAGGTTAATTGACCCTTGTTTCATCAATATAAATGATATAGTCACACATCTACTCTGTGGGAAAGCATTTCTTACTCTTAAGAGAATACCGGGTGTGCTTTTGCCTGTTTAAAAATTCACAATGCGAACACTAGCAACTCTGCCTCATTCTATATTGCAAAATCTAATTGTAATCATTAGCAGCCTTCATAGTAAATAAAATTTTGTTTCTATATCATCATTTTTTAGAAAACATTGAGTAATCAATAGTTATAAGTAAGCTTGAGAAATTCATGTATATTTACATTTGTCTTACCTTGTATTAATGTCATAAATGTAAACCTACTACTTGCCCTGCAGTACTTTCAGTGATGATATTTATTACTTATTCAGTGGGAAAACCTCAGAGGTTTTTCCAATTACTATCAAAGTATTCCATGTAGAAAATTCAGAGTTGGAAAAGATATCTTCTTTGGACTTTTATCTCAGTTATATAAAGAAATATTAAATTTAATAAAAAGACAAATAATCCTATTTAAAATGGACAAAGAATTTAAATAGAAATTTCTCCCAAGAAGATATACAAATGCCCAATAATACATGAAGAGATGCTTAACATTATCGGGCACCAGAGAAATGCAAATCAAAACCACAGAGACTCCTCTTCATACCCACTGAGATGGCTGTTATCAAAAGGAGAGAAAATAAAAAGTGCTGGCAAGAATGTGGAGAAATTGTAACCCTCTTACACTGCTAGTAGTTGTATAAAATGATGCCACCACTCTAGACAACAGTCTGACAATTCTTTCAAAGCTTAGACATCAAGTCACCATGTGACTCAGTGATGTCACTCCTAAGTATATTCCAAAGAAGAATAAAAATATATATCCATTCAAAAACTTGTACATGAATGTTTGTAGAATTATTATTGATAATATCCAAACTGTGGAAACAAGACAAATACTCATTGAGAATAAATAAAAATATGGTATATGCATACAATGAAATATTATTCAGCACTAACAAGATATGAAATACTGATACGTACTAAAATATGAATAAACTTGAAGGCTATGCTAATGATAGAAGACAGTACAGAGGACTGTATAATGTGGAATTCCATTTAGATGAAATATCCTGAATAGGGAAGTAACAAGACACAAATATATTAGTGGTTGCCTAGGACTTGGGGAGAGAGACTTGAGGTTAAAGTGGGAAATGACTTCTAAAGGTTGCCAGATTTATTTTTATGGTGGTGGTAACTTGATCATCATGGTAGTTGCATAACTCTCAATATAATGAGAATCATAGAGTTTTATCATTTAAGTAGGTTACTTGTATGGTGTGTGAATTATATCTCAATACATAGATTTTTTAAAAAGAGTGCATCAGGAGACACTATTCAGAAAGCTTGACTATAAATTTTTCTGTGTTCTATTTCTCTTGAAATGAGCTGAGTCCAGTAAAAATACAAACTGTTAGATATCATTAAAACAATAAAGCAAACCGAAGGGAAATATATATTTTATTTTTATTCTTTTATTAAACAAAGAGCCTACATCTGAGAAAGAATTCATTTGTAATACATTTTGAGATGAAAACTATGAATTCATAAAAATATTTAATAGAGACTTCCAGAATCCTGAATGAGGACGGTAAAGCATAGGTTGGTATTATAATAAAGAATGAAAAAGCTGAACTAAATTTGAAAAACAAAAACTGGGGTAGGTATATTGAACTTCCTAAATTCTTGAATGGCACAACTACAGTCAACATAAACTTATGTATTAACTGCTATGTTAATATAAAGGGAAAGATTATAAATCAATTTAGTAATTTAAAGATTATATAATGATGTATTAAAATATTAAATGAACTATGTTCACTAACTCAAAATATGGTAGTGACAGAAAAAATAATTTCATTCAAAAACTGTTAAGAATAAATGAGAAACCTTCCTATTCATGCGTGTGACCTTAAATAAAAAATAACAATTCCTTTTTGGAGTATCTGCATCACCAAAAAGTACTATTATTTTAATTTTTATAATAAATATAATTCCTAAGGTTTTATCTAAACCTAGAATCTTGTGTTTTGTTTAACTTCTAGCAGATTTTCTGTAATTAATATAGTGAGACTCTACCCGAGCCACGCTGGGGATATAAAGATGAGTAAAAGATTATCCCCTGCCCTTAAGTTGTTCACAAAGTAGAGAGAGAGAGAAATGTAAAAGTTAATCATTACAACAGCATGACAAAATGACATGCACCAAGTGATGGCAAATAATTCACTCTGTGAGGGCAGAGAAGTCTCTGGGGAGAAGCTGATGCTTAAAGCAAGTCTTGACATGAACGTAGGAGTTAATCATGGTGCTAGAGGAAGAGAGATTTCTGGAAGGCATAGGCAATATCATGGAGTCAGGAGAGAAAAAAGAAAAAGAATAAATGAGTAACTATAAGACCTCAGCAGACTTGTAAACACTCTGATCTCTAGAGTTTATTTTGGCATGGTAACAAAGCTCTCCTCTGTTGATTAAAGCCAGCTAGATAAGTCAAGTTTTGGATTCAGGAAGGTTATTCTGAATTGCAAGTTTATAAATCATGTAGGCCATTAAATATATAGGCCTGAGGTTCAAAGAATAGTTCTGGGCTAAAGTATACATTTGGGAGGCATTAGAATATCCATGGAATTTAAAGCTATGAGAATGGAGGAGATTACCAAGAGAGTGTGGATGAATATATCAATATAGTAGACAGAGTAGAAACAGATGCAGGTAATGTAAGTGACAAGTAATATGATTGATACATTTTGTGATGAACTGTAAGAATATATTTGAGAGGGTATTTCTTACTACTGTGTTTGTCAGCAATCATAATATGTGAATTCAGGCCCAGAAGTAGTTATTGACAATTTACTAAATGGAACAATGAAGAGGAGGCTTTACAATTAAAAATAATAATAATAATAATAAAAAGAATGCAAAAACTCTTAGAGATATGAGTTAACTGATTCAAGATTAAACCTACAGTCTGCCATTCTCCAAAATGGTTGGAAATTATAACTTTCTATGCTGATTGGCTATAGCTTAGTAACTAAAGCAATCTTTTCTGGTCAACGGCACATCTTACTCTACCCCTATAACTCCAAGGGGGAGGGTCTCTACTTCCCCAAATCTGAATGCTGATATGAAAAATCCTGATTCTAGTTTCAAATATCACACAGTGAAAACAAGACTTGGACCTCAGGCCCAGTGTCATGCAAGGAAGGAGCACAAGACCATCCAACCATCAGGGGTGGGGAGCATCTGGCCCACGGGCTGTATGAGGCCCATGAAATCATTTGGTCTGGTCCTGACAAGGCAACAACAAGTGGGACTCAAATTTCAATAAATCTAGGAGCTTTTTTCCATAGCAACATAAATTTATAATAAGTGAATTATATTAAGTGAATGATACTATAAATATCCAAATGGCCCTTGGCAGAAAAAAGGTTCCCCACCCCTGAAGGTGAAGCAAAACTAGGACCAGGTT
Source organism: Myotis brandtii (assembly GCF_000412655.1). Lineage (NCBI taxonomy): Eukaryota > Metazoa > Chordata > Mammalia > Chiroptera > Vespertilionidae > Myotis > Myotis brandtii. The sequence continues at coordinate 2,047,398 of NW_005354291.1, read as the reverse complement.
TCCCTTGGAAGAAAATGGGTGGATAGGGTTATGAAGAGATGTGCATTGCACTGTATTCTGTGCATTTAAAAATGTTGTACACTGTAGAATATATTACTCATTTTATTTAAAAGTGACTAATACTAGTAATTTTTATATTTTTAACAATAAAAAGTAATGCCCAGCCTGCATGGGTTAGTGGTTGAGCATAGACCTCTGAACCAGGAGGTCACAGCTCGATTCCTGGTCAGGGCACATGCCTGGGTTGCAGGCTCAATCCCCAGTGTGGGGAATGCAGGCAGCGGCTGATCAGTGATTCTCTCTCATCATTGATGTTTCTATCTCTCTCTCCCTCTCATTTCCTCTCTGAAATCAATAAAAATATGTTTTTTAAAAATCAATAAAAAGTACTGCTACCACCTTATGTTTGGATAAAGCAGTTTTCTTATGAAATAAGGGTAACTGGAAACATCAGTGTGTTCACTAATTAAGTACAGAGCCTTTAGTATACACTATTAACCTGCTGCTTCCCAACATCCCAACTACGAATTCTCTTGGACACTCTCTCAAGTAACTTTATCTTTCTTCTAATAGTTATAAAATCATAGGTTAAACCAGTGATGGCGAATGTATGACACGCGTGTCAGAGGTGACACGCGAACTCATTTTTTTGGTTGATTTTTCTTTGTTAAATGGCATTTAAATATATAAAATAAATATCAAAAAATATAAGTCTTTGTTTTACTATGGTTGCAAAGATCAAAAAATTTCTATATGTGACATGGCACCAGAGTTAAGTTAGGGTTTTTCAAAATGCTGACATGCTGAGCTCAAAAGGTTCACCATCACTGGGTTAAACTCTTCTTAGATTCATCAAGAAACTTTAAGCCTGATTTGAAAAATAAAACCTTATTTATTAGGTTAATATTGTTTTTGCTGAAACTGATTTTGTGCTTGCTTTGGAAGCTCTACAACTTTTTAAAATATAAATAAAGTAAGTAATTATTTTTACGTTTCACATTACTTATTCTTTTCTCTTTACAGTATTTTCTAATGATTTATTTCAATAAGCTGCACACTTCTTTGATCTAACATGACGGTTTGAAAATTTCATTTTTCAAGTTAATCACAGAAGACCATATTACTCACTATTTTTAATCATACTTCCTCTATCCCTAGATAGATAGTATGTACTAAGTTTATTTTTTCTTTCATTTAATTCTCTCTCTCTCTCTCTCTCTTTTTCTTTTGGTCAATATATCATTAAAGCCTAATCTGAACAATTCTAAAAGGAACACTGGCTATGAGATTTGTAAATATTGGGCCAACCAGTGTCTTGGCCAACCAATAGAGGGGGTCCACATTGGCTACCTGCACTGGAAATATTCCCAAATGTAAAAATAAAGTAATCGTATTCTTCCAATTGTGTTTAAATAGGTCTGGATTAGTACTAGAGTATAAGAGAAGCAGGAATGTGTTGATTTATTAGACAAGTAATGTTATTACCAAAAGCAACCATTTCCCAGGCACCATCATTTCTCTTCTAAGTAATGTGCTAAATCCTTCACATAACATCTATAAGGCAGATGCCATTATCATCCCCATCCTCATACATAGCAAGGGAGTTTGCCAGAGCCCACATTTAAACCCCAATCAGCTATCTTACTTCAAAAGATATAACACTGTACTAGGCAGACTCCTAGATTTTTAAAAATATAGATATTTTATTGATTTCAGAGAGATAGAAACATCAATGATGATAGCGAATCATTGATTGGCTGCCTCCTGCATGCCCCCTACTGGGAATCTAGCCCACAACCCAGGCATGTGCCCTTGACTGCAATGGAACCCAAGACCCTTCAGTCTGTATGCTGACACTCTATCCACTGAGCCAAACTGGCCAGGGCCAGACTCCTGGATTAAAGGAAAGTAGTCAGGAACACTTTAAGCCAGGATACTCTGGTTTGCAATAGCTCTCGGCACATCCTGATTTATAGAAATGAGAGGACATTTTTCTAGTCATCAGAACAATGACGAGCCACAGTTCTTTTATAGTCAAACTTATTTTTATGAGACTATAGTTCTCACTGATTATAACACAATTGCAGATATATAAAAAATCTATACTGTGCTGTTTTGGTGTATTAGGTATGTGCTCAGTATGGTGAGGAATCTGTAAGCAAAGGATTTGTTTTTTCTTCAATGCTCTTTGGTCTATCTCTACCTTCAGCCATGAGCAAATAGCTCCATATGAATTTTTATCAGATAATGTGTTCATATCCATAAGACATTTCCCCAGCACTTCTATTGACATATCTTAGCTTAAGCTAGGTATTTGCACAGGAAAAAAACAAAACACGTGTACAAATCCCTAAAATAAAATTGTCCAGGAAATAACATTATTTGTAAACATAACATGACAGCTTCACATTCACATCCCATTAAGGGTCCATGGTGCAATCTATTTTAAGATAGCCTTCAGGTTTATCTTTACATTTACAAAATAAATGGAAATTCTGGGAGTTGACTAGTGCGGGGAAGCTGTGAGTGTGTAATATTTCATGTTTCTGTGATTTTCTCATCAGCCATATTTGGTTATTGGATCTATATCTCCTTCATTTAGTATTACAAGTAAACCACTCCCCAAAGACAGTTGATTGCTGAATTAAAACCTGAGGAGTGAAAGAAATAAATTCACGCACTGTTTGTACAGCAATATATTCAGCAGTGTACTCTAAGACATTATGAGCTAAAGTAATGCTGTAGAATGCTAGCAACAAAGAATTTAGAGCAGACTCAGAGGGAACTCATAATCATAAAGTCATCCTTAGACAAGGATAATAAAAACACCGTTACAGTAAACAGACTGAGTCCTCAATAACACCAGATAAATCACAAGGTGAAAAGTGGAAACAGCAAACCACAGACATCATTTGAGCAGGGTAGAGAGAAATTACCAAACAATGAGGTAATAGAAATGTCATAGCGCTGGAGCCAGTGTTCATTACAACTTCTCTCGGTGCCATCCATTTCCCTTAAAGGTCATAGAAACTTCGGGAATGATGAAACAGTTTTCTTTTCTTTTTCTTTTTTTCCGCTTCTATTTTGAATTTTTTTCTGTGAAAGTCTTACCTGAGATCTGACTTGAAAGTTGCAATAGCAGCCCTTGGTTTGGAGAGGAAAGCAAGTATATTTTCTCCTGAAACTGACAGCAATCATAACCCACTATTCTTAATAATTCTAATGTTGGAAAATATACAGAAAAATGGGTTTAAAATCACTGATGAAATATCATGAGAAGTAAATTCTTTAATAATTCAAAGGCAGAATTCCCACTTTTAGACCCATGGAAGGTAAACATGGGATGCTGGGCCACGAACCTTATTTAGAAATTATGGATGATCTTCCCCCTGCTAATGATAAAATCAGGTGTTCTTAGCCTTGTCAAGCTAGAGCATGTTTCTTATTTAAAGGAATCCCTATTTGTTAACCAGTTTTACCAGTGCTAGATAGTGATGAACAACTAGTACACCACTTGCATAATGAGGAAGTCAGGAAAATTAGATCTGGGGTCAAGAGTTTTTAAAAGTCAAAAGTTATCAATCTGAAATGCCAGGTTCTTGGCTAAAAGTTGAAGAAACTAATTCAAGTTTTTCTTTTATAATTAAAGAAATATAACCTTTGACTTTAGAAATTATTTTGAGAGCACTTGATTAATTCTGTGTGTGTGTGATAATTTAGACCTGGGTTAGACCACAAAGAAGCTGTCAAGAGGCATATAGACCCAATAAAACTGGTAGGAAAGATCAGATAGGCAGTTTCCAAGACCCACAGTACCAGCTCCTGATGATTTGGTAGATTCTATCCGATTAATCAATTTAAATTTCACATGTAATACCAAATTCCACATATGTCTATGAATTGTTTACATACAGGCTAAGCTACTATAAAAGAGGCCCAAAATATGGCAGCTCAAACAAGATACTTTTTTCAGTCTCTCTCACAAAATAATTCAGAGGAAGTAAGCAGTCCAGGGCAGGTAGGCTAGTCTGCTCAACAAGGAGACCGAGGAGCTCAGGTTAGTATGAAGACCCTGTCAGCCTTACTAGGTGCCTTCCTGCTTTTTCTCTCCAGGTATTGAACTGGCTATTGCAATATTCATCATTTTCTCCACAATGAGAAGGCACTCAGAGGAAATTAAAGGCAAACCAGTCTTCGTTGGCCTGGCAATAGTACATATCACTTCTACTTGCATTCCATAGTCACAGGGCCACACCCAGCTGCAAAGGAAGCTGGAAAATCAAATGTCAAGTTATGCAACCCTAATACTGTCTCTGCGTGTCTCCCTGTGTGGCTCTGTGTGTGTGGCTGAGTGAAGAATTCTATTGCTCTAAAGGTAAAAAAAGAGAAGTAGTGAAGGAAAATGATGAGTTGTCTCTGTCATGTATTTTCTGTATTTGGAAGTGGAATGTGAACATTTGTAGCTAACTCAGTCAACATGCCTAGGAAGTGGGGCTAATATAACATTTCCCCAAACATCCCAGCCTTTATATATTCCAGCAATAAAGACAGTGATACAGAATTAATCCAGATAAATTAATGGGCAAGAATTATGGCATCATCTGTGGTGATGTGGGAAACTCTGCTTCCATTAGTAACTAGCTATAGTACTACAGTTAATGAAGTTTCTACCTTTTCAACAGAATTAGAGCAATGGACTCAGTTTTACAGTGCCAAGAAAACTAAGTAGTATAGTATTTATTAATATAACAGTAAATTATATAAAAACGGCAAGGAAAAATGAGTCAAGGACCATATTTCTCTACCTCATAGGATTCTATTTCACGTTCTAAATGATGCTATAATTTTTTGGCCAATAAATTACTTTTGATCAATTTATTGTGTCATTTCCTAATCATCTCTTTGTCCAATTGACATTAATAAAGTAGATAAATTTCACTTAACACTGAAGTATTTTTATATCTAATTTAGATTTGAAAATTATGGGACAGTTTGTCTTAGTGAGTCCTTAAAGATAATGTGATGGAATGAATTACTGCCCCCAATTTCCATGACCTCCTCCCCCCCATAGAATTATTTATCAGCATTCATTTTCATGTGAATTACAGTATACTCCTGTGGTACAAATATACTTTCTCACTAATTTATATCAGCTTAACCATGTGACTTATTTTAGCCAATAAAATGTGGAAAGAGTGGCCATTACTCAAATTCAAAGCAAAAGTGTTATCAAGATTGTGTCTGACTAATGCAGGGAATGACCTAAGGTAATTGCTCAGCTATTTCTTCAACTGGATGTGAAATGGCCTTCCTAGTAGACTTGCATTCAATTATATGCCTCAAGTTATTTCCAGTGGGATTTCAAAAATGAAAAATGGAGATTATAGTCATGTTCTTCTCCAAGGCCCACCTTGTCATTTTTAGATTAACACTAAAAGTACACATGTGATCTATAATTCATAATTAGCAATATATTACAAAACCTCCATATGCCTAATAGGGTATAACATTAAGCCTATACTCTAAAGTTTTAAAACTATATGGAAAATATAAATTTAAAGAGAAAAAAGGAAAGCTATTAAAAAGACAATAGGCTTTACAAGGGAAACCTAATTGAATTGGAATTATTTAAACTAGAGAATAATGGACTGCAAGGTGACTAACTGTTGAATATGGAGAGTATAATTATGAGGATCACGCCAACTTGCTCTGCACACACCAAGAACAAAAAAACTAGACGTGCATTAAATTTGGCAATCCCTTCCTCCATCCTAGCACCTGCCCCCATCTCTGTTCCCATTTTCTCAGTATGGATTTAAATGGTAAATAGGACAATATCACTTTAGGGTATGCATATTTAATCTTTCCAACACTGTGGTGAAAATGTTTGTCTTCCACGACACTACAAGATAGTATGTAGTAAATTGCATGTGATGTATTTAAAGAGAGAGAGCTAACTATTATAGTTTTTCTTCAAATCAAGTCCTATATTTTAAAATAAAAGTATAAAAAGAATTAAAAATTGAAAGAACAGTTTTTAGCGTGTATAGAATAAATTGTTTTAAACAAGTGGAAAGAGAGATAAAGTTGTTGATGTAGATGCAGCAGTCCTCTTTATTCATGGGACTATGTTTTAAGACCCCAGGTGCTGCCTGAAATTGTGGATTGTATCAAACCCTATATGTGCTATGTTTTTTTTCTATGCATACATACCTATGATACAATTTAATTTATAAACTGGGCCCAGTAGGACATAAAAATAGTAACTCATACTAAAATATTACCATGATACGGCTTCTCTTTGACATATCTGAATTGCCAGCATCACTATTCTTATGCTTTGGGGCCATTATGAAGTAAAATAAGGGTTACTTCAAGGCAAGCACTCTGATACTGCAACAGTCATGCTGATAACCAAGACAGATATTAAGTGACTAATGGACAGGTTTCATGTGCAGGGTGAATATGCTGGGTAAAGGGATGATTCACATCTCAGGTAGATGGAATGGGACTAGAGGAGATTTCATACTGCTATCCAGAATGGAGTGAAATTTAAATGTTGTGAATTAAATTTTCTTTTGGAATTCTCCATTTGATATGTATAAACTATGGTTGACCACAGATAACTAAAACCATGGAATGCAAAACTGTGAGTAAGGGGAGACTCCTGTACTTTCTAGCTTATAAAATGTACACAGACTTTGCTTTTTTAAAAAAATTTATTGATTGATTTTAGAGAGAGAGAGAGAAGGGGGTGGAGAGAGAAACATCAATGTATTATTCCACTTACTTACGCATTCATTGGTCGATTCTTGTATGTGCCCTGATAGAGGATTGAACCCACAACCTTAGCATGTCAGGATGATGCTCTAATCAACTGAGCTACCCAGCCAGTTGATCAGAATATTGTTTTGTTTGCTTTTGCTTACTATGCCATTTGCAACTTCTATCTGTTTCTACAAACTGCACATTTCTCATTGCCAACCTGTCAACAAATCACTTACAGTCTTAAGGCTGTTTTTCTATGTTTATTTTCTCTAATATTATCTGCCATATATGAATATATACTCATAATTCACTCTCCAGTCTTCCCACACCAGATAGTCTTGCTTGAAAAACTTGTCTTATTTCCATAGACCAGAGTTCTCAAAACCACGCGGTATAGGCAGAATTTTGATTTAGCCCCCAACATTCATGTCTGCCTGCTGTACACACCCTATATACAGCCCGCTGCTGGGTATGTTCAAGTTACGGCAAAGGGATTTTGCAAATGTAATCAGGGTAGGAAGTCATTTCAACATGTTTTAATCAGAAAAAAATGTTTTCTAAAAGGGTCTCTGACTTAATCAGGTGGGTATCCTTAAAAACGAAGAGATTCAAAACCTACGTGGGATTCTCCTGCTGGTCTCCAAAACACAAACTGGCCACAAATTAGGAAACTGAGCTCTAGAAGCTGAGAGCAGGCCCTGGCCAACACCTTGTGAGAAAAATGGAAACCTCAGTCCTACAACTGCGAGGAACTGAATTCTGCCAAAAGCCATGTGATCTTGGAAAATGACCCTGAGCTCAAAACCACAGCTTGGCCAAATCCTCAGTTTCAGCCTTTTGAGACCCCGTGCAGAAGATCTAGCCATGCTGTGACAGGACCTTTGATCTAGAGAATTGTGAGATAATAAATTCCTCTTGTTTTAAACCACCAAGTTTGTACCAGGAAATTACAAATGGAAATTTGTTATACAATATGTGTTACACATGCCCAGATGAAATCTGGAAATCTAAATATTTTGATCCTTCGTGTTCTTTAAATCAGTCAGTAACCACACACATGCCCCCTAAACAATTAATATTAATTAATGAATTAATTAAACAGAAAAGAAAGCCCTATTGACATTCCATGTCTCTGCTCCAAAATGTTAGCTCTCAACATATTTTATCAGTGGACTCCTGTACATAAATAGTGCGGGCAACTAAATCAAAATAAGCAGCTTGGGATGGAGCATAAAAAGTGATATTAAAAATGACAATTATTGAAAAATCTTAAAAGCACTACCTGTATATTTGCCTGGGAATCAATCATGTCAAATATGAAGACATAGACAGAGAAAAACTTAAATTGCAGTGTCAATCTTCCTGCCTATTTCATTTCACTGTACTGAGATGTAGCCTCACCGTATCTAGCAGGCTTGCCAAGTTCCGTGTCTCTTCTTGGACATAAAGCATGGCTACTACAATTAGTCACCCTAGGAGATTCAAATTCTGTTTCTATTATTTTTGCTACTAAATAGTTGTTTGCAGGAAGAAAGAAAAAATGATGGTGAAATATATTGTCTTGCCACCTCTATAATTTTTTTTCTTTCTTTTTAGATGTAAACCCAGTAACTTCTGTGCCAATAATTTCAGCCGTTCTCTGCTTAATAAAGCACAGCTAAAGGTAAAATTATTTGTTTTTCTCTTTCAAATACATCCAGAAAATATATTAAAATGTTATCGCTAAATAATTTCCCCTACGGCAATGTGAAATAGACCTTTTCCTGCCATTTGATGCCATTAATGGATTGCCAAAAGCCACAGCATTGAATACAAGATATAACACACACTGCACCAATGCCCAGTTCCATTTGAAGGTCGCCAACAGGAACTCTTGACAATAATAACTCAAATCAAAATGTGTTGCCTTGAAATTCCTTTTCAAATTTTTTTAAATTTCTGCCAGATTCCCCTTCATCTGCCCTTTACTTTTCTCTTACACATTACAGACATTAAGTACTCTGCTGGCCAACGTGGTTTGAATTAATTGGCCTCATGCCTGTCAGCAAATATTTGGTCTTAGCTATTGTAATTATGGAAGCCAGTATAAAAACTCAGTCTGGATTCTAACGTAGAAAGTTATTTCTACAACTTTTGATCGATGGATTATTACATTTATGATTAGACTAGGTGAGATAGGGAGTGGACAGAGGTTTCCTAATTACCTTGTTGCAGAAAAGCATTAGAAACCACATAACGGTCACATAGAAAGACCATTAATATTCCCAAAGTGAATTCTATGAAAACATGTCATACTTGTTCAATCTGAAAAGTGAAGGAACGATTCATAGCAGTTGAATGTCAAAATATATAACAGCTTCCCCATAAGGCACTTTGGTGTGGGAAAATCCTGCACATGTTCATCACGTACTCATATACTGTAAAATAAATGCTTTCCTGATTCAAAATGGGTGACAGCCTTGTACAATTTTGGCAGAAATAATTTTCTTCTATCTTTTATGAACGGCTTCTGCATTATGTCAGTTCTCTTAATGAGCAGTGCAAAATGTCAAACTCTGAAAGGAAAAGAAACACATTTATATATTGTTAGCTTAGCAATGAATTCAGACTCACAAGGCAAAAATATTATAACTTAAACCTAACTTACAATGGCCAAACTAGATTTTCAGAAAAGGAATGGAAATGTCTGATTGCATATTCACAGGAGCAATCAGCTAGCCAGAGAGTAAAAAAGACATTTCCTAATGTCCAAAGGCATGCTGTCTGTTTCCTGGGATGTGTTCCATGCCTTAGGTCACCATAATCATGTTGCTGGCCCTGTCCCTGACCTCCTACTGCATATTACCTTTCCTGTTAGTATTTAAATCTAAAGCACACCTGCCTAAGTGCCTAAAACTTACGCTAAATGCCTGCACAATACAGCTAAATGGGCTGAATGCAACCCAACGTAGAACCTTCCAAACATGTGTTTGAAATGCACTAATAGAAGTATTTTTATGCAAAAATGACAGAAAATGCAATAGAAAAGAAGCCCTCTAACAAAGCCATAGCCAGATGGTGTCCTTTATCGGGGGCCAGCTCATATTTCGGAGCTTTTGAAAATGTCACAGCTTATTGCTGCTGATCTAGATTTGCATCCTAAATTCGGGAAAACCCTTATCATGTGAATGTTATGATATTTGTCTTATTATCTATCATTTGGAAAATGCCTTTAATTTTTTCGAAAAAAATTTATAAATTTTTGTACAAAAAATGTATGTTCATCATGGAAAAATAGGAAGCAATGTGAGAAAAATGTAAAAGTAAAATATTACTGATCATGCTATTGTGTATATTTTGCTTTGTTTCATTTTATGCAGTTAGATAAGTTTGTTAGAGAGCTTATAAAAATGAAGTTGAACTAGAGAGAATTTTTTAAAACTTTCTCATTAAACTGAAAGTTACATGTGACCATTTTTCCCATATCAAAAAATAAATATATTTAAATTAACATTTTAAATAGTTGGGTACTATTCCACTTTAAGATGATCATGTAATTTATTTACCAGGACAAAACTGTAAGCTGCTTTTTGTTATGTTTTAGATTTCTAACAATCCTACAATAAATATTCTTATACAAATAACTTTTTTCTCTTGTTAAAATGTTTGCTTCGAGTAAATGCTTAGTAAATCCACCGAGCCAAAGTGTATTTGTAAGTCTAATAGCACATATTACCATCACCTGTAAATGTTGCATTCATTAAAAGATCCAAAGAGATTGTAAGAGTTCTTATTGACACAAAGCCTCAGAAACACTAGGCCAGTGGTCGGCAAACTGCGGCTCGCAAGCCACATGCGGCTCTTTGGCCCCTTGAGTGTGGCTCTTCCACAAAATACCATGTGCAGGCGCGCATGTACAGTGCGATTGAAACTTCGTGGCCAATGCGCAGAAGTCGGTATTTTGTGGAAGAGTCACACTCAAGGGGCCAAAGAGCCGCATGTGGCTCGCGAGCCGCAGTTTGCCTACCACTGCCTTCCCTAGACCATCTCATCGGGGCATGTTAAAAAACAAACAGACCCCAAATTGTAGGTACTTATGCTAAGCCACCAAATGAAGATCTAACTTAATTACATTTTGGCGCTCCCAGAAATGGAGTCTTACACCAAGAATCTTAAAACCCGCTCAGCATTACTTAGACATCTACCTGATAGACCTCTGTCATCCCCTAGAGCAGGGCTGGGAGACCTTTTCCTGCCAAGGGCCATTTGGATATTTATAACATCCTTCGAGGGCCATACAACATTATCAACTTAAAAATTAGGCTGCTGTATTTCGCCAAACATTTAATTAACTCACAGGCCTTATACAGCCAGCGGGCCGGACATTCCCCACCCCTGCCCTCGCAATAACCAATTCACTTTTTCACTCGTATCACTTCCTTGTTCCTGTCCCCTTGTGCATATAAAGCTTTCATTTTGTACAGAGGCTCTGAGTTTTTTTCTGTTTTCTAGACTGGATGCCGCCTATTTCATGAATCTTTAAATAAAGCCAAGAAGATCTTTAAAACTTACTCAGTTGAATTTTGTTTTCAACAGGCAAAGAGTGGTAACTGTTATTTTTAATTTTTTTGTTTAGTAATGTGACTAAATATTTTCACATATTTTGACTAAATTTTATGTATGTATTGACTGTTCATATCACTTTGTATTTCTCTATTAGAGTATTTGTCTTTTACATGTTGACTTATAGGTATTTTTATTATTACTTCTCTGCTTTACATTTTTTTAATTTTTTTAAATGTTTATTTATTTATTTATTTTTGCTGTTGTTAACTGTCACCTGAGGATATTTTCTCCATTGATTTTTTTAGAGAGAGTGGAAGGGACGGGGGAGGGGGAGAGGAAGAGAGAGACAAACATTGATGTGAAAATGACACATCATTTGCTTACCTCCTGCAGGCACCCCAACCGGGGCCAGGGATCAAACCTGTAACCTAGGTATGTGCCCTTTACTGGGAATTAGTTTTGTTTTGTTTTTTAATTTTCTATATAATAATTTTGGTTGTGTTTTATATATTATTTATATACCCTTTCTTTTATGGTTTCTTTTTGTTCTATTTGTAACTTTAGATCTTTTCACAAGCCAAGTTTATAAAATTATAAACTATATTTTCTTCTCAGATTCATTTTTTTTTAATCAGTTATTCCAACACCTTTCTTTCTTCAGTGATTTAAGATGTACTCTCTATTATATACCAAATACCTATATTTACTTGGATGATTTTCCACCATAATATTTGGAACCATATTTAACTAAGTGTGTTAATGTCAACCAAAATGATCAGTTCCATAATTCAACATTTGTTGGTGAGCTGAGGTGGAGATTTTGCTTTGGGTGACACAAATATGTTAATATCTTTCAGTCATTTAAAAATGTCAGCACATATACTAAAACTGGAACGATTCAGAAAAGATCAATATGGCCCCTAGGTAAGGATGGCATGCAAATTTGCAAAGCGTTCCATATATTTTCTGTAATACAGTCAACAATTAAAATAATTAATTAATTAATTAAAAATGTAAATAGAATGTCTTTGCATTTATATCCTTGCCAATCCAAATAACACCCAGACTATGATATTGTGTATCTAGTCAATTAAGCAAAACCTAGAGTTGGCTAAGGTTTAAGATCGAAAAAATATATCCAATTCACTTTGCTCATTTAGTCACCCAACAACTTTTCTAACCTCTGGGAATGAAATACAAAAATCAAAAATTAAACTAAACAAACAAACAAATAAAAAAAATTTAAAAGCAATATACCCTGTCCTTGTGAGGTTTACTTTCTAAGCATAAGTGGGTATAAATGTGTTTTTGACAGGAGGGTATGGAGAACGGAAAATAAAATATATAGGTAATAGAATATGTGACTATGAAGACAAAGAAAGCAGAATAGCAATTTGACATGTGCGTTGGCAGGCTGTAGAGGGTGGGAGGTGCTACATTCAATATACTGGCCAGGGATCCTATGGAAAATATCCAAAATGAGGTGAAGGGACCACCCTATAGCTGTTTGTGAGAGAATTTTGCAGGCAAAGGTAAGAGCAGATGCAAAGACTCTGGCCCCTAAAATGTCTGCAGTAGCTAAGCAAAAGGGAAAGCATTAGGAAATGAGGCTCAAGGGTTTGGTGTGTGTAGGAATTGCACCAATTGGGAAGGCTATAGACCATGGTGAGGTTTTCAATTTAACACAGATCATCACTTAAGCATCATCTATCTATAAATATGCCTACTAATTTTGACCAATTTACATTAAGTTTTTTTCAACACTAAAAATTAAGTAATTCTGTCACTGTTAAAGACACCATCTGCAAATGTTATTCAGTAAAAATAAAAAAAAAATTACTGATGATAAATAACATACATCCAAATGGTGAGCATTATTTACAGTTGTGTTTTCAGCAGCTATAAGTAACGAGGCCATAAATAACTCCTTTTTTCTTCCAACACAGACTGTAAATTCTTAGCCCTATCTCGAGTTTGACTTACACTTCCAAAGCTTGTTTCTTTTCAGACATATAATTTCTATTGCCTCCAATACATACGATTTTATAAAGCCACCATCTGTAATAAAACTGCCATAAGGGTGATTTTTTATCCTAATTCATAGTACCATATCATAGCTACATCATTTATTTTATATGTATTTGTATTCAAAAATTAAGCCTGTAGAAATTTTAGTCCATATTTCAGTCAACTAAATTTTTCATCATGAAGATTTCCACACGTCTATGGCCTATGATAATTCGTATATTTCATATTAAAAAATATATTTCATATACATATGAAATGGCACTTTTCACTTTATTTGTTCAACAGACATTTTGTTAATACTATAAAAATGTAGGAAAATTCTTTACTACCACTGAGAAGTAATATTTTATTTTTCTTGAAATAAATTATACTTTCTTTCTTATGCCCACTTTGAAACATATACAAGCAAAGACTCTCTCCAGTTTAAGAAAAAGGGGGGCCTGGTATGATGTCACATCATAGAAAGTAATACTTGAGCTTAGGGTCAGAAGGACAGAGGGGAGCACATGACAGAGACACTCTGGAACATGAGCATCACATCTGAGAGTGGAGGCTGCTACGACTCACCAATTACTTGCATTCAGGAATGCATGTTCATTTTGCCACATCTTCCAACTTGCCAAAAATGCCAGAAATCTGTATTTTTCAATGAAATGTACCAATGAAAAATATCTGAATGAATTCTTTTCAGAACATTACATAGGTTTGACAAACTATACAAGCTATGTTCAGCTTCTTAGCAATCACTTTATGATGTTCACCTCAAAATAATATCCATTTGATAAGATTTACAGGACGAGAAATTAAAGGGAAGACAAGAAAGGCAGTGTTCAAAAATAAAACCCAGAAGACAATTTCCTAAGTGAAGAAAGGTACAACTATAAAAAGCCCTGAATTTTAGGAACAAAATGAAAATAATAATAAAAACAAAACCTACACCCAAACACTGAACAAATATGAAGAAAAAGTAATAATAAAAAGCTCCCAGTGGATTGAGCTCTCAACCTGGGCAAGTGCTCTTGACTGGAATCTAACCCAGGACCCTTCAGTCCACAGGCCAATGCTCTATTCACTGAGCCAAACCAGCTACGGAGAGAAAGAAGCTTTTAATCTAGAATTCTATACCCAGCAAAAGCATTATTTTTAGAAAAGAGGCCTCAGGAATGTTACCCCAAATTTATTAATTCTAATGGCAAAATCTCAACATCACTAAGCACCAAGGAAATGCAAATCAAAACTACAGTGAGATAACATCTCACACTTTTCAGAATGGCTAGTATCAGAAAAAAAAGAAAAAGAAAAAGAAACAACGTGTTGGCGAGCATGTGGAGAAAAGAGAACCCTTGTGCAGTATTGGTGGAAATTTTAATTTACATATTGAGGTTTCTCAAAAAATTAAAAATAGAACTACTTTATGATCCAGCAGTTCCACCTCTGAGTATATATACAATAGAAATTTAAATAGGGTCTCGGAGAGATACCTATAATCTTATGTTTATGAAGCATTATTCACAATAAACTAAGATATGGAAACTGCCTAAGTGTTCATCAATGGATGACTAAATAAAAATGTAGTGGAATGGAATGGAATGGAATGGAATGGAATGGAATGGAATGGAATGGAATGGAAAATTTAGCCATGAGAAAGAAGGAAATCCTGCCTTTTGTGACAACATGGATGGACTTCGAGGACATTATGTTAAGTAAAATAAGAAAGACAGAGAAAGATGAATGCTGCATGGAATCTCTCATATATGGAACCTGAAAAAAAAAAGTCTATCTAGTAGAAACAAAGTACAAAAGTGGTTGCCATGGGCTAGAGGGGAAAAGGAAGGGAAAATAGAAAGAAGTTGATAAAAGTATTCAGAATTTCAGATATAAGATCAATATGGTCTGAGGATCTAATATAAAACACGGTGACTATAGTTGATGGCACTGTATTGTGTAACTGAAATTTACTACAAAATAGGATTTAATTGTTCTTACACACAAAAATAGATAAATATGTGAGGTGATAGATTTGTTAACTAACTAGATAAGGGAACTTTTTATAATGTATACATTTATCAAATAATATTGTACAATTTATCTTACAGTTTTATTGTCAATTGTGCCTCAATAAGGCTGATTTTTTTTTTCAAAAAATGAAATATGAGAAGCAGCATTTTCATTTTAAGGAGAATCCTTGTCTGAATAGAAACCTCAATTTACTTTCTAGTGCTCAAGTTTCTTAGAAACAACTTTTTTAAAAAAATATATTTTATTGGTTTTTTTATAGAGAGGAAGGGAGAGGGATAGAGAGTTAGAAACATCGATCAGCTGCCTCCTGCACACTCCCTACCGGGGATGTGCCCACAACCAAGGTACATGCCCTTGATTGGAATCAAACCTGGGACCCTTGAGTCCACAGGCCGACACTCTATCCACTGAGCCAAACTGGTTAGGGCTAGAAACAACTTTTAAATGATGGCCTTATCAACAATTGCACTAGCAAAATGACAATGAAGAAAAGAGAAATTCTTGTTTTAATACTTGTCTCTGGACCTTTAAAAAGGTGCTAGTTTTGCCTGAACCAAGTGAGCTGGAAGGCCAGATAATGGTACACACACATCTGCTATCTTTGTTACCACAGGTCTCAGCTTCATTGCTAAGCTTGTATGAACAGTATAGGTAGTGGGAACAGAATAGTTAGAGAGACATCCTTCTGCCTATAAAACTAGTACACTGCTCAGAAGTATCACTTCCATAACTAAAAGCATTCAGCTTGGCCACTTCTTTTGAACAAAGGCTAACCTCATTCCACAAGCATCCACAGTTGCTCCCAAGCAATATCTCCATTTTTGTTCTACTATTTTCCAAACATTGCTTCAATTATCCTGCATGTCAAAAATATTAGTCTTCTCAGCATACTAGAACATGTCTGATAACTTCCCATGGGGCTATATTTGCTTTTAAACATAACTTGAGCTGAAAAGCCTTCTCTAAAATATGAGATATTACTTCATCTTCAAGACACAGCTCAAAGGCTATCACCTCATTGAAACCCAGTGTGCAAGTGTACTTACAAGACTCATGTCTTTAATGGGTCTCTCAGCATATTGGGAGCATTTAAATGACATTCACTTTAGGAATGTGCCTCTCTTTCTCTCTCTCTCTCTCTCTCTCTCTCTCTCTCTCTCTCTATTTTACTATATTCAATGAGACAAATATGTACAAAATAAATAAACGTACATGGGCTACATAGAGTTTAGTGATATTCCACATTCATTAATTCATTTATTTAGCAAAACTTAATGAACACCTACTATATGTCAAACACTTTTCTAGGCTCTAGGGATATAGGAATAAACAAGGTTAGTGGATACAGACAATAAACCTATATATAACAGATTTTTAGGTGATGGTAAGTGCTATGAAGACTAAGAGGATAAAGAGTTTCAGGGGTTACTGTTTGGGTAAAACGGTCATTGATCTCCTTTCCAAAGAGAAGACAAACGCAAAAAGATCTGATTTCTTCAGGCTGGTTACCTCTGTCAAGTCTATTTCAACAAAGTTATCTTTTGGTGTAGTTACCAGTATTGGAAACATTTTATACTTAAACGTTCTAGTCAAGATCAGGCTTAGTATTCAATTACTTTTTTTAGAATTTTAAAAAATTAAATATATTAGGGTGACAATGTTTAATAAAAGTATATGGGTTTCAAGTGTACAATTCTATTCAATGAGCTATTTAATTCTTGTGAAAGAAAAGAACTCCATAAAATCTAGAGTCTTCAGCACTTTCAAACCAGATGCCTAGTTTTGTAATTACTTTTTTATTCTTCACATGCAGATTTACCTAGTGGGAACATTTTTGCTTCTATTTTTCTATCTCTGAAATCTGAAGCATCTTTAGAATCATTCTCAGCCAGGGACAGCCATGACATATTCATTGCCACGCACGTACAAACTTGTCACAGCTTTTCATATTGTCACCACTTTGAATTATGTGTACTGTTGATAGTTCATGTATTGAATTTAATTGCCATTTCATGTTAGCTTCAAAAAGATTACACTCTGCTTCTGCTTTAAAATGAAATGTTGTGTTTTTACCCATATGTGCTCAGAAACAAAACAAGCAGGGCATACATGTGAAGCAAATATTGGAGGAACGGCGTGCTCTCATCCACACGGTCTCTCATCTCCCAGCAGGCTAGGGGGTGCTTGTTCACATGGTAGCAGAAAATGTAAAGAGAGAAAGGAGAAGTGCAGAAGTCCTCTTGAGGACTAGGCTCCCAACTGGTACAGTGTCACTTTCACCCAAGCTGGTGACAAGACCAAGGCATATATGCAAGGGGCAGGGAAATCGACCCTTTCCCTTGATAGCGAGAGTAGTGGAGGACTGAGACTTCTTTACAAGAAATCTACCCAGGATCACATACCACCATCACAACCAAATGCAAAAACAAACAAAAAATCTGGCAATTCCCTTTAATAAATGAAAGAAATCTCCAAAGCTCCCAAAGTTGAAGTGACTAACTCATGTCATTCAGGTGTTGCATAGGACTGTCATTAAGTTACATGCATTGATTGGTTAGAAACTTCTCACTTTGATCAAAACCTGCATAACTGCGGTTGGCAAGTGATTCAACTGATGCAGATAGAAGCTGAAGTTGTAGCCCATAGCCTTTCCTGACAGAATATTGACATGCCTCAAAATTATGCTCTCAATAGTAAAACTGTTAAAGGTTTCAAGATCGAGAAAAGATTACATATGTTTTATGTTCAGGGATCTAGAAGAGCTCTTTCAATAAATATAAATATTTTAAGTATAAGAGCAATTTTCTATGATTTAACTGGTAGTTATTTATTTTTTTGTGGTACAAAAAAATAACAACATATTTTAATTAATGATGTATTAAATTTTCTTGGGGGGAATAAAAAAAAGACACTCAAAGTATTCACCTGCTTGATCTGCTCCTAACTACCATTATGGATATACTCATCACATATTCAAGACATAATAAAGGTTTTGCATTTTAGGTATGAAATTAGATAGCATACTTGCACATGACTATTTATTTCTTCTTACAACATGGGTTCCTAAACTTCAGTGAGTTTGAGAATCAATCTGGCATTAGGCCCTTAGGGGATGGGGAGAGGGGAATCCAGGAATCTACATTTTGAACTAGTTACTCAAGTCACACCCCAGGAAACACACTTGAGAAAGATTGACTTATACATTTTTCCCTTAAACTAGGTGGAATATAATGTTTTAATAATGATTTTTAAAAGGTTTAAAATACTAATATGAAAGATACACATCAACTTTCCACTTACTTTCCACTTGGAGGAAATAGGATTAATGAAAAGGAAAAAGAGACATTTTAACTGTGTGATGTTTTATTTCCCTTAAAAATGATTTGTTTCAAACATTAAAAGAGTAAGTCTGCCTGGTGTTTATGAATACAACAACCTGTTACCCACGCCCACCAACCTACCTATAGCCCTCATTGTATGCTCCATGGTCTGTACAGTTATATGCAAAAATGATGGCAAAATGCTGTCTTTTTAAAAGATATGTGTGGTATATACAATAGTATTACAGTTTTCTATTACTCTCTAGATATTTTTTAAACTTACATAATTTTTTAAAAGTTAGCATTTATCAATAAATGCACTTTTATTCATTTATCCACCTTTAGTAGGTGGATCTATATGAAATAGCCAAGAATTAATCATTTTGGATCTATAGAAACAGCAATTTCATGTGGTTCTACCTAGTACATACAATGAGGGAATCTTTATCCTAGCGAGTCAAATTTTCTGATATCTTATATAATCAATATCTTGTTAAACTTAGCTTGAAAATAAAAAGGATTTGCTCAAGATTCACTTAATCATATTGTTGTCATAACCCTGCACTAAATTTAATATCTAACCAAACTTTACAATTTAATATAAATGGAGTGTACAATTTGCATAAACACTGAAGATACTTTTTTTTTTCTAACACAGAGAGAAGGCTAATATTGTCTGGCAGGCTTCATTGTTGTCAATGGATTTCTTGCATGTGTTGTCGAGAACAGATGTTCAGTATTTCTTAATGTCTGCCCATTGTAGTTACTGTATTACTAATCTTGGAGAGTTTTGATTATATGTAAACTTTACAATTTCATTCTTATATTCTTTCCTTATTGTGTGTACTTTTAATTTTTTTGTTCTGTATTTTTTTAGCCTTAGTTTGTTTGTTTTCCTGGAGTTCACAACTATTCACTCAGTACCTACTATGAACCAGTTCCTGTGCTGGGCACTAGGGATACAAAGTTGAATAAGAAACAGCTTTCACAGAGCAGATGCGATGACTGTCTGTGGGCTAGTACTTCCTGCTTCACTGTAAGGGCTCACTATGCTGGGTGTGGCTCATTCTATGCCCAGCTGGGCTCCCACAAGAATTACTTATGTCTCTGGTCCTCACTGCATTCTCCCTCTCTGTATTTTCATTTCACAGAGGATTTTCTGAGAGTCCTTTGGCTGTTTTCCCTTCAGACTCAATTCGAATCCACACACTGGCTGCCCAGGCTGTCAGAATGCGACTACAAAACACATTAACATGAACTCTTAACAAAGGGACTGGGTCTATACCTACCAAGTAGGGAATGCCAAACACTGAGAGGGAGGGATGGGCCTTCTGGGGAAGTGTGCCAGGAAAAAAGCACAGGATGGCTCTGTGAACATCCTGATCACTGGGTCACTCCCAAGCAGTGGCTTGCAACTTTAAGGAACCTCAGAATCACCCAGAGGCTATCAAAGCACTGATAACTGGGCCCAACAGGGAGTTTCTGAGTCAGTGGGTTTGGGGCAGGACTGAGAATTTGTATTTCTACTCTTCCTTGTGGGAGAACCCTTGCTGTAGAACCTCCTGAAATTGTTGTGAAGAAGAAAGAAATGGCCACTTTTGCACTTTAAGTATGGAGATTTTTTGCTTTTAAGTTTCTAGTATGAGTGATTTTCAGACTTACCGTTTTCTCTAAATCATTTTTTACAAGTATTTAAACAACTGAAAAATTTACTCAGTGCAATGAAATAAAATCAGGAGGCTTCATTTTCTGTATCAGTAAAACAGTATGAGTTGGGTTTTTGCTTTATCTGTCTGTTTGTTGTGAACTTTTCCAAAGACTAAGCTCTCATTCTAAGACTTGTTGATTATTTTCAAGTAAAAATTACACAAATGTGATACAATGAAAGTGCTAAATGGTAACTGAATTTTACTTCTCTCTTGGGTGAACGGTAAGTAACTTTATATGATTCTTTTAGACTTGGTAGAAGTATCTTTCGAAAACAAGGCTTCACTGAGAATATGACTTTAAAGTGGAAAACTAAAAAAAGTAAGAGCAGAAGTTGCTAAGATGTCTAGGAGAAGATCATTCCATGTCCATAGAATAACGAAATGAAAATCTCTGAGACAAGAACTTGACCTAGGGGTTCAAAGACAGAGAGCTAGGGGAAGAGTTTGTAAAAGATGAAAACAGAGAAGTATGGGGGAAATTCAGATTGTGTATATTAGAAGCTACTATGATACCCTTTTACTCTTAAATATGAGAAGGGTTTTGAGCATGGGAGTGACATGATTTGTTTAAAGAATCACTCTGGTTGTTGTTAAGCAGTAGTAAGCAGGGAGTTATTAGGAAGTTATTACCATAATTCAAATTAGAAATATTGGCAGTTTGTACTAAGGGGATAGTAGGGGAGGTTGACATAAGTAGTTAGATGGCAAAGGTGAGCCAATAAGATTTGCTGACAGAGGTGGTGTGATGCAGGGGATAGAAAGAAGTCAAGGATAACTCCAGGAAGTTGGCATAAGGAACAAGAAAGATTGGAGCTGCCATTTCTGGGGCTGTGGAGGACAACCCTACAGAAGGAGCAAGTTTGTGGGTGGAGATCTGGGTTCAGTTTGGGACATATTAGATTTAAGAATGTTTGTGAGATATCTATGTGAAGATGATGATTAAGCAGTTGGATACATAAGACTGGGGTTAGGGAAGACGTTTAGGCTAGTGGGAGGTGGGTGGAATGTGGGTGTCTTCAGCATAGCAATGATTTTTAAAGCAAAGGGATTGGAGGGTATCAAGAGAGTCAGTGCAAATAGAAAAGATAAGAGACCCAGATGGCCACTCCCTGGGGCATTTTAGTGTTTAGCACTGTGTAGATGAGAAAGGGGGAGTGAAGTGGGGAAAGGGTGTAGTTTTGAGGTGAGAGGATAACCAGGAAAGTGAGATGTCCTGGAAACTGAGAAGGTCATGTTTCAATGAAGGGAGAGTGGTCAACTGTGAAAAATGCTGCTCATTATACAGTAAGACAAGCAGTAGTTTAATGACCTGGAGGTCAGTCATGCCCTCCATAAGCAATTATTAAAAAACATTTTCCTAAATCAAAGGCTAAAACTTAAATATGCCAAACATCACTATAAAACTGATAAGCTCATAGCAACTTTCAAAAGCATAATTTAATAATGCTAATTATTCAATTAAATATTTGACAAAATTTCTTAAATACTTTCTAAATGTTCAGCATCATACAAATAGAGCCATAATTTTTAAATCTCTCTTTGAAATCTATCTCTTTCTGAGCTACTACTTCTTTTTTTAAATTTCTTTTGAATAAATTTATATTTTTTATATTTTGAGTAAGAATCTTCCAGTGCTCTATTATTATATTCTGTGAAAATTTGTCTTTAAAAATACCTAAGATCTCTTTCTAAAGAAATGAAAGGTCAGTGTAAGAGAGTTTTTGTTGATTTTACCATTTCATTAACTCCTAAAATTTTGCTGTTAAAAGAAAAGTACATTTCTAAATTAAACTATAACAGTGACTTGTGCAGTTTTATTCCTAAAAGAAACCATTTTATGTCAAGGTACAATGATGACAAACACATATTTGTAAAGAGGTCATTAAAGATTTTCTAAGCCACCTCACAGGATGGACACTCTACAAAGAGTTCAGCTATTACCCCTAAATAACTAAGGGTCCTTTCTCCCAAATTTGCTCAGAGCTGAGGGGTTTCCCAGGATGCAAGACTGCCAGTGCTAATAAAGGTACAGACTTGGGAAAACCAAATGGTTGGTAACTCACCCCCAAGATGTCACCACCACCTCTGGGTACCTTCTCCCACCTGATTATACAACAACTAGAGGCCCAGTGCACAAAATTCGTGCACTGGTAGGGTCCCTAGTGGCTGCTGGCTGCTGGCCGGATACTCCCTCCCTTCCCCCAGCCACCTGCTGTGGCCGGGGCCTGCCTCCCTTCCCCCGGACAGGCCCACCCCTGGTCGAACTCCTGGACGACCTCCCAGATGTCCTCTTGGTCAAGGGGACAATTTGCATACTATGCTTTTATTATAGAGGATGATTAAGAAGTACTGGGTTGAGATGTAGAGGACCAGGACTTGAATATTGACTTAGTCTCTTGCTTATTAAATGACATGGACAAATTACTTTATCCCTAGAATTAAATGAAAAACTGATTATAAATGTCAGGCATCAGGTATGGCAGAGAATAGATGCTCAAAAAGTGTTAGCTATTTTTATTATGGGGTAAGTTGCAGTGACAAAACTTTTTTTTTTTCATAAGGAAGTTAAGGCTACTTCTGCTCCTAAGCTGGAAACAAATAATGAAAACCAACTACTAAAAAA
Source organism: Myotis brandtii (assembly GCF_000412655.1). NCBI lineage: Eukaryota > Metazoa > Chordata > Mammalia > Chiroptera > Vespertilionidae > Myotis > Myotis brandtii. The sequence goes on along the minus strand of NW_005354291.1, from coordinate 2,024,386 downwards.
ATAAACTAAAATTTCAAATTTTCATTTAAATGAAATGGGAAAAAATATAGAATCTAAATATGTGAAAGATGGAACTGAAAACATTATTAACAGAAGTTTTAAACTAGCTTTATAAGTGCAGGAACTGGGAATGAGATGTTGTGCAAACAGAAATTCATTGGGAAAAAAATCAAAATTTGGAATCGAGTTGCAATACCTAATCAAGACCTAGAATCATAGAAAGGATATCATCTGATAAACTGCCTCATTTATATATGAGGAAACTGAAGCCCAGAGAGATTAACTGATTTTTTCAAAGATATCCAATCAACTAATAATGAAGTCTAGCTTCCCAGGGGCAGTGGCCAACCAGTACTGCCTTTCTGTCCCTGCATCCTTTTGTGCCTTTTAAGTTCCGGTCACATAATAGGCACCAAATACATATATGTTGACTGACTCACTCACTGACAGAATGAAATGATAAATAAATGAATAAATCAGTGAGTTAATAAATGAATAAGTGCACGATAGAAACCAGAGGAAAACAAAGGTTTCTCTATTTTCAGCCCAGAGTTTTCCATTTTATCCCTACTCTGTACCCAACATTCACTCAAAACTCTTTTTTTAAAATATGTTTCTGCTTTATTTCTCTCCACACTTCTCTTGAGTCAGGGTACAGAACACAAAGAGTAGTGTGAAAATAAACACATTTAGCGGGAGATAGGCTTTCTACTATGAACGGAGAGTAACACTGAAAAACATATTTGCTAGAGTGTTGATAAATGAAAGAAAAACTGTTCAAATAAGTTTAGGATTCACTGACAAGAGGGACTCCCCACTGTGTTGATTTACTTTACCAAATGTCTTATGTAGCTACTAGATTCAGTCCATTTATCTAGTCCTCCATAGCTATGCTCAATACAGACTCTTTTTCAAGAAAAAGACTTCTGTGCAAACCCCCTGCATGATTTTTTCCTCGGTTTAAAAGAGCTTATTAATGGAAAAGTAAATTTAGAAATCAGTTCTTGTTCTGGATAAAAGCCTACACTATAAGCCAAAGGCAGATTCATTCTTCAGTGTGCCTAAGTATACCTGTGTGGATTGAAAAAGTTGAGAGTGAATTACTATTGCTCATGCAGAAGAGAGAAAAATTAAATGGGGGGCTTTTTAAAGAAAATGGAAACTAATAGAAACACCAGATTTACAAAGTTGCTGTTCTGCTTCAGACATTCTTTAGTGACTCTTAAGTCTTAAAGCAAAGATTCCCCTATT
>NW_005354291.1:1996788-2022997 GCF_000412655.1 Myotis brandtii | reverse complement strand
TGTAAGAGTTGTTGTTTTCTTCTTTCCCAGATTTTTCTCCCTGTAAATCTTGACCCCAATGTCCAGTTTTATAAATTTCTGTAAACAGTAAAGTATAAAGTATTATACAGATCATTCTTCTCTCTCTCTCTCTCTCTCTCTCTCTCTCTCTCTCTCACACACACACACACACACACACACACACACACACACACAAATGGAAGAGAAGCTTCATACCCCAAGCTGATATCCTGTTAAAGTAAGAAAATTAAAGAGGGCTTTTATTTATTTTTCCCATTTCATGGATCATCATGAGACCCAATAGGTTTCTCTGACACAACTTACATTTTGTGTATAGAATGCTAAGTTTTTGTTTTTTATTCTTGCCAACATGAGGGCAACCAATTTTTTTTCAATCATCCTAAAATCAATTGTTCTATAAGGGAATGATATTCTACCAAAAGACATGAGCATTCCAATGTACAAAAATGCCAAGAATGTCATGAAATTAAAGAGGGCTTTTATTTATTTTTCCCATTTCATGGATCATCATGAGACCCAATAGGTTTCTCTGACACAACTTGCATTTTGTGTATAGAATGCTCAGTTTTTGTTTTTTATTCTTGCCAACATGAGGGCAACCAATTTTTTTCAATCATCCTAAAATCAATTGTTCTATAAAGGAATGATATTCTACCAAAAGACATGAGAATGCCAATGTACAAAAAATGCCAAGAATGTCATGAAATACTTTAATGCATGTTCATTTGCTGTCAGAACCATTGCTGGTGGTCAGGTGAGAACCAAGCTAGTCAACTGGAAACAGCTGATTTTTGTGAAAATTATCAGAAATTCGGGAAATTTCTATAATAGTCGACTCAGGGGATCAAGCAAGGTGGTGAGTGGGTACTTGTGAGATAACTAGTGGAGTTAATGAGATATTTAGTCAGATGACATGGGTTCCAATTTCACCTCTAACACTTTCTGGCTGTGTCACCTTAAACATGTGCCATAGCTTTTTCTGAGCCTCACTTTCTTCATCTGATAAGATTATTGTGAAGAATAAAAAAGATAAATGAATATAAAGCACTCTGTATAGTGCTGCTATATAGAATCTCTCTATATAAAAGCCTAATATACAAATTGTCCCCTTGGGAGTTCGACCAGTAGACCAGGAGTTCGATCGCTCACTATGACATGCACTGACCACCAGCAGGTGGTGCGGAATGAAGGGAGGCCCTGGCCGGCAGCCAAAAGGCCCTGATCAGCCCTGATTGCCGACCAGGCCTAGGGACCCTACCTGTGCACGTTTTTCATGCATTGGGCCTCTAGTACATTCATAAAATGTTAGACATTACGTTGAAGTTAATGTGCTGCTAGTGATAGGTTGTCTTTTACAGATTAGATGCTCAAAATATCTTCTATTAGTGCTGAAAAAATATTATCTGAAATTCTCATAATAGTAGGTTAAATATTAAAGTCAATTATCCTATATAATAAAAGGGTAATATGCAAATTGACCAAGTGGCAGAATGACCAGTCGCTATGTTGCACACTGACCACCAGGGGGCAGATGCTCAATGCAGGAGCTGCCCCTGGTGATCAGCGAGCTCCCACAGGAAGAGCGCTGCTCAACCCCAAGCCAGTCTCAAGGCTGGTGAGCGTAGCAGCAATGGTGGGAGCCTCTCCCGCCTCTGCAGCATAAGGATGTCCGTTAGTCGGACATCCCCTGAGGGCTCCCAGACTGCTAAAGGGTGCAGGCTGGACTGAGGGGACCTGCCCCCCCACTTCTCGAGTGCACAAATGCCATGCACTGGGCCTCTAGTCAAATATAAGTAAGCCTCTCCCACCTCTGTGGCAGTGCTAAGGATGTCTGTTAGTCGGACATCCCCCGAGGGCTCCCAGACTGCTAAAGGGCGCAGGCTGGGCTGAGGGGACCTGCCCCCAACACCCCGAGTGCACGAATGCCATGCACTGGGCCTCTAGTCAAAATATAAGTCTTTGCCAGAATACATCCAAAGGTTTCTGACTGATTCAGGTAGAATGCATGCTGGCCAGTAGGGCAGGCAGGAGTTTGGAGGTCTCCGATGATTAGAGTTCATCTTCCTATCACTGCTTAGATTGAAAGGTAAGAGTGTGAAGACAGAGGAGAAACTGAGGAAGCAACCACAGTCCTACTAAAAGTTTAGCCTAAGGGCTTCTCTGAATGTAACTCTTCATTGCTATGCTGCCAAGACCCAGTGATTCAACATGTTTACACTGAGAGCTTACTTTGTCTCAGGCTCTATACTATATTCTGAGAATGAGACATGCTCCTTGTTCCCCAGAAATTCACCAGATATCAGTATGATTCACCTCCAGGAACTTTGGGAGGGTGAGTGTGAATGAGGCAATAAATCAAAGGCAGTGAGTTGTGCTGAGGAGGTCTACTGGTGGTTAATAAAGTTTCTCAGCATGGGTATAATTATGAGGCAAATACAGGCCTATGGTAGCACTTCTCACGCACCAGCACACATTTTAATTGCCAGCTTCCTTGTCCATCTGCCCCACTGGATTCTGGGCCCCTGGAGGACCTGGCCTATGCTTGTTCATCATAACTTCCCAGAATTTAGAATAGTGTGTGACTGTAAGAAAATGTCTGTGCAAATGAATTATTTTGCAGTTTCTGGGATTAGCTCAATCGGCTTAAGCATGATTTACTTTTCTTTCTTAGGATTAGAATGATCACAGGCTTTGTTATAGAACAAAGATTCAACCCAGTAAATTTGAAGGTCTAATTGTCTTTATTAAGTGATTCATAAATCAGAGCATCCCATCTAGCAAGTACAGAGGAGCCCCCATACCCCAAACGATAGCTGCACAATATACTGGTAGAAGGCTTTTATAGGCAGACTAGAGATCTGGTGCACGAAATTCGTGCACTGAGGGGGTGTGGGGTCCCTCAGCCTGGCCTGTGCCCTCTCACAGTCCAGGAGCCCTCAGGGGATGTCTGAGTGAAGGCTTAGGCCTGCTCCCCAGGGGAAGTGGGCCTAAGCTGGCAGTCGGACATCCTTAGCACTTGCCTCGAAGGCGGGAGAAGCTCCTGCCACCGCTTCTGCGCTTGCCAACCCTGAGCCTGGCTTCTGGCTGAGCAGCGATTTCCCTGTAGGAGCACACTGACCACCAGGGGGCAGCTCCTGTGTTGAGTGTCTGCCCCCTTGTGGTCAGTGTGTGTCATAGCAACCAGTCATTCTGTGGTTCGGTTGATTTGCCTATTACCCTTTTATTATATAGGATACCCTTTTATTATATAGGATAATAGGTAGGACAAGAAAGTTATTAGAAAAAGAAAAGAAATGATTGTTTCATCAAGGAGAAGTCCAATGAAGATTACATTCCTGGAGAAACAGCAATTAAGTCAGGTCTTAGGTTTGGTATCATGAGCTTAGCACAAATGACTCCATTTATGGTTTTTTCTTTTACAGCTTTAACATGACAGTGTCTAGTAATAGGATTGTGAAGAATGATATTAATAAGGAAGTAAGAATTAATAACTATTTTGTCAACCTAATCTGGCAGAAATCTATGGGTAAGGAAAGAAACAGGAAACCAAATAAATTTGAAAACAGATTTATTATTACCTTGCAATTAAAATATGAGTGTCCGTATAGGATGTGTATGGTCATTTGGAATGCAAAACAATACAGGAGAACATGTCAGAACTTCTTTCTCACTGGTTGTGTAATTAAAACAAATGAGTTTTCATTCACACAAAGCTTGCTTAAGTTATTTCAGCAGGTTCTATTTAGAAGAGAAATGGATATGTTAATGTTTTTCAAGCACTAGAAGATATGAAGTGAGCATGCAGCTTTTCCTCAGTGATGATTGTTTTCTTAATAAAAGACCAAGGTTAAGAAAACAAAAGAAGATGAATGTAGTAAAAAGACAAAATTGGACAAACATAGATTTTCATTTTTAAAATCTTTTCAACACCAACTTGTATATGTGGTTAACTATTAACCAATACAACAAAAAGAGATGAATGTAGTAAAAAGACAAAATTGGACAAACATAGATTTTCATTTTTAAAATCTTTTGGGCAGTGCACTATCTTTTAAACACCAACTTGTATAAGTGGTTAACTATTAACCAATACAACGAAAAGAAAAAAAAATTATTCTCTCCCACTACTAGCTAACCACAACACTCTGGAGGTTGTTCCCTTATCTACAAATCTTCTCCTAGGAACTCAGATTTTTGTGGAGTGCTTGTCCAAATGGCAAAAGCAAAGGAATCCCAGAGGGGCCTGGGACTTCTTAGGAAAGAATATCAAAAGAATATGCCAAAAGAAATAAAGCCACAGGCCATAAATTCCAAAGCACTAACCAGACTTCTGAGTAATCAGCAATCTGATTAAAAGCTAGGTGTTACATGAGTTAAAGAAAAGCATGACCAGCTACACACCTGGCTGCTTCCCTGAGACCCCACCCACCAACCTGTAGGCCCACTAGAGCCGTTTCCAGTGGCTTTTCCATAGGAAAAGCTTCATGCTTCATATCTTTCCTAAAATCTCTAAAGCAAGCAGTGCCTGGCCTCAGTGTACCCTGTCCCTCTTGCTAAGTGTCTCCAGGCCAGGCTTGAGTGGTTTCAGGACTTGATTCTCACTTTGGCCTCTCCAGAGCACCTCCAAGTCCAATATAAGTAGGAGCCATCTGCAGATTGCTCTGTAGCTTATGCTGGGTTACCCCAGGCAGGACACAGGGAGTGGCTGTCCTTGTACCTCCTGGGAGGCCCCGGAGCCAGTGCATCCAGTGGATAGCTTCAGATCATGCTGGATTACAACCATGAGTGAAACTCTCAAGGTACAGATTGGTGAGCACCAAAGCCCCACTGAAGCTCCATAGGGTCAAATTCTGAACAATAGCAATTCTGCTATAGTCACAACTGGTCTTCACAACTGATTGGCCTAGGGATCCATCCCTCCAAGTGACATCAGCAGCAATCAAGGCTCAATTACAACAGGACTGTGCACACAGCCCACACAGGGGCACACCTGAAGTGCCCATCTCAAGTGACTGAGGAAGCTGTGCCACTGGTCTCTACAGGACACCTACCACAGAAGGCCACTCTACCAATTCCAGGAGACACAGCAGCTCTACCTAATACATAGAAACAAACACAGGGAAGCAGCCAAAATGAAACAGGTTTCAAATAAAAGAACAGGAGAAATCCCCAGAAAAATAACTAAATGAAATGGAGGCAAACTACCAGATAGAGAGTTCAAAACAATGGTTATAAGGATGCTCAAGGAACTTACTTAGAACTTCAACAGCATGCAAAGGGACATAAACCATCAAACAAAGCAGTCAGACATGAAAGAAATACTAACTGAAATGAAGAAGAATTAACAGTAGAGTGGACAAAGCAAAAAATCAAATCAGCAATTTGCAATATAAGGAAGAAAAAAATACCCAGTCAGAACAGCAAATAGAAAAACGAATTTTTAAAAAAATGAAGATAGTGTAAGGAGCCTCTGGAACAATTACAAGTGTACCAACATTCACATCATGAGGGTACCAGAAGGAAAAAAGAGAGAGCAAGAACTTGAAAACCAACTTGAAAGAAATAATGACAGAAAACTTCCCTAATCTGGTAAAGAAAATAAACATATAAGTCTAGGAAGTGCAGAGAGTCCCAAACAAGATGAACCCAAAGAGGTCATAATAAAATAAAAATAATAAATTTGAAAAATTACCCAAACATCAAGTTATTACATGTTTCAATGACAGAATGTCAAAGTATATACGGGATTTGGGAGATACCAAAAATTATGAAATATGAAACATTTCATCATTCCGCAAGTAATTTAATAGGCGAGAAGGCAAGGTGCCAGAGGAAACTTAGATTGAGGCTTTGACCTAATCCATCATGGGAGCTTACTTTATATTTCATTCACTTCCTCTAAAGGCAAAGACTGTATTTATCTATAATGGGATGCTAACAAATGCAAATGTTGCAAAACCATAAAATAATGCTTTGCTAAGACATCATAAGATAGCTCCTAAAGGAGAAAGCGAAGGAAGAAGATAAAATAATTTGAGTTCAAGGAAACTTGTACTTTAGCACTGTCTCATTCTTAAGAGATGCAAAATAAAACAAATAAGGTTGATATTGAAACAAGGGATTCAGGTTAGACATCAAGAAAAATTCTCAAGTGATAAAGCAGTGTAAATCAGGAAAGTAGTTAGCAAATTCTGAGGTTGAAGCTGTGCCCCTGAGAAAGGACTCGGTTTATATACAACAATCATATTTTAGTATAAGAATGGCAAAGTGCAATGTACTCCTTAGAATAGCTGTTTTTTAAAAAAACAGTGCACATATCTGTATGAGTTTTGGAGTTTTTGTTTATTCATTTGTCTTTTTGAGAGGTAGATAGAGATCTATATAGGTATATTCAGTCAGAAAATGGGAGGGAGGGAGGGAGGGAGGGATGGTTTTGGATTATTTTACAAGAATGACTGACCTACCTTTTCCTGGGACCTGCTGATTGTTGTATTTATGCTATATTGTTTAAAGGACACAACTACCTCTGAAGTATACCTTAGTATTTACAGGTTTTATTATTTATACTTTAAAGACAAGAAAACTGAGGCTACCAAAATTTAAGGTAATGGCTCAAAGTCACACAGCTTAGAAGTGGCAGAGCAAGTAGGCAAATCTATCTATGTGTCACTCAAAAGCTCATGCCATTCCCCTGTATTTTGTTGTTTTTTTATATGATCCTCCAAGCTCTTTCAAGTCATGATTTATGTGATTTACTCTAATGGAGAACATTTATCTTTTTATTCCTGTAAATCTATGAAACTCACTATCTCTCTTCCATGCTCCTATAATCATAGGAAATTGAGAAGCACCCATGTGACAGTGGTTTAGGTGAGAAACGCCTCAGTCCTAAACTAAGAAAATAAGACACCAGGGGAGAGGATGGACACAACTTGGTGATTAGATTGTGTGGATTAAGAGATGGGAATAGTTGATGAAAAACAGAAATAAAGGAGAAGGAGTAAGTTAAACTGAAAGATAATACATCTCTTTTTAATTGATTTCAGAGAGAAAGGGAAAGGGAGAGATAGAAGCATCAATGATGAGAAAGAATCATTGATTGGCTGCTTCCTGCAAACCCCCTACCAGGGATCAAGCCCTTCAACCTGGGCATGTGCCCTGACTGGGAATCAAACACGGGACCCTTAAGTCCACAGGCCGACACTCTATCCACTGAGCCAAACCGGCTAGGGCTGAAAAATAATACTTTTCAATGTTAGATCTGACCACTTAATAATGAGATATTTTGCTTCCTGATAATCAAATCAACTTGGATAGGGTCCAAAAGGGACTTTCCTTTCAGTTTTTCACTGTAGCATAATGAGACACCAATGAATTATTTTTGTGGACCAATAAGATGTTCAAACCAGGCAAATATCTGACCTATAACATTTGTTTTTAATAAATACTAACATATGTCATAGTTACGATTACATGTATTAAGCATAAAAAGAATCCACAGTGGATTCTAAGTTAATAAATTCACCATAGCATTGCAAATGTGCCTCCCACTTCCAGGAAAATCTCATTCCGAATCCTGAATACTCCCTTTAAGAGAGAAAAAAGCATTACTAGTCACAGCAGAGGGGAATTACTCTCCGGTCTACTAAGAATATTCCTGAATTTTAACTTCTCTGCAGCAGCAGACTGAGGAGACTTCAACTAGCACCTCATCTAAAAATTTAATCTACACAATGGTTATAATGAATGCTTATAAGAATTGAAAATCCAACATCTAGCCAAGGATATGATACCTCATTTGTTATATATAAAATTCTATGTATTTTATGAATGCAGCAAAATTATAATAAATAGCAATTTTAGGAAATTCTAAGATAATCCACTAGTTTTAAAATTTAGCATAACCTGACTCACTTTTTGGTCATATCATCAAGATTATAGACTTTAACTGCATAGCCCTCAAAAGTATAATTTCTTCAGTGCTTATAAAATTTTGGCCCTTTGATAGTAAATGTTATTAGAGTTCCTAGTGTCTTGCTCTCTTTTTCCACAATCTTCCCTCGCAAATAAATGATGTGAGACTCCTGAATGAAGTGCTACTGTTTTAATAGTGCCCACCTATGGGGTGATTTTTGTCTTAAATGAGTCAGGAATTGTTTCATACTTGGTATGCAAAGGGGTAAAAACCTTTTTGCCTGACATTTCTCACTTCAATAAACTGTCATGTGGAGCTAGGTTTTACTAAAAATATGTACAATGATAGTTTAAAATTGACATGCAATTTCCTATATAGTGGAAAAGGAAATATTTCTATTAATATGGTTATGTACTATAGCTCACTTTTCTTATATTTTTTTACATCTATCCCCAAACATCAAGCATACAGGGCTGTCTTCCTCTCCTAGATCCAAATATGAAAAAATCCCTATTTGATCTTCTTTCCTTTTGAAATATGAAATCAGTTCAATCTGTTATCTGAACTTGTAGAAATTTATTTTAAAGTCAGACTAGCACATTTCCACCCCCACCACATCTACCATACATTCTAACAGTACTTAATTGGTTTATCCACTTCCACAATTTGGATACAGAATTAAGTTCAAAAGATGATAATCAGTGGATTATACCCAACTTCATTTTTATTCTACCGGGTTTTCGTAAAGAATATATTTTTATTGATTTCAGAGAGGAAGGGAGAGGGAGAGAGAGATAGAAACATCAATGATGAGAGAGAATCACTGATAGTCTGCCGCCTGCACACCCCCTACTGGGGATTGAGCCTGTAACCCAGCAAGTGCCCTTGATCAGAATTGAACCTTGGACCCTTCAGTCCACAGGTCAATGCTCTACCCACTGAGCCAAACCAGCTAGGCCTATTCTTTCAGTTTCTTGTACAAGGTCAGTACATTGAGATAGTGATAAAAAGTTTACAGAATAACAAAATTCTCATAAGTCCCAGAGTATGGGTTTCAGGATGAATCTAATGTATATTCTAAATCTCATAATTCAGAACTGTGTGAAATTCAGTGGGTAATGAAGCATCATAAATAATATTAAAGTAAATTTCCTTTGTATTCTCATTGTCAAGAGAACAGTCTGAAAGTGCCCAAAATGGCTAGTCTCTCCTCTAGTGGTTAAAACCCTTGCTAGATAGCATAACAAACATATTAGAAATAAATAAACAAAAAACCCTACATAATTAAGGGTCTTTAAAATAACAGCCCTATTTAATGCTATTCACCTTGGAAAAACATAAAACAGCACCACATGATTAATGAGCATGAAATGTTTAGCTTCACGAGAACAATTTTTTGGCATCAGTCTCAGCAATTGAAAGGAAAAAGGTTCTGTAATATGATGGTCTAGCAAAACTAAATTCTATAATTATGTAAAATTTTTTAGTCTTAAAATATAAAAGTTTGCAATTTATTATAGAGGTTGTATAAAATTACTTGAGCTGACACAATGGGTATTGCAAAAAGTTCATGTATATTGCCTGACAGTTGAGGTCAATATCTCTGCATACATTTAGGGAGGTGTTATATACCATTGTTCCATATATCTAATGTGTAAATAGATTGAAACCAGATGGCATAGGTGCACTCTGGTACACATTAAGATGGGGTGATTTGTCTTTAGGTAAATTAACTTCAGAATGTTATGACATATTTTATTTATACTCATAAAATACTATGAAAATTATTCTGCACAAAAATAAACCTTGGCATAAAAACAGGCACATAGAACAGTGGAACTGAATAGAGAGCCCAGAAACAAATGCATATATGGTCAATTAATTTACAACAAAGAAGCCAAAAACATACAATGGAGAGTTGACAGTCTCTTCAATAATTGGTGTTGGAAAGACTGGACAGCCACATAAAAGAATGAAACTGGACCACTATCATATACCATACACAAAAATGATCTCAAAACAGATTAAAGACTTGATGGCGAGACTGGAAACCATATAACTCCCAAAAGATAACATAGGTGGTAATCTCCTTGACATGGGTCTTAATGATAATTTTTTTAATCTGACACCAAAAGCTAAAGAACAAAAGTAAACATCAACAAATGGGACTACATCAAACTAAAAAGCTTCTGCACAGCAAAGAAAACCATCACCAAGTGAAGAGGCAATCTACTGAATGAGAGAAAAATATTTGCAAATCAAGTATCTCATTAAGAGCTGATATCATGATTCAAGGAACTTATATATAACTCAACAGCAAACAGGAGGAAAAAACAACTTGATGAAAAGAAAATTGAGAGAATATTTGATCCCATATTCCCTGAATAGTTGCTTTATTGTTTATTTGTGTTTGTGTGTATTCATATTGTCAGCCAAGAAGTTAGTTCTTTGGGACTGTATGCATCATACAGTTCTCCTTTATCCTCCTCTGCACTAAGAACAATGCTGAATAGCCACTGGACACTTGACTAATATGTCTAGGAAAGTGATTGTTTCAACAAAATAAAATACGCTGTGAAAACTCTTTTATTGTTTTCAATTTGCTTTCTTTTTTTAAAATATATTTTATTGATTTTTTACAGAGAGGAAGGGAGAGGGATAGAGAGTTAGAAACATCGATGAGAGAGAAGCATCGATCAGCTGCCTTCTGCACACCCCCTACTGGGGATGTGCCTGCAACCAAGGTACATGCCCTTGACCGGAATCGAACCTGGGACCCTTCAGTCTCCAGCCCGACGCTCTATCCAGTGAGCCAAACCAGCTAGGGCTCAATTTGCTTTCAACAGTCTTGACTTAACAAGACTTTTAGAAAGAATACAGAACAAGCTCTATCATCACTTTTATCAAATATATGAAAAAAGTTAAAATCATAATTTCTACTTTACATATAGAAAGACAGAGGTGGGAAATTTTAAACACCAAGCTGTAATGAATAATGGAAATGGAAATGGATGGATGTGATTGTAAGAAATAAGGCTTTATTTAATCCACTGGACATAAAGCACCAGGAGATTCTGTGAAGTTACAGTATTGCCATGTTTATTACAGTGTATAATATAAAAAAATAATTAAAATTAAATAACCCATGCATATGATAGAATACTGTCCCATAAATTATGAAGTATTATATACTAATTAAAAATGATGCTATAGTATAATTTTGATGGTAAAATGTTCATAATATATTTAATAAAAAGATATCTAAAAGTCATATGTAAACTATGATCCCCTTATATATGTATGTGCCCATGTGTTTCTTTTTTGCATGTAACAAGATAGAAAAATTGGAATATTTCTGTATCAGTTCCAACTGAGGCTTTAAGACCATAAGCATCAAATAATCCCACATTCCAAAGGCAGTCACAGAGAAACAAAAAGAGTGATTAATACTAGTTTTGTGATCCTTAGATGATTACTCGCTTCATCTGAGTCCCAAGGACACCAGCACTACATGGAGAGTGATTAGAGTCTCTCTCCCTTCTCCTCAAGCCTATAATAGGGATGATTTTAGGGAGACCAATCAGAAAGCTTGATATATAACCTAAACATTCGAAAAACAGGTTTACATCTGAATCATTACAAAGAGTCTAATACTGGATGAAGCAGTTTATGACCACAGAATAGAGGGCTGTGTTTGGGAAGTAGCTGCCATACCACAGATTAGGACAAAGGTGTTTTTTCTTCTAGACCAGATGTGGGTAGCATGAGAATGTGTTGGCCTGGGGTTGCCATGGATCTTGCCATGATCAGACACCAATTTCTATGTAACAAGCAACTACAAAATCAATAGCACACAAAATAAGCATTTGTTCTCACAGATTTGAGGGCTGGCTGGCCACTGGGCAAGGGGGGGTTCACTGGAGTGTTAAGTTTTAAGTTGAGGGCCAGGTGGGCAGGTGGACTCCTAGCTCAGTTCTGCTCCACATATTTCCATTCTGAGGCCCAGGCCACAAGGGCAAGAGCTACCCAGCATTGCTACATGGGATTGTTGTCCAGAAATGTTCACTCCCTTCTACCCATTTCCATGGGAAGATCCCCTGCCCCACTGAATTGGGTTTCCCCATGTGACTTCCTTTGGCTAAGAGGATGTTAATAATAGGTATGAAGCAGTAGAGATTGGAAAGTGTTCATGAGAGCCACCGGAAGCACTTGCCCTGGGTTATCCTGCTAATCCCACAGGAGAAAGAAAAGACTGTAGGAGCAAGATGAGTAAGAGATGCCACCTTACCCTCCCCACCCTTCCCACTGAAGTCTTTCCATGCAGAACAGGTCTGAGTTGAGGAAGCGGAGAGTCTACACTAAAAAGAAACATGGGACCTAATATTTTACTTACGAAAAAAATTGCTTTGAGATACATGTTCTTGTAAGTACTTCTTATTATCTATGAATTAGCAAGAAGTCTGCTAAAGATTAACCCAGCATCACAGGGGGTTTTGAATAAACTGGTTTGGAGTAGAAGGACAGGGAAATTGGAGAATAGTTTTCTTATTGTACCCTTTGAGTCCTGTTTGTTCTATGAAATATTTTCCTTTTTCAGAAGAAAATATTGGGTGTATATGTGTGCACTACAGAGGTAGGAACTGAAGGTAAAAAGTTAACAGTAAAATTTAGCAGATTTTATTATATGTTTTATATATGCTAAGGCCATCATTATTTCTATAAAGGTCAAAAACATGATTTTAAGGTATGCAGTTGAATAAAACCCCTGCACTTATCTCTCTTCTTATTCCAACAAAAACAATTATAAAACATATATTTTGGATCATTTTTATATTTTTAAATGTGTAAAGGTTTTTGATGAAAGAAAATGAGAAAAAATGGTCCAATGACATTGGCAATCAAACAATCTTTAGTTTTACCCCCTTATCCAGCAGCAGAGAACATCCAGCCCTCACCATGGGCAATTGGCTTACATCCTTCTGATCTCTCTCTATTGAGCAGTATTTGTAGAAACTAATTAAGCCTATGGGATGGAAAGATACATTTCTCACAAGCACTAATTTCTCAGATTGCATGCATCCCACATGGGCCTTCTGCAACATGTGATTTTTACCAAGTCAAGGCATTAAATGCCCTAGATCACCTGGGAGAGAGAGAAAAATCAGTTTGCTTCTAAATTAGCTGAGATTGCTCTATCTGATTACACCTATCGCTGGCCAAGCCAGCATGGCTCAGTGGTTGAGCATCAACCTATGAGCGGGGAGGTCATGGTTCGATTCCCACTCAGGGCAATTGCCCATATTGTGGACTCAATCCCTAGTAGGGGTCATACAGGAGGCAGCTGATCAATGATTCTCTCTCATCATTGATGTTTCTATTTCTGTCTCCCTCTCTTTTCCTCTCTGAAATCAATAAAAGTATTTAAAAGAAAAAAAAACTATTTCTGCCATGCTCTCTGAAATCAATAAAAATATTTAAAAGAAAAAAAAAACTATTTCTGCCATGTAGCCATGGACTGGGCCTGGAAACAAGGGTACAGGGTTATTTTTAGGGAGGAAAAGCATCCAAAAATATAGTAAATAGCCTTCACTGAGAAGTCAGCATGTAGCCAGGGAGGCGCTCTGGTGGCAGGGGGTGGGTGAACGTGGAATGAGCAGTGACAGGGAGAATGATAAAAAGAACCATATGCCTTACTCAACAGTTTTCCTCAGACTGCCCTGCCAAAGCGAACAAAATGAGTTATGTCGCAATGTAAAATATGAATTAGACTGTGCCTGAGAGATTATAAGTAGAGAGTTAAAATGATTTAAAGGCCTCTGTGGCTAACCCTTAGGCAAGAAGCGATGGCTACAGGATGCAAGAGAGTCAAGTCTACAAATGGCTAAATATGACAAATAGAAATTTGAAATGTCGCCACACGTCTCTCCCTGATGCGTTCAGGGGCTGCTGTCACTTGAGCCAAAAGCTAGAGCAGGAAACATTGCTGAGACTGTGGTGAAGAAAAGTCATTGGATCTCAAGTGCACACAGTTCCCTTTTTAGTACCAACTTTCTCTCCACATCACATGTCCTATCCACTTCTCTTCAAGTCAAACCAGCTAGAGTCCATTATACACTACATTAACTTTTACCAAGTTATTAAAACAAATGCCTCATATCAGTACTGTGCTCTGGTGAAGGTCATCAGGGGGGAAGAAATGAAACCTGCTACTCTGACAAGAAACACATTAAAGTGAAGAACAGATTCAGAGCAGAATTTCTTTCCTTAATTTGAGATGATTTATCTGAGACGGTAGATCATCTGTTTTTTAATGCTATTGCCATTCATTCAGTCCTCAATTAGGTTGTAAATGTCTGTCCCTTGCTTTTCAATGACCTCTATATTTCCATCCTTTTCGCAAGGGGGACATATTTTTTTTAAATCCTATTTACATGAACAGAGAAAAAACAGACTTTAAACCCCAATTGTTTTTGGGTGCCATTATTTTCATATGGAAATTATATTGCATGGTTCACACGCTGGGCAAATAATAAAAAATCCATCTGTACTACTTGTTTTATGATCTTCCCAGTGCTTTTAAACCTAAACCTTTTAGACAGATGTAAGAGACCTTTAAAAACATGATCCATAGGGAATGATTGCTTTTTGTTGTTTTTGTTAATCTTCACCTGAGATTATTTTTCCCATTGATTCTTAGAGAGAGTGGAAGAGAGGGGGAGAGACGGAGAGAGAGAGAAACATTGATTGGTTGCCTCCCGGGGATCCAGCCTGCAGCCAGGAATTGAGCCTGCAACCAGGGTGCATGCCCTTGACCTGAATCAAACATGGGACCCTTCAATCTGCAGGCCGACGTTCCATCCACTGAGCAAAACCAGCCAGAGCAGGAATGATTGCTTTTTAAATGGAATCTTAGCTGACTGATCTACATTCCTTCATGGTTTCTTATATCAAGGGAGAAAGGCCTGTCACTTGTCACTGTCACTGACTGATCTACATTCCTTCATGGTTTCTTATATCAAGGAAGAAAGGCCTGTCACTTGTCACTGTCACAGCCTCCCCTTTTCCTATGGCAATAGAGAAAGAGGGTTTACAACCACAGAGAGACTGTAAGTGTTCATGGGGTTAACGAGCAATTACTCTGTGTCATTCCTAGGTTAAAAGAAATTCGCTTTGGTGAAGGCTGCAAGGCAGTAGCCAGGATGCTTGGTATAGCTGCTCATGAGAAATCTCAGCCCTGTGCCTGAGGATTTTCATGAGTCAGCCATCCGGTCAGACTTCCTGAGCCTCCTTCATGGAGTCTGAGAAATCACAACTATAGACCAGGTCTGTCCAGCAGAATCTCTCTGCCTGACTAAGTCAAAACCCAACAAATGTATTTGAAATGGGCCTTCTCCAGAATGCCTGTCCTGTCATCGGCATCCTTATTCATAGACTGAACTAATACATACCTGAAACTTCTGTGCAAATTGTGCATCAGAAAAATAGAGAGCCCATGCCTATGTTTGGTTAATTCTTAAATTGAATTATTGTCACCATAGAAAAATATATTCAGAGGGATATATTAGCTGTCAGTCATTTTTAAAAAGAAACCATCATATTTCAAAATTGTATAAATAGCCTTGCAGTGGTTCTCAACCTTGGCTGCACATTAGAATCACCTGGGAATCTTTTTCAAATCCTGATTTCTGGGCCCCATCCTCCGGAAATTCTGTTTCTTTGTTATGGGGTGAGGCCACAACATTAGTAACAAAGAAACAGAATTTCCGGAGGATGAGGCCAAGAAATCAGGATTTTAAAAAGATTCCCAGGTGATTCTAATGTGCAGCCAAAGTTGAGAATCACTGCTTTAGAGATAGATAAATAGCCTGAATCAAGAGCCTACTGAAATCTGGAAACCAGTGGACCAAGGATCCAGGTAAGATGCCACGTAGAATTTCTAGGCAGGAAAGCAGGGCATCCTGAAAATCTAAAGGTTCCAGGAATGGAAGACTCAAAGGCCAGGTAAGTATTAAACATAAATATTAAAGTGTCTTTCTTAATATAATGTGTAAAGTCTCAGTCACAGGTAACCTATTAAAGTAGATGAAGACAACTGGTCAGCAACCAAGGAAGTTCCAAGAGAAGAAGGTATCTAGCACGTCCTCTACAAAGAAAGGTCCTGAACTTCAAGGTATTGACAATTTGAGGTATTTTCAAATATATCTTTATATGGAAGACACACTTGTGCTGGAAGGTTTGGGGAGCCATATTTTCAACAATTAACCATATCAGTAGGAAATGGAGAAGTAGAAAGACAGTAGGGTATTTTTTGAACTATTTTTGTGATGGTGGAGTTGAGTCTCCCCTTTTCCTATGGCAATAGAGAAAGAGGGTTTGCTGTGATAATAACTGTGAAAAAATAAATGTCTGTTGTTTAAGACACCCAATCTATGGTATTTTGTTATGGCAACACAAGTGGGATGAAATAGGCTTTTCCTAGTAGGGTGACAGAAAGTGATGGCAGGGCAGGGGAACCCCTAAGCCACCATGGAACAAGGAAGAAGTGGACCTTCCAAGGCCAGGGAATTCTACGAAAAGGGACCACAATGCCGAATGGAACAGTTCAGGGTAACTACCCATTTCAAACTTGAAAGGAAAGAGAAAGGCTCTTCCTCCTCTTCTTCATCTCTCACTTCTCTAAATAAAACCATCTTCCTGCTCAGCAGCCCCTTCATCCTCTCTATATGCCCTTTCAACCTTTATTTTCTCTTCTTCTCCTTTTTTCCTATTTCCATTGCTCTTTTTATTATTCCTTCCACTTGTTCACATATGCCCCCCCAAGTGGACATTTTATATTATTTTTTGAACAATCATGCAGTGACACTGGCCTTGTAAAATAAAATGTCCAGGACAGCCCTAACCGGTTTGGCTCAGTGGATAGAGCGTCGGCCTGAGGACTGAAGGGTCCCAGGTTCGATTCTGGTCAAGGGCATGTACCTTGGTTGTGGGCACATCCCTGGTAGGGAGTGTGCAGGAGGCAGCTGATCGATGTTTCTCTTCCATAGATGTTTCTACCTCTCTATCCCTCTCCCTTCCTCTCTGTAAAAAATCAATAAAATATATATTTTTTAAAATGTCCAGGACAAATGTAACACTTTGGATATAAATTATAGATGATTTACAGAAGAAAAGATGGAGATATGGAAAGTTTGGTTTTTCATTAACACTGGCACAGTCCACCCTAATTTACCCATTTAAACAAAGAAAAGTAAATTTTCAGCATATAAACCCAATTCTATTACTGTAGTTAAAGTATATTATAATATACTATGTGGAAGTGGAAGTGTGTACCAAATCATGTTTATGTAGGAGTAGAAATAATAAAAGCTTGTGCATAAACGGAACAACCAAAGCACATATTTCTCTTACCTAAATACTAATGACACAAGAAGCATTACAGCTATACAGTCATGAAAACTCAGGCAAATGAAGGGTCTGGTGAAGCAATCAGTTTCCCATGCATAGCTAAAATATTCGAGAACCCAAATTTAGTGTTTATATCTTGAAAAAAGCTCCATATTGTGAGGCCATAGGATTTCAGTGTCCAATTTCCATAAAAAAAGAAAAATTATCAAGGTGATTGCCTTACAGAGCATGTCTAACAGATGTGCAGCACATTTTGGTTGCAGCCTTCCAGCACTATCTACTATCTAGCATGCCTGTAGGGTAGCAACAGATCCCAAGTCATTATGCTAAAATTGCACACATGGGCTACCAGATGCAACTTGATGAATATGATATTGCCACCTCCAACCTGACTTCTCTCATTTATACACTCAACGGCCTGCATGAAGATAGATGCATCTTACAATTGGTTTATTAATTACCATTGATATTTTATGCAGTGGTATTATAGAAAACACAGTTCTAAACACATAGTGCCGATACTAGTGAAACACCTTGCTAAAGATACTCACTCCCACTAAGCACAGAGTCATTTCTGCAACTCTTGGACCTAGAAATGACCTTTTGTGGCCACTGAACCCTTTAAATCTTGCTGCCCACACTATATATTTATTCATTCAATTATTTGAAGCTGAAATGGTTAACCAAACTGACAATAGAGTTTTAGAAAACTTATTACCTCATAAAGGTTATCAGAAATATCATTGTAATAGGTAAAACAGGATCTAAGTGGGTTTTATAGGCATAGTTCAGTGTAATATTTATCATGGCCATTCATATGATATTATTAGAAGGCAAATGTCATAGGCTTTTAGGCAAATAATGCAGGGAATCAAAGATGTTACTCCAGATAGAAGCTTGAAAATCATGCCTGGATGCTTAATATGTCTCATCATAACAGCCAGGTGCATCTCAGTTTGAACTACAATAACTAGAATACCACCAATTAAGTGCATTGAAACGACAAACATTTATTTCTCACAATTCTGGAGGCTGGGGAATCCAAGATCGGGATGCAAACATGGTTGAGTTCTGGTGAGGGACTTCTTCCTGGTTTCCACACATAGTAGAGATAGAGAAGAGATCTCTCTTGCCTGTTCATATCAAAGCAGTAATCCTGTTCTTAGTGGTTTTATTCTCATGACCTAATTAACTCCCCAAAGCCCTGCCTCCTAACATCATCACACTGGGCTACAGGAGTTCAATTATATGAATTTTGGGGGGACACAAACATTCATTCTATAACAATATGTATGGCAATGAGGCCACACCTTAGAATTTACAAAGAACTTTCAAACACATTCTCTCAACAATTTCTCACTCTGTGGTTGGTATTACTCTCCCTCATTTTAATGATTAGGGAAGATCATTGAGAAGCTGAATAACTAGCGTGCATCCAGCCAGTGCTAGAGAAAGATGTGGAGTTTAATTGTCTGATTACCTCACACAATACATTTTCACCTCCTCCCAACTTTGATCTACATATGAAAGAAATGTACATTAAGCTGCACTACTTTATACTTCTATAAGCTGTGCGTTGATCCTCTGAGATGCTCTGTGATAGACAGAAAGCGGTGGTTTGTTAGCCCATGATGTGAAAGTACCTAGTAAATATTTCTGCTGAGCTGAATGAGTCCCAGATTCTCAGTAGCACTTTTGTACCATGGAGAAGCAAGTTCACAGTAAGGCCATGGTTCAGTGTCAGGGATAGCTGTGTTGTTTTGCCTAACTGTATGCACATTTTATGGTTATTAATATTCATATTATTTTAATTAGCTCTGAGTTTTATTTTTTGTAGAGTAAATCTATTTTCTGAAAAACTGGGATCTCTCATTAAATCTTTCCTCAGTGTAATAGGAGAAACAAGAGTATCTATTGTTTTAAGAGTAATAGGAACATAGCATCAACATAATGGAAGTTATTCTGTATTTAGAAAATAAAGTTATTTAAACTATACATTTATATGATACACCTGGCTACATGATAGGCAACAGATTTTACTTTGTGATGACTATGCTTCCAATTTTAAAATTGAAACTGAAATAAGGATCTTTGCATTGTGTTACCTGTGGGAGTATTATAATCTTTAACAAATGCTTTATTTTTGTCCCAATAAAAAATATATCATTCTTACTCAACTAGTGTGTAGAAACATTACTGCTAGAGAAACTGTATTAGGGTATTCTACCTGCACAGATATTCAATGGTATTATTATAATGTATAAAATTGTGTCATAAGAGATCATAAGTTTTAAAAGAAAGATTCTGATTCAAATTATGTTCTAGTTTGTGCCATGTTTTTAAGTAAACACAGTTGCTAGTTGAAACATGCTGGCGGAGGGCGAATCCTCAGCGACAGAGGCCCCTTTAGTAACATGAGTACCGTGCATAATGTGCAAGAAAAAGAGCTGACATTTAACCCATCGTGTTTAATATCTGCATCCATGGGGCTGAAGCTTGGTTACACTTTTTTATGGTTTTCAGTTTATGTAGTAACTAACTCATTATTGGAAACACATGCTGGCCAATTTGATGCTGTCCTAATGAAAAATTTGTCAGGAATTTTCTTCAACATTTCCCACTGAGATCAAAACACCATCAGACCATCTTCCTTATGTTCTTCCTTTTCATCCCTCAATGTTCCACTTTCATTTTATTTAATTAACCCTACAGAGGGCCACATCTACTGCTGCCACCTGAGAGAGGAGGTATGAAGAGATGGGCTTTTGCAGTCATTTTTGGCTCCGGATCTTCCTTCTAACATTAGGAACATATGTGCACAGTTGGCTGCTTAAGATCACACTCATCTGCTCAGATGGTGAGAAATCTGCAGGGAAGGTGGTTGCTTCCTTGCCTTAGGGCAATGGTCTGCAAACTGCGGCTCGCGAGCCACATGCGGCTCTTTGGCCCCTTGAGTGTGGCCACGAAGTTTCAATCGCACTGTACGTGCGTGCCCGCACGTGGTATTTTGTGGAAGAGCCACACTCAAGGGGCTGCAGTTTGCCAACCACTGCCTTAGGGTGTCAGTGTCACAAAGTGATGGGTATATACCATGGTTATGCAATGGTCTGCAAACTGCGGCTCGCGAGCCACATGCGGCTCTTTGGCCCCTTGAGTGTGGCCACGAAGTTTCAATCGCACTGTACGTGCGTGCCCGCACGTGGTATTTTGTGGAAGAGCCACACTCAAGGGGCTGCAGTTTGCCAACCACTGCCTTAGGGTGTCAGTGTCACAAAGTGATGGGTGTATACCATGGTTGGCAAACTGTGGCTCGAGAGTCACATGTGTCTCTTTGGCCCCTTGAGTGTGGCTCTTCCTAAGCCTTAGGAGTACCCTAATTAAGTTAATAACAATGTACCTACCTATATAGTTTAAGTTTAAAAAGTTTGGCTCTCAAAAGAAATTTCAATCGTTGTACTGTTGATATTTGGCTCTGTTGACTAGTGAGTTTGCCGATCACTGGAAGTTGTAGGATCTTGACAGTGTCTCCCTTTCCCCTAGACCAAAAGTCTTCCTTACATGCTGCTCTTCAACACCTGCCAAAATACACTGGGAAAGGAGCAAAATGATGTGTGTTTTTAGCTGCCAGGAACAACAGTGCTACAGGTGGCTGGGAAACTTAATTAAATCCTGAACATGACTCCAGGTGACAATAAACACCTGCTGCGGGGAAGAGACTGCAAGCCATACATCCGCTACAAACACGGTCATGCTAAAAGGGCACATCTCACATGTGAGAATGGAAATTCCCGCATTTGTAGCTCTCCACCCAGATAGAAAATTGCCTAAGAATAAGCAGTAAAGATACACAGACTTCTACAGTAATTGAGAAAGTACAGCCAACCCACTAGTCAGTGGAAAAATGAGGCCAAATTTGAACATTTCCCATACATTAATGAACATTTTATATATGCGAACACAATCAACCAGAATATAATATGAAGTGTACACTGTGCTACACATAAAGGATACATGGCTTGCAATGATAGTCCTTTAAACCAGCCCACCAACCCTGACAACCTCATACACCATCCAATACTCAAGGCAATGACCCACCCCCGAAACACTTGTAATATATCTACTCACCAATTCTTTTAACACTTACTGACTTTCTATTGAGTCAAGTACTAAACTAGGATCTCTCTTCATCTACATACATTCTCATTTCATCCAGATAATGGTTTTTTTGCTTGATCGTGTCTGTTTTATGTAGAAATCATGGCTACATTCATCTGCAATGCATGACTTAGTCCCCTTTAGATTTCACATCTGTACTAGTACTCCCCCTCGGATTAGAAGGCAGAGACCGAAGCTTGAAAGTACCAGAAATTGGCTCACACAATTATGGAATCTGAGACTTCTCACAATATTTCTCTGTAAGCTGGAGATCCAGGGAAGCCTGTGATATAATTCAGTTCAAGTCTGAAGGTCTAAAGGGCAGCCTCAGTCCAAGGGCAGGTTAACATAAGGTGAGATACAAACTCAAGCAGGCAAGCAGGAAGCCAAAAAGGACAAATAATTTCTACCTCTGCCTTTTGTTCTATTCAGGCCCTCAATGCATTGGATGATGCCCACCCACATTGAGGAGGGCTACCTTCTTTACTGAGTCCATTGTTTCAAATGCTAATCTCATCTGAAAACACTTTCACAGACAAACCCCAACATAATGTCTAATCTGGGAACCTCATGGCCAGTCAAAATTAACCATCAGAGCTACATTTCACATATTAAAAAATATACATATCTGGAATGTCCAGACGCTATGTTATGATGTTGCTGAGGATGGTGGAACACGTTGGGTTACGGAGCTGACAAGGGTCATCTTCCACCCTCAACAATAATATACATATATGCAAGCCATCAACTATGCTCATAATGGATTTTTCCAAATAGATCATAAGGTAAGCTCTTTGGAGAAGGAAAACAGCTAATAAGGCATTTCATTAATCCAACTAAGAATGAATGAGGTTCCCTGTCTGATTTTTCTCAGTGGTTAGAGTGTTGGCCCATGCACCAAAGGGTCATGAGTTCGATTCCTGATCAAAGGCACGTAGCTGGGTTGCAGGCTCTATCCCCAGCCTGGCACGTGTGGGACGCAACCAATCCATGTGATACACATGGATGTTTCTCTTTATCTTTCTCTTACTCTCTCTCCCACCCATCCTTCTTCCCTCCTCCTTTACACCCTTTCTAGAAAGTAATGGAAAGAATATCTTCTAGAGAGGACTAAAAAAAAGAATGGATGGGGGCTTAACTAAGGCTATTAACAGTGGAGGTAGAGGGCAGTTGACTGATAGAAGCTATATTATGGAGGTGTCAATAAGACCCCATGCACCAAAGGGTCATGAGTTCGATTCCTGATCAAAGGCACGTAGCTGGGTTGCAGGCTCTATACCCAGCCTGGCATGTGTGGGACGCAACCAATCCATGTGATACACATGGATGTTTCTCTTTATCTTTCTCTCTTACTCTCTCTCCCACCCATCCTCCCTCCCTCCTCCTTTACACCCTTTCTAGAAAGTAATGCAAAGAATGTCTTCTAGAGAGGACTAAAAAAAAAGAATGGATGGGGGCTTAACTAAGGCTATTAACAGTGGAGGTAGAGGGCAGTTGACTGATAGAAGCTATATTATGGAGGTGAAATCAATAAGACAAAATTAAAGGCTGGATATGGAAGAAGGAGAAAAGGATTCCTGAATTTGGGCAACTGGTTAAATACTGATGCCATTAATTGAACTGAGAGGGAAAGCAGTGTTAAGGAAAAAAATATATAGTAACTTTTATATAACCCTCTTAAATTTAAGGTTCTTTGACATTCACAAGGAAAAGTCCACTGCCTAGATGAGTGACCTGCTCTGGGTGATGCTCTTTAGGATACTCCTTTGTTCTGAGATAAAAGCTTTCTCCTGACAGGCCTTAGCCCGAAACCCATCTGTCTTTAAAATGTAGCCTAGCAGAAGTGCACGGGGCCTCCTGACTTGCCAGCAGGCTGATCAGTACTTCTAATTAGACAGTTTTCAAGGGAGCTGCTGCCAAATCTCACTTAAACAAGTTCCTTGGGTAATTAAGTGTCTACCTCTGTTAGCAACAGTGACTCCCTGGCTTCCCTGCAGCACTCACTACAAAGAGCACCACCGAGAAGAGCATTCCCCAAGTATGCATGACACCACAGACACTCTGAGTCCATGAAGAGCAATCATGGAAGCCAAAATGTGGCCCTAATTGATGAGAGGATGCCTTAATGCCAAAAAATGATTCTCGGGTCATGGGGATTGATCAGAGGGCAACATGAATAGAAGTGTCCTGAGTGGTGAGTCATTTTTATGAGTTCCAGGATCACCTTCATTTTTTAAAAAAAAAATGCCTTTAATGCCTATTCCTAAGACCTACTAACCGCAATGATTTGACACATTTAAAATAACCCCCTTCCTCTAGCCAGATTAGGGTAAATGTTGGTTTGACATGACACAAAGGTAATGAAGGGGGCATGTGCTCCTTGAACAACTGGTGTATTTGATACCAAGGTGGCAAGCTCCCTGTGATCAATACTACCCCGATTTAAAAAGAGAGCACTTTTAGATTCTGAATATGAGATCATACAGCATTTGTCTTTCCCTGACTTATTTCACTTTGGATAATATAATGCCCTCAAAGTCCATCTTTATTGCCCAAAAGAGTAGGATTTCCTTCTTTCTTTGGGTGTTAGCTAACCTAGGATGGCAATGATTTTGCAATATGTAAGTATATCAAATCAGGACATTGTTACCCCTTAAAACTTACACAATGTTATATGTTAACTAAAGGCCCAGTGCATGAAATTCAGGGGGTGTCCCTCAGTCCAGCCTGCACTCTCTCCAATCTGAGACCCCTTGGGGGATGTCTGACTGCTGGTTTAGGCCGGATGTGGGATTGGGCCTAAACCGGCAGTCAGACATCCCTTTCACAATCCAGAACTGCTGGCTCCCAACTGCTCGCCTGCCTGCCTGCCTGATTAGCCCTAACCGCTTCTGCCTGCCAGCCTGATCACCCTCTAACCACTCCCCTGCCAGCCTGATCAACACCTAACTGCTCCCCTGTCGGCCCGGTCGCCCCCAACTGCCTTCCCCTGCTGGCCTGGTCACCCCTAACTGCCCTACCCTACTGGCCTGATCACCCACAACTGCCCTCCCCTGCCAGTCATCTTGTGGCTGTGGGCGCCACCATCTTTGAGGGCAGGGCAGTCAATTAGCATATCCCCTCCTTATTGGCTGTGGGCCACCACCATCTTTGTGATGGCATGAGGGTCAATTAGCATATTCCCTCTTTATTAGATAGGATTATATCTCAATAGATCTAGAAATATTTTAAAACTGTTTTTGGGGGAGAAAGGAAGAAAAAATAATTTAAAAAAAGAAGGGAGCAGTTGACAGATTTAAGTGTTATAGAGATGTCCATTAAATTCTCCATTTAGATTTGGAAACTCTTAATAACCTTAAGCAAACCACTTCCAGTACCATGTGAGGCCTGAAACAGCCTACAGCAAGAAGTAATACAAGGAAGGAAGCTTTGCTGGTTCCTTTACTTCCTCTCTCGTCTCATCCTGCAGTAGGCTGCTAGGGCTGCCATAATGAAACAGCACAGACTGGATGGTTTAAAGAGAAGTCTATTTCTCATGGTTTGAGAGGCTGGAAGCCCAAGACCAAGGTGTTAGCAGGTTTGGTTTCTCTTGAGGCTTCCCTCCTTTGTTTGTAGAAGACCAACTTCTTGCTATGTCCTCACATGTGTTTATTTCAACATATGTGCATCCCTTATATCTCTTCCTCTTAAAATATCACTAGTCCTATTGGATTAGGGCCCCACCCTTATGACCTGATTTAGCCTTAATTATATCCATGAAGACCCACTTTCCACATTCAGTCAGAAAGGAGGTTAGAGCTTCAACCTGTGAATGCTGTGTTCATAATTAAGTTCATAATACTTCTCTTTCTTTTCTGAACAAATCAATCTAAAAGACCTGTGTTGGACCAAGCAAGGTAGGCATCGACCTGAGGCTTTGGGGAGGACAGATTACAGTGGCCTGGCACAGTGTCTAAGAACCCACGTGGGATAAGGAATGTGACAGAAAAGCAGCCACAGTGTAGGGTGTGGGGAACAGAGAGGTGAAGATATCAAAGGTCAAGTGGATGGAAAAGGATATCCATGTTGGTGGGTTGGAGAAAATGGCCCATCATGGATTTGGGGTACCCAAAGTAAAGCAGCACTCCACCCATCAGAGAGGCCTGGCAGAGGTGCCAGAGCAGTGCCAGGGCATAAGCAGAGTGGGGAGAGCATCCATGTAGGAGTGACAACATCCAGTGCAGAATAACGGAGCTCAAGTGGGGTAAGAAGAAGGACTGTGTAGGTGGAGGGGGTGCCTTGAGTGGGAAGTCAGAGCCCCAGTGTGGCGAGGAGGGCATGGCAGTGGCAGCAGGACACAGGTGGAGTGTGAGTGGCATTAAGGAGGATTCCATGTGGGAAGAAGGATGAGCCAGGGATGAGATTGGTTATGTAAAGGAGAATTTGTCAAATGAGTAAAAAACATTAAGAATGATGGGAGCCTATATCCCACTATCAGAGAAAGGAGTAACAAACATGGAAAAAGAGAAAACTAGGCTAAATCTTGTGGTGTTGGATCGGAATTGGGAGTTTCAGTGTGAACTCCTGGTTTTCCATATAGAGAAATACAAACAGATACAAATGGTGTGTGTGTGTGTGTGTGTGTGTGTGTGTGTGTGTGTGTATGTATGTGTGTATGGGTGTGTGTGTATGTATGTATGTGTGTATGTGTGTGTGTGTATGTATGTGTGTATG
>NW_005354291.1:1981151-1996699 GCF_000412655.1 Myotis brandtii | reverse complement strand
TGTGTGTGTGTATGTGTATGTGTGTGTGTATGTGTGTGTGTATGTGTGTGTGTGTGTGTGTGTGTACAACTGCATGCACTCCCTAGTTCTGCCCACTGAGGGAAATTGGATGCAGTAATAACTAATAGCCATGAGCACAGAGATCTGCTTACTAAATTATATTTCCTCTAAAAGGATTCAGGGCTCCTTGGAGAAATGTTTGATTCCAGACCTGGAGCAGTAAAAGGCAATCTGGATCTTTCTGTTACACCAGAAATTATTAAAGAATGATGAAGACATGTCACAAAGACAAAGCCAGCCTAAGGGAGCTGTCACCGCACAAGTCTTCGCCAACATAAGCATTAAAATACTGGTTATAGTAAAATATTTTAATCCACTGAGTAAATAGAAAACCTGAGTTCATTCAGATGTAAATAAGAAATATGTAATTTGAAAGTTTGTTAGAGAATGGGACTTTTACATAGACTCAAATTGCCTCCTCGCAAACTAATCGTTTATTATAAAGGGGGCAAGAATACTTTAGAATGGAGAAGCTTAGAAGTTAGCACCTTACTCTAGTGATCAATGTGAACATGAATATCCTCAATATTGGGACATATTATTGTCATAAGCCTCTGATGAGATGCAATGAGAAGAACATAGAATCACTCCTGGTTGCTCTAACACACCTAACTTGAATCTACTCATGAGGAAATGCCAGACAAACCAAACTGAGGAACATTTTATAAAATAAGTATCCTGACCTTTTTAGGAAAGTGCCACAATATGTAAAGTCAAGGAAAGACTGAGGGAAAGTTGCAGATAAAAGGAGACTCTTAACTATATTCAAGGGACATGTAACTAAATTCACTGTGTGTTCCTGAACTGGATGCTTTTGCTCTAGTGAAAATCTATGGGTAAAATTTGAATGGATCCTGAAAATTAGATGTTGGTGATGCTGCAATTCTAATTTCCTAATTCTGACGGTTGCACTGCAGTCCTATTAGAAAATGCCTTTGCTGGAGGAGAAACTAAAGTATTCATACTTGAAACATTTAATTTCAAATGGTTTTTTAAAGAGCAAAAGAGTTTTTGTACTGTGCTTACAGAATTTTTGTGTGAGGTTATTTTAAAATCTGAAGGAAAATAGGACCAAAATTTATGATCTACAGTTAAAGAAACCACACTAGTGATCACAGGGAAGGGCAGGGCAGAGATTTACGGAGAAGGGGCATGAAGAAATTTTCAGGGTGATGGATATGTTCTATACCTTGAATGGATTGGTGGTTACTGGGGTATGTATATTATTCACAACCTATCCAACTGTATATTTAAGATCTGTGCACCTTTCTGCATTATACTTTAATGAAGTAATAAGCATAGAAAAAAATGGGAAAAGTGAGTTCAGACAATTCAACAAACTGCTTAGTTTGGAAACAGAGAAGAGGAATAAGGCTTAGCTAGAAAAGGATCTGCAATTAAGGAGCCTCCCTGTTGTTTATTTTTCTTTTGCTGTCTCACTACATGTGGCTTTGGAACATGTGACTGTACCATATGAGTTATCTGAACATGGTAAAGAGGAAAGATAATACAGAGAGAGAGGCTGGAACTAGAGCAGAGAAAGAAGATCCCAGATGAAAAGGGGGCAGCTGCCAGAGCAGATTCCAGAGGAGAGGGGAGAATAGGATCTGAACAGAGGCACACCTCATTCCCGGGACCAAATGCAGGTGACCTCAGAATGCGGCGAGGTACGTAGCTGAGGATCCTCTCATTGGATATCTCTATTTTTTCCTGTGAAATACATTTGTGGTTGTCTTTTGAATATGAGGGCCTTAGGAGGTTTTTAAAAGGTGCAAACTTGAAATTAGAATATAGGGACCAAGATAGGGATCTTGACCAGGCATTCTAATTAGGGAGATGAGAACGTATTGGCTTTGCCCACTAACCCAGATTTCTGCTAAGAGAAGTGATAATGCCCTTAAATCTGTCCATAGTCTGATTCTGCAGCTTCAATTGTCTTTATTCCTTAAATGGACCTCACAGAATAGCCGTTTTCTCAAGTATAAAGGATCTGAAAGAAATAAAGCAATAGCCCTGAAAGAAATGCATCATCTCCTGACCAGCAATCTGTTCAACTTTATGTGATTAATCTCTAAGGGAACAGGATGATATGCATTTTGTTCTCTTAACCCAATAATGTGAGAAAGTGTAGGAAATGTGGGAAATTGCTTCTGAAAGGGCTCAGGAAAAAACCTTTGGTTAACTGTTTATACTAAGTAGACCTTCTTGTATGTTTTTCTAGCTGGTGATAAATTCTGTTTTCACAGTTTTTGTTGTTTTCTAACAAACTTACCAGGAAGCTGTATCTTACAAGCATTTTTATTGATAGCTTTACTAGTTTAATTAGGATTCAAAACTAACTTCTTAAATAGCAAGTCAGAATGTCAACAGAGGAAATGAGATTTTTCCCAGACTGTATCAAAAATGTTGGTGGGCAGCCCCAGCATTTAGTCCTCCTCCGAATGGTTCTCACCTCCTGAGCGGAGAATGGCGCTCCCATTGATCCATTGGAACTCTACTCAAGTCCACTGAGTCTTCCACACAAGAGCCTGTAGTATCGGTTAGATGGCTTCAGTATTCCATCTTGACCAAAATTCAGAATATCATATGCAATTCTAAACAAAAAAAATGCTTCATTTCTGAAACTAAGCTACTCCAGTATTTCCCTCATTTAAGCAATGTTTTCCAATAGAAAGAAAAAAACTGGCGAGTGCACTTAACTTTATTATTGTTATGGGAATTATGCAATTGGAATAATAAGAAAGGAGTACTTTGTTTCTGATGTGTATTCAAGCAGGCCACTCAATGATATCACCAGGAAAGATGTGTATTAAAGTTACATTAAGAGCTAATTTAAGTAATGGGAATTGAATCCTTTCCTTTAGGTACCAATTTCTCCATCGGTGCAATTTATGAAATTGTTTTATTTATGAGCCTTTTATTTTTGTTGCATGATTTGGTTGAGTTGGAGAACATCAGGCAGCCACTTTTACATGGCCATCTTGGAAGCCAAACATTCTTGTTCTTATCTTTGAAAACACACAGAATCAGAAAAATAAAAACAACCAAACAAAAAAAAACACCAGACTTTTTTCAACATCATTGGATCCAGAATCTCACAGTGTTATGCATCCTACAATCCTCAGACCATATGTGGCACACAGAATTGTGCATGCTGCTTTCTGCTAAATCACACATTATGAAGCCAGACAACTTCCTCTGATTGTGATATAACAGTTGACCTAGAAAATGGAAGATTTAAAACAGTCATCTCAACAGACACAGATGGACTCACACCGAGGCTAGTGGGAGGGATTCACAAAGCCAGCTGTCTAGAAATGAATGACAGACTCTCCTTGATTGATTTCTCCTTCAACCGAAAATACAAATCCTCACCTCATAACCTTTATTTCACTGTTTTGGTAAGCTTGCTTTTAAATTACATCATAAAAACTGTAATTTTGCATTAGACTGAATTCTTCAATGGCTTCTTAGGGCCCCTGGTGGCAGGGGTGGGTGGGAAGTGACCTTCAGATAACTAGGAGAGCTAGCGTGTTATAATAAGCAGAGCACAAGATTCAGAGCCTGCCAAGGCTTCTACTTTCAATCTTGCCATTTACAAACTCTATAATCTCAGTTTACTCATCTGTTCTCTAAGGCAACTGCGTAAAGACGCTGCTAAGAATCAGCTGTGCGATGCATGCAAAGTAACAGGTAGGGCAGTGGCGCCCATAAGGGGCAGTTATTATTCATGAGGATGGCTGATTCATTTTGTTATCATTTAGCACCTATTGTTGTGCCTTATCTTCTCAATAAGTAAAAGATTAAATTGATGTGTTTTAGTGAGTTCCTATTAATCTACTATAAAAAAAGGCTTTCACATAAAAAGCATTTAATAGGTAAATCCCTAAATTAGAAGTTTTAATTTAGCTTACCTCCCCCCCCCCTCCAAAACAAAACAAAACAAAACAAAACAAAAAAAAACCCTGCCAGAACTAAAACGTTCCAAATACAATATTTCTAAACTGATACTTTCAATGCAATTCAGGTCTTATTTAAATGGGTGGAATGTTATGGAAGATAAGCCTCTTTTGATCTTTCACTGACTTTTGTTTTGATTAAGAAAAAGAATGGTGGAGTCATAGCATTGTAGAGCTGAGGACAGGCCATGGAGGACTCTAATCAGCCCCTTCATTTTACAGATGACTAAACTAAGGCCCAGGGAGGCAAAGGACTTGCACATGATCATAACAGTAGAGCCCAGATTAGAAATGAGGTCACAGAACTCTCAATGCAGTGTTTTTATTCTCTGTTACACTGCATTAATCAAAGCCAAGGTGTAACGATATGCTTTGTTGCTCTAAAGGAGAAATCTTTGGTGAGTTCTTACAGATCAAAAGACACCGAGGATCAATGCAACTTAAGGTGAGAGAGAAATGATACCTCATTCAGTCAACAGTTTTATGGAAAATAATAAATGTAACATTCCCCTTGGCATAGCACCTATAAATTATTCTAACGTAAATACTAGGGTCTTACAAAATGATTGCTGTTAAAAACATGTTGGTTTTTCCAAGGTAATGGTAAATGGTTCTCTTGAAAGAGATAGAAAACCTATTCTTCAAAATGAAATTTGCTCCTGGAACATTTGTCAGTTCTGTGGAAACATTCAAACACATTCTCCTCCTTCAAAGGCAGGTTTGCCTTCAGCGCACTTACTGGCTGATCTTTGGAGGTTACTTCATCTGTGCCTAAGTTTGCACCTCTGTTATGTTATGATACTGATAGTAGTTACCTAGTTAGTATAAGAATTAGTTTAAGATAATACATGTCAAACACTTAGAATGATTACTGATAGTAGTTACCTAGTTAGTATAAGAATTAGTTAAGATAATACATGTCAAACACTTAGAATGAGCATAAAATAAAATCTTAATAAATACTAGAGGCGACTATTATTGTTTTTATCATCATTACCATTACCGTACAGAGTCAAAAAGAGATACTATACACATAGAGCCAATATTAGATTCTATCCTCTTTCTTCCTTGTACTTTATGAATGTGATGCTCCCATCTTAGGCCCCTTTTTTATCTCATTAAATGGTGCCATAAAATGTTTCAGTATTAATCAACTTTTATGTTCTTTGCTTTATGGTCTTTTTAGACATTAAAGCTTCAAAAGAAAGTGACAGATAATACAGAGTCACACTTGCTTCCATGGACACTAATGCTCTTTGAAAGTCCTCTTACTCTCCTCCAGATCTGCTAAGCATCCCCTCATTTGGAAACCAAGATGAACACAAGAAAGGAAAACCTGTTAGGGATCCAATCAAAACAAATGTAATATAAAATGTTCCTAGGTTTCTGTAAGAATATTATTTTACTCACTTTAAATCACTACATAAAACTTCTAAGTGTACTATAAGAAAAACAATAGAAAATTTCAGAAAGAGGGTTGTGGGTTTTTGTTTGTTTGTTTGTTTTGCATTTTCTATCACCTTAGTTCAGGGCCTAGGGATGAACTAAATATAAATATAGAATGAACTGAGTACAAATAGACCTCAGTATTGTTAAATTAATGGATAAAATAAACCGAGCGTCATGGAAATTTTAAGTCACGGGTCAAATTTACATACTGTAACATTTCTTCACTTTAGGTCTTTTTTCTTTTTTTTTCTTTATGCATCTTCATTGGCAAAATCTGAATGGATGAGTCTTGTGTCCTTGTCAAGACTTACAGTATGTCACTTCTAAGTGGACAATTATTGGGTATTCATCATCCACATGCCTGTACTTGATTACCATACATGTTGTGCTAAAGAAAGTTTACTTTTCAATGTATTAACAACAAATTCAGAACACTGGAGGCATAATTCATTTTTCAAAGCCAGTGCCCTTCTTCTCCTGATAAAGCATATTTTCAAAAGTTTAGATCATTCTACAAAAAAATCCAAGGTCATGACTAAAATTACATAAAAAACCATGTGGTGATGGGATATACATCATCCACCACTTTTAATTTTGTGTACTCATTTCATAGCCAACTCTGTACTTCAACACTAAAAGCAGAAATGAGAGTTGATTCTGTCAAACAGGAATTGCCTAAATTAGATTGATAGACAAATACATTTAAAAAGAAAGATCAGTGAATACTGGAAAATGTCAAAGCTAATACAATTAATCTGGATATAAATTAGATTTTATTTAGGATGGATATAAATTAGGTTTGATTCTACATGGATAAAAACAAAATTTATAAATATTTTAGGTGTTAAAATAGAAAGAAGCTATTTTAAAAATAGACCTACTAGTATAAGGTAAGTTAAATAAATCTTACTTAAAAAAATAACGTCTATGAAGTAATACTGAATCCCCTTGCCTCTAGGAAAGAGGAGAAGAAATTTTAGACTTTCCCTGGAAGAAAATTATAGAATTTTCATCAACTCACACTGACAAAAATAAGTCTCTTGAATCATTGTGTTTTTTAAAAAAATGCTTAAAATGTACTGCTACCATAGAAATGCTTTCTCTGATAAATTAAGATCAATGTCTTCATTTTTCATTTACCTTAAGACATCTGCCTTCAGGCAATTTATTAATGCAGTTGAACTACAAAGAGAATTTATGTGGTTTTTCTCCTTGATTTTAAAACCCTTAAGCCCAGGAAAGAGGAGAATCAAGGCTAATAGGTTGAAGGACACCCCACACAAAACCACCCCATCTTCACAATTCTTCCCTTGTCTGGCAGCATCACCTACGGAGCAATGTGGCAACTTCCTGCCATGATATTCAAGGCTTTCCCAGGGCTGAGTGAGGCCTCACCACATTCCTCTGTGTACATCAAGATGTTTGCCCTTTCAGAAACACACCACAGCCTTTCATGCTTCCAAATTTTTTGTTATTGTTAATCCTCACCCAAGGATATTTTTTCTATTGATTTTAGAGAGGGTGAAAGGGAGAGAGAAAGGCAGAGAGAGAGAGAGAGAGAGAGAGAAACATCGATGTGAGAGACACCTCAATTGGTTGTCTCCCGCACTCTTCCCAACTGGGCCAGGGATCTCAAGCCTGCAATCCAGGTATGTGCCCTTGACCGGAATCAAACCTGTGACCCTTCAGTCTGGGAGGTGACGCTCTAATCATTGAGAATACTGGTGAGGGCACTTCCAAATTTTATCATCATGTTCCTTCATCCTGAATCTTTTCTTAACCCTTTCTAGTGTCCAAAAGTTCATTAATATTTCAAATCCAGATAAAATGTTACTTTTTTTTATAAACCTCCCTGCATATCTCCAGTCTGAATCTCTGTGATTGCACAGCATCATCGTTATGCTCTTCCTCAATAGGCAGTGCAGGGTAGTCAAAAATAAAGGATGTTAGCGACTCACACATCTGGACTGGAATCCTGCCTCGGACATTTACTTAATTTTCTTTAAACTTTCAGCAAGTCACGTAAGCCTCAGCAGAGAGAATATTTACTTTTCCAGGCTATTGTAAGAATTGGGGTGGTGTGTATGTCAAAGTTTCTAGAAGATAGCTGCACATACACTAGAGATTCAAAATATTAGGTCTCACATTACTGCATTCTACAACCCTAAGGGTCCTTCTTAATTTCGAATGGTACAAAGACACTCGATCATAGCATATGTTCAAAATAGATATCCACTGAATTGAAATCATAAAGGGATACAGATATAAGAAACTACCGTTACTCTCATTCCCTGAAAAATTACAAGGCTATTCTAGGATAATAAAAAATTGTCTGCTAGCCTTCTAGGCAAAAGCCATCATGCCAAGAGAAGGCTAAGACCAGCCAAATGAAGAAGAAACCATCTGTGATACATCATTCACTGTTAGTATAAGGTTTCCACTACCTTCATGGTCTCCTCGAGGTCTATTCAATAACAACAATTTAATAATAGATAGCACTAACCCAGAAACTTTTGTCCAGCTTGGTGATCCCATCTCTATAATACCCTGGGAATCACTGATCAAATTAAAGAGAGTCCATTCAGTATCAGAACATGAGAAGTCTCAAGGTCAACCATCGATTGCCAATTAAATAACAGAAGAAAGTGGTCACCTTACTGTTCCTATCAGACATCTCCTGCAATAGAAAAGAAAATCAAAGGAAATGTGATCCGAGTTGGATATGTAACTTCTAACTAAAACTAATCCTTGAACCCTTGTTTCTCACAGCAATAACAGGTTCTCGGTCATGGAGCAGGGGGAGACATATTGAGTCTCAGTAAGAGAGGGAAAAATGCATGTTTTTTAAAGAGGTCAGTGTAAGGCACAGCTTAAGTTAACATGCAAACAAATCCAAACAATGAATTCTAAAAATGAACATTTCAGGGTCTTTAATAAGTAAATTAAAATAGGATGAAATTTCTTATTTGAAAATTCCAGAGACATAAGGTCCTTTTGATAGAATGCCGTTGACACACAAGCCTTTTCACTGATGCTGGGTACGGCTCCCTGTTCCCAACCCACGGCCCAGAAAAACTGCTGGCTGGTGCTCACCTGTGAAATTGAGTGTGCACACAATTCAAACTCCTCAGACAGAATGAAACACTGTGAGCGATAAGAGAGTGATGTGAATTTGTAAGAAATACACGTATGCTGTTGGAGTCTAATAGAAATATTTTAACCACTGGCCTGAATCCAATCTGCACAGTAATTTAATAGACTATCAACCACAAATGCAATCCATAAGGCAGGTAAATGGGTACCAAATGCAGCAGGTGATTTTCTGGGAATGGGATTGGTAGAATCAGATTAATCTATGTGAAAAAGGAAGCTGCCTGGCAACATCATATAATCAAAATATTAAATAAGAAAGGGTAACCGATCATATCTTTGTGATATATTGCTTTGAAAGAAATTTGATCAACACCATAGGACCTAACAAATCTGAAAGATTACTTTTGTTACCTAGAGTTTTGTTTTTTTTCTAACCTATTTAATCTCATTAAATGTATAGTCATGTGCCATATAACAACCTTTTGGTCAATGATGAACCACATATACAATGGTGGTCCCATAACATTATAACGAAGCTGAAAATTTCCTATTGCCTAGTGATGCCATAGCTATTGTGTACCATTTTTAAAACTTTTATACTGTATCTTACTGTACCTTTTCTATGTTTGATATGTTTAGATACACAAATACCTATTACAATGGCCTATGTGTGAAAAAGGATATAGCCTATTACAATGGCCTATGTGTGAAGAAGGCTATATCCTCTGGGTTTGTATAAGTACTAGTATACTCTATGATGTCCACACAACAACAAAATCACCTAACCACACAGTTCTCAGAAAGTATCCCAGTCATTAGGCAGCACATGACTGTGTAGGAATTCCATGGGCACAGAACTTGAAACCAGGGCTTTCTAAGAAGAATGTGGGTATACATATTTAAATTATGATTTTTTTTTCTTTCACAGCAATTTTTTGCAATTTGTTTCACTTAGACATCATTTTAGAATTCCACTTTGGGGAATTATTTTGAATCATTTAAGGAGCCCTGCAAGGAAATTAATCCTATAGCTTTATAATCATAATTTCGAGAAGATGAATTCAGAGGGCTGTGATTAGCTCCATTCTAGCTTTACTAAGTACAAATATTTAGATTAGTTATAAAAATATTTATAAGAGAAAAATACAGAAAAATTTTTGTAGAAGGAAGCCATAATTTTTCTCTTCAGGGGAGGATTCTCTAGATAAGGAACTGCCTTATCTAGATGGCCTGAAATTAATTAACACAACAAAAAGTAAACCAGATGTTATGAATATCTCTTCTCGCTGTGGAGTATATTCTTTTGTATCACATATGCATTATGTTATATACATAGCATATGACAAAAAATATTGCCCACCAGATACACTAGTTAAATGCAGTATCTATGAACCATACAATGTTATCCATATAAGTGCCCATTATTACTCTTTTCCTCCATGGGTGCTCGGTTAAAAATAATAAATAAATAAAATGTAAAAGAAAATAACTGAGAGATTTTGTTTATATAAGAAAGTTAATCCTTCTGTTAGTGTGGGTGGCTAGTTAGGTACTAACAAAAGAGAAGGGAGCTAAACTTCCTCCGCCCCAGGAGACAGCCTCATCCTCCACCAAAGGGACTTAATCCCCAAGCAGACAGACAGGAAAGACTGGGCTTTCAGATCTCCCCTTGGGAATAACCAGTCTGTTAGCCAGGATTGCAGGGCAAGGGATTAAACAGTAAGGGGGAAATCTCTTGCTAGGCGCAAGCAAGTAGAAGCCAAGATGGCACAGAAGGAGGTCCTTCTACCAAGAGCATGCACAGTACAAGATGATGAAGCAGAAGTTTGGGGCATGCTCAGTGGGAGCCAAAATGGTGACCATAAAGGGGAGGAGTCTAGCCTGGGAGAATTTTGACAAAGGATTGGAAAGGATTAAGGTATGGAACCCCGGAAAATTCAGGAAAGGGACTGGGTAGGGGGAGGGCCCACCACAGCCCAGGGAAAACCCAGGAAACAGTTGAATAGCTTGGAAGACAGCCTACTTGTAGTAGTGTTTTGTTCTTGGATGATAAATGATGCTTATTATAGCAAGGATGTGGGTTAATGTCATTGGGGTATAGTAGTACAGAGCCAGAGAGCAGGAAAATGTAGATACTAAAGAATAAAGATGTTTGTGACAGAAAGGAAATTTCATGTATCTGGCTTAAGTAATAAGATAGACTTTAGGATATAGTTTTTTTAACAAAGATGATGGGTAGAAAAAAGAGATGATATGACTATAGAGTACAGCCTTTAAATGTGCCTTTAATCTCCCTTTTCAAGAAAAATTAAAAAACTTTAATTGAGCTTGTTTTGCACAATTGTAGGTTTGTATGCTTTAGTTTTTTCACATTTCTCTGTACTGGTTGCAACAATCAGATTCAGACAGAGATAAAATTGCTACTGTTCTTAAAGGGCCAGCTAGATCTTTGAGAAAAACAAACTAAAAAGATCTCATTTTGTTTCAGACAGGGTTAATTCCACTGAGAAAATAAATATGCAATTTAAACGTTTTGTTCTAGGTGAAAGCATATTGCAGTAGACAAAATATGAAAAAAATGTATTAGCAATGGCATAAAGAATGTAGTCAATAATTGTTATAGTCATATTGCCCACAGTGAGAAAACCTTGCTGCACAAACTTTACATGTTCACAAGCCAACATCACTCTCTTAGCCTATGACATATTTAAAAAATTAAGCAGTATCTTCTAAATGTATCCTGTTTTCACTTATTATTTCTCTTGCCCAACTTTCTTATACACTGTTTTGTTTTTTTCTTACTGATTCATGATCTTTCCATCTTTATCCTTCAAAATGTAGGCTGGCCCGGTGTAGCTCAGTGGTTGAGCATTGACCTTGAAACCAGGAGGTCATGGTACAATTCCAGGACAAGGCATATGCCCAGGTTGCAGGGCTCAATCCCAGTATGATCCCAGTACTTTTTTTCATTTTTCCCAAATGGCAATATCTTTATAGATTTGTAACTTCTCTGTAGCATGACAATGATCATTGGCATTCAACATTATGTTTCTGTTTTTGTTTGAGATTTCAGTATCCATAATCTTATGTATCAATAGACAGGTGGTAAGTAGTATGATTCAGGAAAAACAAGAGCTCCTTTTTATCTACTAAAAACAAATATTTTCCTGAATAGTTATATCATAAGCCTATGTGTACATCAGCAATTAGAGAGTGATAGAGGTTCTGAACATTTTTTTTAAATGAAAATATTCCTGGGAACTTAAATTGGATTCCCCATCATTGACATGCCAATATAAAGTTGATAAACTAGATGTTTACCTGCTAATACTTTGCCTATGCCATTTAAACTCAAGGGACTTGAGTTTCATGGAAGGAGCCCAAGAGAAGGGTTATCAATAAGCAAGTGACACAGACCAGGCAGGTATGGTGACTTTAGTCAACAAGAATCCTGTGGCATGAGAACACAGGGCTCTGGAGGTAGGAAATGGTGAAAGGTGAAAGAAATGATAAACTTTAGCTCTGGCTGGGTAGCTCAGTTGGTTAGAGGTTGTCCCAATGTGCTATGGTTGTGGGTTCAATCCCAGGTTGGAGCAAGAGTTGACCAATGGGTGTATGGGTGGATGGAACAATAGATCAATTCTTTTGATTCTTTCTCTCTCTCTCTTTCTCTGTCTCATCCTTCCTCTCACTCTCTAAAATCAATAGATGGAGAAAAAAAGAAATGATAAACTTTATATGCTTTGCAATTTTGCCTCCAACTGGCCCTGGGTCCCACTATATTTATTATTAAAAGCTTCCTTTAAATTGTCTTATTCTTTTCCATCATGATAGGTACTATTCAAGGTCACAAGTTAGCTCTAACTGCCGTTATCTGATATTTTATCAGTGCTTAAAGAGTTATTTAATCATGGTATAAAGTGTAAACATGGATAAAAATAGAATCATAAAAAATGGAGTTCTCAAAACTTTTTTTTGAAATGGTAGCATGAATAAAAATGTCTTCTAAT
This sequence comes from Myotis brandtii, assembly GCF_000412655.1. Taxonomy (NCBI): domain Eukaryota; kingdom Metazoa; phylum Chordata; class Mammalia; order Chiroptera; family Vespertilionidae; genus Myotis; species Myotis brandtii. The sequence continues at coordinate 1,984,128 of NW_005354291.1, read as the reverse complement.
GGTTCAAACACTGAGTGAAGATGAGGGGGAGAAATTAAAAGAAATATATGAGAGATAAGGGAAATAGCTGATGAGGTTGTATTAAGCCAAAGAACATATATGCATAGCCCATGGACACAGGCAACAGTGTGATGAAGGCCAGGGGAGGGAGGGGGCAGGAGCTGGGTGGAGGTGGGTAAAGTGGGAGGGGGCATCTATAATATTGTTAATAATAATAATAATGTTAATAATAATAATAATAATATAGTAAAACAGTAGTGTTTTGTTCTTGGATGATAAATGATGCTTATTACAGCAAGGATGTGGGTTAATGTCATTGGGGTATACTAGTACAGAGCCAGAGAGCAGGAAAATGTAGATACTAAAGAATAAAGATGTTTGTGACAGAAAGGAAATTTCATGTATCTGTTTGCTTAAGTAAGATAGACTTTAGGATATAGTTGTTTTTTTTAACAAAGATGATGGGTAGAAAAAAAGAGATGATATGACTATAGAGTACAGCCTTTAAATGTGCCTTTAATCTCCCTTTTCAAGAAAAATTAAAAAACTTTAATTGAGCTTGTGTTGCACAATTGTAGGTTTGTATGCTTTAGTTTTTTCACATTTCTCTGTACTGGTTGCAACAATCAGATTCAGACAGAGATAAAATTGCTACTGTTCTTAAAGGGCCAGCTAGATCTTTGAGAAAAACAAACTAAAAAAATCTCATTTTATTTCAGACAGGGTTAATTCCACTGAGAAAATAAATATGCAATTTAAACGTTTTGTTCTAGGTGAAAGCATATTGCAGTAGACAAAATATGAAAAAAATGTATTAGCAATGGCATAAAGAATGTAGTCAATAATTGTTATAGTCATATTGCCCACAGTGAGAAAACCTTGCTGCACAAACTTTACATGTTCACAAGCCAACGTTTTTTTATATTTATCCTTGTAAAAGCAGGATAGAAAACGGAGGGAGGGAAGAGCAGAGAGAGCGGGGGAGTAAGCAACAACAAATTCCAGAAGCCTGCTGGAGATCAACACATTGCTTTGGTATAGAACTCACAAGGAAAATAAATCCGATCTGCTGAACAAGGAGAAAGCTGGGGGAGGGGGAGAGCAACGAGTGATGACCAGTCAGACTGGGCTCAGTATTCATGTATATTATATATTCATCTTGCCTCTATTCTTACCTTTTTTTCATTTTTCCCAAATGGCAATATCTTTATAGATTTGTAACTTCTCTGTAGCATGACAATGATCATTGGCATTCAACATTATGTTTCTGTTTTTGTTTGAGATTTCAGTATCCATAATCTTATGTATCAATAGACAGGTGGTAAGTAGTATGATTCAGGAAAAACAAGAGCTCCTTTTTATCTACTAAAAACAAATATTTTCCTGAATAGTTATATCATAAGCCTATGTGTACATCAGCAATTAGAGAGTGATAGAGGTTCTGAACATTTTTTTTAAATGAAAATATTCCTGGGAACTTAAATTGGATTCCCCATCATTGACATGCCAATATAAAGTTGATAAACTAGATGTTTACCTGCTAATACTTTGCCTATGCCATTTAAACTCAAGGGACTTGAGTTTCATGGAAGGAGCCCAAGAGAAGGGTTATCAATAAGCAAGTGACACAGACCAGGCAGGTATGGTGACTTTAGTCAACAAGAATCCTGTGGCATGAGAACACAGGGCTCTGGAGGTAGGAAATGGTGAAAGGTGAAAGAAATGATAAACTTTAGCTCTGGCTGGGTAGCTCAGTTGGTTAGAGGTTGTCCCAATGTGCTATGGTTGTGGGTTCAATCCCAGGTTGGAGCAAGAGTTGACCAATGGGTGTATGGGTGGATGGAACAATAGATCAATTCTTTTGATTCTTTCTCTCTCTCTCTTTCTCTGTCTCATCCTTCCTCTCACTCTCTAAAATCAATAGATGGAGAAAAAAAGAAATGATAAACTTTATATGCTTTGCAATTTTGCCTCCAACTGGCCCTGGGTCCCACTATATTTATTATTAAAAGCTTCCTTTAAATTGTCTTATTCTTTTCCATCATGATAGGTACTATTCAAGGTCACAAGTTAGCTCTAACTGCCGTTATCTGATATTTTATCAGTGCTTAAAGAGTTATTTAATCATGGTATAAAGTGTAAACATGTATAAAAATAGAATCATAAAAAACAGAGTTCTCAAAACTTTTTTTTTGAAATGGTAGCATGAATAAAAATGCCTTCTAATGGTTCAAACACTGAGTGAAGATGAGGGGGAGAAATTAAAAGAAATATATGAGAGATAAGGGAAATAGCTGATGAGGTTGTATTAAGCCAAAGAACATATATGCATAGCCCATGGACACAGGCAACAGTGTGATGAAGGCCAGGGGAGGGAGGGGGCAGGAGCTGGGTGGAGGTGGGTAAAGTGGGAGGGGGCATCTATAATATTGTTAATAATAATAATAATAATAATAATAATAATAATAATATAGTAGTGTTTTGTTCTTGGATGATAAATGATGCTTATTACAGCAAGGATGTGGGTTAATGTCATTGGGGTATACTAGTACAGAGCCAGAGAGCAGGAAAATGTAGATACTAAAGAATAAAGATGTTTGTGACAGAAAGGAAATTTCATGTATCTGTTTGCTTAAGTAAGATAGACTTTAGGATATAGTTTTTTTAACAAAGATGATGGGTAGAAAAAAGAGATGATATGACTATAGAGTACAGCCTTTAAATGTGCCTTTAATCTCCCTTTTCAAGAAAAATTAAAAAACTTTAATTGAGCTTGTTTTGCACAATTGTAGGTTTGTATGCTTTAGTTTTTTCACATTTCTCTGTACTGGTTGCAACAATCAGATTCAGACAGAGATAAAATTGCTACTGTTCTTAAAGGGCCAGCTAGATCTTTGAGAAAAACAAACTAAAAAGATCTCATTTTGTTTCAGACAGGGTTAATTCCACTGAGAAAATAAATATGCAATTTAAACGT
>NW_005354291.1:1976633-1981132 GCF_000412655.1 Myotis brandtii | reverse complement strand
TTTTTCTTCTTCTCTCTTCTCCTTTTTAATTTCTGTGCTCTCTTATTGTCTTTCTGGATGTTCCATAAGAACCTGATACAGAAGTTGGGAAGGCAGGTTCCCTCTCCTTTCCTCTCTGAAATATATATATATATAAGTATATATATTTTTAAATGTAGGCTGATTTTTTTCTTCTCTCTTCTCCTTTTTAATTTCTGTGCTCTCTTATTGTCTTTCTGGATGTTCCATAAGAACCTGATACAGAAGTTGATGGGAAGGCAGGCTGCATCTGTGGGTTGTCTTTTGTTTCTTGTTTTTCAATTTTTCTTTTTGCTTATTCTGAGTAAAGTGTAAATTGACTTCTTATTTTGTTTTAAGCATTTAAATGTCAAGAATTCTTCATTTGATCCTCTTTACACATGTTAAGAAGGAAATTAGAAACCCTATTAAAGACTGAATTCCAAGAGTTTTCATTAGTGATTTGAGCCTATCTTGGTATCTTTTTTTTAACATGTTTACAAGTTGTTTTGGAGTTATGAAATGTGTGTTAATGCGATAAAGACAAAAATGGCCAAATTGTAAGAATATACAGCCATTCACCTTCATCCTAAGGTACTACTTTTCTTTGATCCTTTGTGTAAACTTCAGCCAGGAGACTTTCATTATGCTGAGTGAGATATAATATGGAGAGGAGATAAAGAAATTCAGAAAATGATTAAGTGAACTGGAGTAAAAAAAAGTCCATGAAAATAGAAAGAAGAAATTCTTAGAAGTAGTTGAAGGAGGTAAAAAGGTAAAAACAGTGTTGGAGGAGCTGAGTTAAAAGAAGGAGTTGTGAGGGAAAGGACCAATGAGTTTGGGACTTTTATTCGTAAGGAAAAGTGAAGAAAAGCAAAGAAAGAAGCTGAGATTAGGGCAGCTGCATAATATGCAATATAATGCCCTCCTCTAATAACCTCTGAATACTCCCCAAAATATAGCATTTCTCTTCAACCATTTTTAATGCTACAACATGCTGTAATTGTTCTTAAAGTTGAGATCAAAAGAAGACTTTATTTTCCTGGAGTAACATTTCATGGAAAGATCCATGGAATTTTAGACATAAGGTGACTGCCCAACTGCACCTCCAGCGAGCCAAGACTGCCCTTTCATTAGGAGAGCCTGGTTCTGAATTAGGGGGATGAGCCAGAGCAGACACAGCCATGATTGGATTGCTCCTACAGTGCCATGTTAAGGTTAGAGGCTTGGAACTAGATAGATCAAATGGAATAGAGAAACTTAAAACTGTGAGATTGCCAGAGTGTAAAAATCTAAGAAACCCCCTCATGAGGCTAGGATAAAAATTAGTGTTTAAGCCACATCTACAGACACATAATTTATTGAAACATCTGAGTGTTCATTAGAAGAAAAGAGGTCTGTGGCAGGTACAATTGAGTAGTTTTAGGGCCTTTTCTTTGCCTCACAGGCTAAGACCTGATTCATTGGCACTTGGAGACCTCATAGGACTGAAAATGCCTCCCCTTAAGGAACTAGAGAAATTTTCAGAAATTACATTCCAAGGCTGGCAAAGAGCATGTGCTACTGAAATACTACAATGGTGGCAGGTTGCACAGACTGAGAATCAACAGAGATTAGGGGGCATGTCCTAGGTCTCGCTTTTAAAATTGCTTGAAAGTTTAAAGCTGAAGACTTCCATTTCCATGACTGACTAACTAGTTGCCCTAAAAAGAATGCAGAGCAAGAGAGGGAGTTGGTGGTATCAATTTATAAAAATGTGGCAGAGGAAAGGGGGAAGTTTTCCGTAGAGTGATGAGATGCAAGGGACTTTGATAGTAAATCTCACTGTTGTGCTAGAGCACACTTTGGAGAGAAATGTCTGGGTTAAATCAGTGCAAAAGTTAAGTCAAATGTTGCTGAACAAGCAGATTTTTTCCAATCTCCCAAGAGGTCGCCTGCATTATCAATGTTGGTTAATTTAATTAAAGATGAGGAAAAAGGAGGTTTCTGTGGCAATGCTCAGGGATAGAGCCAAACAGTGACTTCAGGCTACAGGTTCCAAGATAGTAATAGGGGGAGGGGTAAAAAAAGCTAACATAGGAAAGAAAGCATGTATAAGGAATGAAGCTTTACATATATAGCACAGATGGGAACATATCTCTGCTTTCTATCAAGAGACCCTCAGAAATAATCTGGGGTGAAATTTTTAAAGATTATATCTCCAAATTTGCCTTCTGTTGGTCAATGACAGACTCTCTCTGGACACTAAGCACTAATTTCCTGACGTACATCAGCATCTTGATGTGGCGACAAATACTCTAACAGAAATGTCAGCTAAAGACTTTGGGACATAGCAATACCCTGTATTTATTTCAGCTGCGGTAAGGTCAGGCATTTATTGTCAGATATACTTAAGAAGAAAAGTAATCAATTAAAACATCAATCCTCCTTTCTGATTGAATAGGAAACACTTTTATAAGCACAGTCAGCTTGAATCGGAAACAACAAGGGCAAAAGCAATAGGAAAAGAAAGACATGACACTCAACTCAGTGGAAGGAGTAGAAGACAAAGGTTTGAGATTGGGATGGAAAAGGACATTGGATGTCAAACTATATATTGTAGCCTTTGTGATAAAGGATAAATTACAGCAAAGTCAAAAACTTTATTAAAATCATTCTTACATACTTCCCTCCACCCTGACATCTGAAGAGATCCCTTTAGTTTCTTTCTGAGCTGTTCAGCTACAGGTTCTTGCCAAGCTGGCTTGAACTGTGATAACAAAGACAGAAAAATAGCAGAAAACACTCAATTGAGCTACACTAGAAAGGATGTAACTAGAGAATGCATCTGGGAATGTGCAGAAAAGAGTAATTAGAGGAGGTTTCTAGAGGAGGTAGAGTTGTATGTTGAGGAGATTCTTCATAAACTGATTGAGGGAGGGATGATTCTGCATTTTCATTTTATTTATTTTTGTTTGGGAGACAGAAGGAAATCATGACAGAATAAGAATTGTTTTTTCAATTTCCATGAAGAACAGAAACTTGCGGATAGGGCTATGACTCCTTATCATCTTTCAAACCTCAGATGTCGCCTGCATTATCAATGTTGGTTAATTTAATTAAAGATGAGAAAAAGGAGGTTTCTGTGGCAATGCTCAGTGATAGAGCCAAACAGTGACTTCAGGCTACAGGTTCCAAGATAGTCATAGGGGGAGGGGTAAAAAAAAAAGCTAATATAGGAAAGAAAGCATGTATAAGGAATGAAGCTTTACATATATAGGTCCTCATGGTTTATTGATGTAGAGTCAATAGGTTAAGACTAGTTTTGAGGAATGATTTTTGACTGTGTCTGAAGAAATTCATTGTCTGCTCTCCCACTAGGTCTTAAGTTCAATAATGTTAGGATCATTTTCTCTCTCATTCACACTATTCACTGACCTACACATCCTTGGTCCACAGTAAACATCCAAGAAATATTTTAGGAATGAATGACTAATTGAAAAATAAGTGATGAATAAATGAATGAATAAGAATTTTCTAGAAAAATGTTGCTCTGTTATATATAGTATAACTTCCCAAGCCTTGCTTTGCTCTAATTACATTACTATAAAGAATTAAAATAAAAACACATAATTTTAAAATACTCATGCTCCTTCCATTTTGAAGACGAATTCACCATGTTTTGACAAATATGACAAAATAAAAGACCTCTATATTGACTAAATTGAGACTAATATATTACTGTCATTTTACAGAACAAACAAGTATATACCCTTTGTTTGTATTTGACTTTTTGACCTTTTTTCCTTGTTAATTTTAGCAGTTTGTAACTCAGCAAACTTTCATTTCTTCAGACACAATCAAAAATCATTCCTCAAAACTAGCCTTAACCTATTGACTCTACATCAATAAAGCATGCAACTTTGTTCTCCATAAAGTCATGTAGTTAATTGATAGTTAAATTATTTTAATTGAGTTATAACCACTCAATTCATGTAATGAGGTAGAAAATTCTACACTCATCAACTCTTCCTTGCAAGCCACATCTCACTGAAAACCATTATTGTCTTTCTTTTACTTCTTATTTGTCAACTGAATTTCATAATCCAATTAGGTAACCTGATATCAGAGAACTTAAATTTGTTTTTAAAATTAATTCCCATTACCTCGGATTTCCCAGGACAGGCATCCAGTGTATTTTCAGCAAGGTCTCACCTGGCCTCTGACTACTCTCCTTCAAATCCTTGATAAGCAAATCTATCCACAGTGATATTATGGCTTTCAAGCTTTTGATGATGAATTTATTTTTTAGTCTTTCAAATCCATCCCCTTTCTCAATTCCAGTATTAGTAACCTAGGTTAAATACTCACTGAAACTCATCAATACAAATGACACTAACCAGCTTTCATACTTGCAGTTCAGAAGTCCTGAAACTCTGGACTAGATCCTCTAGAGCAGTGGTTCTCAACCTTCCTAATGTCGCGACCCTTTAATACAGTTCCTCATGTTGTGGTGACCCCCA
>NW_005354291.1:1975163-1976505 GCF_000412655.1 Myotis brandtii | reverse complement strand
CGACCCACAGGTTGAGAACCGCTGCTCTAGAGTGAAGGCCTCAAAACATTGTGTTTCATTCACCTCTTAGAAAAAAAACATTTTTTGTATAAGCACTCAGAACATATGTGCACTTATTAATTTATAAGTAAATTAATGCCTGTTTTATTTTGTTAATGCATAATATACATTGTTAAACATACAAAAAAGAAATTGACAAGGTGAAGCAGAAATAAATAGAAAGTCTAATATTTTCTTCCAAACGTGGTGAATCATATCCTTCTGATGCAAGGTGGTGATTACATGGCTTTCAAAGGTCTATTAATCCCTATATTTTATATGTGCATATATAGCATTCAAGTCATCTGTGACTTCTTAGGTTAACATCCAGTAAGTACCAGTACATCACACAGCTGCCCCCAGATCGGTTTTACTTAAACACAGATCTTCCCCTGACATTCCTCCTTCCCAAAAATCAGTGTCAATTTAAAGATTGCATCCTTTCTTCTTTGATTAGCAAACATAGTTCTACAATATCTGAGGCCGAACTTGGCAGCCATAATCTCCTGACAGACCTGCTGACTACACAGAAAACGGCCTTTTCTGTAGTACACTAAGTGCATGCCACACTTGTGTGTCATTTTAGATTTTTCCATGAAGGGAACCACCACTGATATTTAAGTAGTAATTCTAGTAAGAGCCACCATTTATTAAACACTTTGTGTTACACATGTTCATCATCGTATTCATTCCTCATAACACTAAAGGATAGGTTTTATTATCCAAATTTATAGAACATAAACTGTGGGTCAGAAAGTTACCAAAGATCACACAGTTGCATTGAAAGCCAAGCCTGGGTAACTCAAACCTTGAACATGTTACCATCACACTTGGTTGCTGTATCTCTGAGAGAAAAGCCTCCTTAGGTGTTAATAATCTAATGGTATATCATTAACATCAGTTTGCTTACAGAATTAAAAATATCATCCTATCTCAGCTTTTTAAATTCTGATTCAGTACAAATAGACTCTGATAGCTTTCAACATAATCCAAACCAAAAGTTCCAAATATGCAAAAATTTGTACTAACAGGTATGTAGCTAATAACACTGCCACCATGACTTGAGACAAAATTAAAATTCAGTCTAGACTTGTCCTATGGATGTCACCTAATAATATTCAGTGTTTTTATGGGTAATTTAGCTACATGCTTATCTCTATGATCTTGGCAACGATTTCTATAGAAATAGTTCATGAAGAATCTGTTTTTTCAATGACTTTCTAATGATAAAATATTAATAGAACACTACAAATAATATCATTTGAAACTCAAAGTAAATGATATAGATATAAAATGTTAAAGA
>NW_005354291.1:1962284-1975012 GCF_000412655.1 Myotis brandtii | reverse complement strand
ATATATATATATATATATGCAAGATAAACAGAAAGGTCAAGTCCAGTATTTAAATCATGTACATCACAAATATTATTTTATTATATATGCTTGTCATTGTGCAACTATTCTCTTAAGATTATCGGTTAAGCCTCATTTATTTCTAACAAAATTACTTTGTGTTATGCCAGTAAAGAAAAGCCTTAAACTTGGAACGTTAGAAAATGCATTTTTTGCAAAGTCTGGTTTTCTTAGAGATCAACTAAAAGATTAGAAGTATAATTTTTATTCCTATACCCACCCGCAACAATCCAGGAGAGAAAATCTTTTTATACATGTTTATTTCAACAGTGCACATGGCAAGAGAATGTGCAGCTATTTATTTGCCTTTCAGAATTTTGGAAGATTAACTTTCTTAGAAAGATTGGATTATACCCTGAGGACATAGCAATGAAGTTGCATTTGAAAAAGTTAATTCCAGAAATAATGTGGCAATACAGGGGAATCATGAGGCAGTGATATTAATTTCGATGCATATGGCCGAAAGGCCACGAATCCCACATCCTGATCGGCCTCGGTTGAAATCATGTGCCTGCTCTGACTAGCTGTGCAACTTGTAAGATTCTGGTCACCTCCTGCTTAAGCCGACTGAGTTTTTCCCTTGCATGTAGAAGTGATGGAGCTGTGGTCATAGCTCCCTGGCGAAACTAAGGAAGATATGTCAGCCACAGCACCCTTCTCCTGAGTAATGCCAAGATGCTAAAGGTGATTCAGCTTGATTATGTTCATTCTGGGACAGGAAACTTGGCCTAGAAGTGTTTAGGTATAAAAATAATATTTTTCAGAAATACGAAAGAACAAAGGGAGCTGTAATCAAGATATATCACGAGGAGCCAGCAGAAAAGTTTTCTATTTCTCCTTCATTTTTAAACAAGCGTGAGCAAGGCTGACTTCTCCATAATGAGATTAGTCTTCAAAATTGTTAACTGTTCTCATTTTCTTGCCAGAGCCCTCAGATATTCACAGCTCACTCATTACAACCTTCAGAGCAGTTAATAAACAAAGCTTGCTATTATTGCCTAATTAAAATATATCTCATTCCAACATCTGACTGCCCACCATTAAGATTCTTCTGCTACAGAGGTTACATAAAAATTATTATTCTGCTTTCTTTTAATTGCCAGTTTCACAGGGTGTCTCTTTCGTATCAAAACACACAGAAATTGCAGATGGAAAGTCATGTTACCTATTAAATACACTTAAATAAACTCTGAAATAATAGTCGGAATACAAGATTTTCTAGGAATGCTACCTCCGAATGTGTACTTTAATAGTTGCTTCCATCATATGCTACTGAATCATAAGTGCAAGTAAAAATTTGAATTTAAAATCCACTTATGAGCACATTTTCTATACATTTATTCTTTCGCTAACACATCTAAGCTCAGTGGAAGGTGCATCAGAGGGGGGTCTGAGTGCCAGCTTTGGCTTCTGCCATCTTGTGCAACTCGGGGCAAACTTATTCTCCTTGTGCCATTTTCTCTCCTTTAATGCATTTACAATAACACCTTCCCTGCATACCTCACGTGATACTTACAATGACAAAATGGAATTAACTCATAAAAAATTAAGAAACATCTTTTATTTTACAGACTTCTCTCCTTTTTTATGGCTGAGCAGTTGCATAATGAGCCCTACAGAATTGATCATTATTACTACACCCCAGGCACTGGGAGAGGCACAGAAAAGATGGAGGTAGTTTTTTAATCATTAAAAATATATCTAAAACATCTATGAATGTCTTGCAAGTAAAAGAAAAACTACGATATAAATTTGACAACATACTGAAGCTTTTAAAAAAATCAATATTTTAATATTTTTAAAAAACATTGAATATGCTTGTAAAATGTGTATTTAAATACTTAATTATTATTCTTACATATGGAAAATAATAAATATGAATATGTATCCATATGTGTACATTTATATTAACACATATATTCATGCATATTTCATTGTAAGAGAAAGATACCACATATACCTGTGTTATGGTGAATAAAGCCCCTAGGTGATGGTGTTCTAAGAAGGATCAGAGATCCAGGAGGGAATACAATGCCTATAATCAGATACTTTAAAGGAGTAGCTCTCTGAGACATTTGTTCTGTGTGGCCCCAGTAAATAAACCAAGACGAATGTGTTATTCCAGGGGAGATACATTTCAACAAACATTCTTTTAAATTCTGAAAGTCAGAGGTGATCAAACATGAAAAAATTAAATAGGATTAGTTTCAAATGATTTTTACTTATCTCTACTTCCTAAAATGTCTTCAATCAATTTGCATTAATTTTATAATTAACAAGAATACATTTTTAATTAAATGTAATAGTAGAATGGACTATCATGGGAAATAATGAGTTTTATACCATTAGAAATTTCGAAGAATAGACTGGATGGCTATTGATTCTGGCTTATCAATAGGGAAACTGACTATCTTAGTTTGTCTACCACTGTTTTGATTTTAGACCTGAAAGACTTGCTTCCCTGGAAACTCCTTAATATTGGGAAACTAAAATTGTTGGTCACCTTACTTAAATACATGGTAGTACTAGACAGCTCTAAGGTTTTGGTCACACACAAATAAAACTAAACATGGCAGCACATGAGAGCTATAAAACAAAGTAGCTGCTAGAAGTCACTGCTGCCAGAAATCCGTGGGGCACACCTCGGGCCTGAAGGAATCAATGAGTACTCTCCCTCTGGCAATAACCACTTTGAGATCCACTGCTGCTTTTATCCAGACAATTCAATTATTTAATTCAGATAAGCATTTACTGGCAATGAATATGAATTTAGTTAAAACATTCCTCTGCTAAAGGTCTCCAATGACTTCCCATTGCCCTTAGCTTTAAGTCCAGGATCATTAGCAAGTCATTTAAGAAGCCCTTGATTCCCTTTCCAGTCTCACCCACTATCACATTGTTATTTGCACTAATCCAGTAATCTGGGGTATCTCTCAAATCATCTGATATAGTCAACCTTCTACTTCAGGGTCTTCAACAATTTTACTTCCCCCATTTATTGACCTAGATAAGTCCTACTCTTCCTGTGGGTTCTACTTTTTTCATGGACACCTCTCCTGACCACTTCAAACCTTGAAAATATTCAGTTCTTACTTATCTGCTTACGTATCATCCTGTCTTTTCCTTTCATAACACTTGTTTTAATGGTAATAATTTTTATTACAATTAATTGTATATCTTCCCCATGATACAAAAAGTTCTGTGAGGGCAGGGAGAGTGTTTTATTATCCTTTGCTATATGCTGCCAATCAAGCTGGGATGTTGATTAACCACAGTAACTTCCCTAGGGAGCTCACACTGTGGAGTGTTGCTCATCAACATCGCATAGCTCTTGGAACCAACTCAGAAAATTCAATACATATGGTCACTGTAGCTATAAGAATCTTGTGATTTTGAGTTGGTAATTCTCATGCCACTGCAACAAAACAAGATGTGTTCCTTAAATCCCAGCTAAAATGCTTAAAGTACATTCCCAGTGAAATGCATGCTAATAGTTAGTACTCTTACTTCCTAAGGAAGTAAATTCCATTTGTTGATCTGGGAACCCAACCACTACTTTAATCAATGTGTTCTCAAAGTCCTATTTAATGAATACACAAAGGAACTTTAGGAGAATAATTCATCTGGAAATTAACAGTTGTCTGCATATTGCCTTCTGAATTCATCATGCCTTATTTTAATTTAATGTGATAATATCAGCATAAATTATTCCAATTAAAAATAGAGGTAATTTCAAATATTTATTTTCTATGATTATTAAATAAACACCAAATCCCCCTATTGTGACAAATGTAAGAAGCCAAATTGACTTTTTGTAAAGCTCTACTTATAAGCATTGAATGTTTACAATTTTATGGTTTCAAATGTTTATGGTGTACTTTCAAAATTGTTTTGCCTTAAACCATTTTTTCAATTTACTGACAATGTGCTTTATTAAAAAGTCAATAACTGAATTTCAGTAGCAGAGAATGTAAAATACTATATTACATTTATGGTAAGAGCATAAAGGTGTCTGTATCCTTTACGGATAATGCCGCCATGTAAAAAATATTTTTTATTATTGAAGAGTTTTTAAGTTTTTCAAATAATGTGGTAATCAGATCAAATATGGCCATGGAAAATTGTGTTTCTAATAAAGGCTTTAAAACCACATTTACTTAATAGAGATAAAGACTTTTACCTACTGAATAATACTGTCTCTAGCATTGTTTGCATTTTTACAAATAAACTAAGCACTATGAGAAAATTTTGTAGAGAGAAAGACAATATTAAATTAGCTAAACAACCTTCACACAAATATGAATTTAAGGCTTCTTTTTATAGAAATTTAGTTCAAACTTCAGTCATCTTTTTCTTTATCACCACTATAGTGTGCAATGTAGCTATCATTTCCTATGTGAATATGTATTAAGCCATCCCATTCATTTGTTATAGAAGATAAAAAAGGGAGAGAATTATGACACTGAGAAGCTTATAGGAAGAAATAAGATCATTGAAATATCAACATATCAGATATTTGAGACTTGTTCTAAGGAGATTCTTATGTGCAAACTAGTGTCCCAGTGCACGGATTCAAGCACATTGAAAGGAAATTAATTAGAAGAAATATTTTAATATTGCTATTCGCCCTTTTCCTATAATAGAAGTGTCAACCAAATGCACAATATACAATGACAGATCAAAACACATGCATGCGGTTGGCGGCAGTGAGAGCTTTATATGTATCGTGCATGTGGGAGTCAACTTAGCCTTTTATATACATGGATAAACTTGCTTAATTAGACCTGGTTTCTGATTTAGCTAAACTTTTTCCAGCCCAGTGAAGCACCCCAATTTCTCTTTCAGGTAATTGTCAGCAACACAGCAGTAAATATCAACACGAAGCAGATTATTATTGTAGATCACGCAGGGAGAACAAAAGGTAAAATATTTAACTGCAGCAGTGTTTGACTATATTCTGCGCAGTGAGAAAACCTGAAGTCACTTTCAAGTTCCACCATTTCTTACTTCTTTTCACTCAGGTCAAGTTTTTAAACTTTCTAAATCTCCATTGTCTTGCTAATGAAAAGAAAATAGGATTCTGCTCAGTCTCCTATCTACCTACTCTAGAACTTCTGTGAGGATCAAATGAGATGAGGCACGGGAAAACACTTGACAAACATTTGGTTGAACTGTAAAATGTTTGCACCTGGCTATAAAGCAAGTCAGGTTCCTGGGCTGAAGAAACTGCAAGGAAGCTAGTTGTCACTAGGGTGAGGAAGCCAGGTATTGCTCTGAGACATCATTACCTGGTGCCCACAGCAATTATTTCCAGGCTGGGCTGGGCTGTGGGCCACATTTTGCACCATGGGGTCTTGGCAGCCTTGGTTGCAATTTGGTGGGGTGTTGCTCTGGGGTGGTGGCAGGGCCTATGTCCCACTTGGGGGAAGTCAAGTGTTGGTTTGTCAGCACCAGGTCCACAGTGCCATTTATTTTTAAATGGCCAGTGCACGTCATGGCAGCTCCTGCATTGAGCATCTGCCCCCTAGTGGTCATTGCATATCATAGCTACCAGTCAGAGGGAAGGAGGGACACTTAGCCTTTTATATACTAGTATATAGATAAGTAACCTAGCTATTTTCCATAGTCTGGGGGAGTGGAAGTTTCAGTCATTAAATACTTTGTACAACTCAACTCAAATATAAATCTATGCCAGCAATATCTTAGAATCACAAAGACTTCCTTCCACATACTTCCTAAGACTTTATAAAAAGCCTTGACACTTTCAAGAGCCACTTTACTTTTCTAACAACGCAAAGTGAAATCCAAGTGTGGGAGAGGAAGCCTTTGGCCCTTTCTCTACATGTCACTGTGCCTTTCCTCCCATTTGTACCTTTGTTTTTTATTCATTTTCACTGTCAGGTACTTATTCAACAAAACATTAAGAATCTCCTATTTCCTAGATGGCTTACAGGGTTGAGGATAGATGATAATCTATGCTCTTTATCTTTGAATAGCTTTTAATTTAAAAGAACCAACAGACAGAAAAGGGATAATTAGAGTCCCACATGGCAAGTTCTAGGATGGACCTGTGGAGAAGGGGCTAAGTGGGCAGCGATCTCTCAGTTAAACTCAGAGACTGGAGGGTTTCCTTGGGGCTGTGAGGCTTTTTCTGCATTTTAAAGTGTGAGTAAAAATTAAAGAGAAGGAATATAGGGACAAATGGCCCATGAATAGGAATATGCACAACATCAAGAACACACAAAAGAATATCCTGCTTTGTTTATGCTAAGAGCAATGGAAGCATGGGAACGACTGGCAGGCAATAAGACCAGGGAGACAGCACTAGATAACAAGGGGCCTGTGTCCTGGGCTAAGGAATCTAAACATCAAAGGAAAGCTAAGGAGATCAACTGGAGGTGTTAAGCAGAAGAGTGACATAATCAGGGTTCAGTTTCAGAAAGATTGCTCTGACAGCAGTGTGGAGTATAGACTGGAAAAGCTCCCACAAAAGATCAAGAGACCAGTTAAGACAATTCTTCAGTAATCTAGGCAAAAATAGTAACAAAAATAGCAGCTAATATTTATGAGACCTGTATTGCGTTTATGTGCTGATTTCCATTCTTAGAGCTTCATATTCATTAGCTCATTCAGTCCCACTATCACCCTACAAGGTATGTACTGTTCTAATTTTTATTTTAAATATGGGTCAACTTGGGGAAAGACAGGATGATTAATAAATTGCCTAGGCCCACATAATTAGTAATCAGCAGAGCTGGGATTTGAACTCAGGTTTGGCCAGCCTGGGATTTCATCATCAAGCTCTAGGAATTAGTGTCTTACCTTGAGGAATAATACTGGAGAAGTAATAAAAGAAATATACATAACACTATTGATATATTGGTTATCTGGAATGACTAAAAATATCAAGAAAATGAATAAAATAGACTCCACAGAGCTCTATTTACAATTTGAGGAGCATCTGAAAAATATAGTTCATCCTAAAATAACAGAAAGTCAAGGTGTAATTTTGGCTCAAGGCTAAGGGGCTCAATTCTTGTAGTAAGTAGTAATTGGGTTGGGGAAACCACTGTCTATTACTTAATTTGTCCTCTGGCCTAGCCTTTACGGACATACAAGAAAGCAACACATCTTCCTCATCTTCATAGGACATCTGGCAGGTTCCAGGTGTCCACCTTGCTAGTCTGTGCAGCAGTGTGACAGCAGAGCAGGTGAAAGAAGCAGTGACTGTGATGGCCTGGCTGTGGGAGTGGCAGGACAGTAAGTGACTAATGAACAGCTATTCTCCAGATAGAGAAAGATCATTTGGGCTCTGCCTGAGTTCTAAGTGTACATAGGAGAGTGAGTCCATCAAAATAGTCCCAAGGGACTGGAAGCACCTCACCCTTGGGATAAGTGGAAAGTATAAAGATGAGGAGAATACCTCAAACATCCAGGTTTTGGAGAACATTGTGTCTGATCTCTCAGGAAATTGCACATTCATGGTTCATAAAAGGATTGGAAAAGAATGGTTGTCACACTAGTCCGGGCAGCTTGGCCACCCCATATGCATAGGACAGAAGACGTATAGTGTCTTTTACACATGTTTCTCCTTCAACAAAGATCCCAGAGGAGAGTGAAGGGTCCCAGAAGTGAGTGGAGGTCTCACTACCAAATGTGAGAGGGATAGGCGATGAGAGTGAAGACTGTCACCTCCAGAAATAAGCTATCATTGCCAAAGTGTGGGAAGTATATGAGGTAGTGCCAGGACATTGCTGTTTTTCTACTTCTTTTTCTTCTAAGAGCCAAGTGAATATGTCACATCCACAGCCTGTCCCTGTATCTAAAAGTCTGTTCCCAAAAGGAATGGTAGAGTGGCCTAGGCAAATAACTTTTTATCCCTATCCCTAAGTTGGAAATCTTAGGTAAGGCACTTCAACTATTTCCCTTGAAACAGAACATAGCAGAGTCCAACCTTAAGCCTAGGTTCTGTTTGCCTCAGGATTCAGCTATATCTGGGCTTGTCTGGGAGACAGGTTCCCATAGTTGGCCAAGAGTCTAATTAAACAAATGATCAGGGAATATCATGAAGCAGGAAAATACTTTAGGAAACAATCAGCAGGCACACAGTGGTATTAATAGATAGCAACAGCAGCTGCAGCTAGGGGTCATGATACAGTGTCCTGGACACCAGGGATCAGCACTTGTAGTACATTAATTTTTAACTCTCCACAGCCTTAATGCAAATCATATGCACATCAGAAGTAGCAGCAACATGTTTGTAAGGCAGCAATGGTGGCCCTAGGGACTTTTGTGATATGATACTGGTTGCATAATTTACTGTAGATTTCAGAAGCAATTGCAGATGTAAGGTAAAGAGGCTAGTACAGATCTCAAAGGGATGACAAATTCTTGAAGCAAATATCAGATATCCACTGGAAATACCAGGAAAAGCTTAGAAAGATCTTGAGGGAGACTAAAATTTCCAAAGATTAGAAAGGTTGAGAGTCAAAGAAATATTGTCTGTTTTTTTGTTTGTTTATTTAATGATTTATTGTGTAGTCTCAGAAACAGATTTTACTCAGGAAGTAAAAAATAGCTATGGGATATGGAAAAGAGGTGATAGGGAGTCTGTCTGAAATCACTCCATCTTTTTCCGCCTTAGGCTATCTATATATATAAAAGCCCAGCGACTGGAACGGTGGAATGACCAGAATGACCGAAACTACCAGTGGATATGACACACACTGTGCCAGCTAACCAGCCTGATCTGGGCCTCGATCGCACCCCACCCCACGATTGGAGGTGGGACCAGCCGGCCAACTGCCCATGCTCCCCCCGACCAGCCCGGCCTGATGGGCCCCCATTGGGGCAGGCCAGCCGGATTCCACCTGTGCACAAATTCGTGCACCGGGCCTCTAGTAGGTATATAAAAATGCTAGTCATCAAGGTAAAACATAAAACAGAAGGAGCAAATTTGGGACAAGATAAGGGAGTGTGGCTGGTTTGAGAGATGATGAATTTAGCTTTTAACTTGAACTCCATGCACTGTACTATTGGATATGTTCATTATATGGTATATAACAGTCTTTATATCAACTGAACAATCAGTAAGTTCAAATAGAATAAAAACAAAAAGTACTGATTGTATTTGTCGATGTATATTTGGTCAACATGAAAACATTCTCAGTGAAGTGTTGAAGGTGGAAGCCAGATGTTTATGTGTGACTGCTTGGTGAGGAAGTATAAACTACTCTCCTCTTTTTTTTTCTTTCTCCAAAATTCTTAACTAAGAAGGAATAAAGAAAGATAGAGTGCAGGAAAAGTGAAAGTTTCTTGGTTGATTTATTACAAGTAGAATGAGGGAGAACTGGAAAATGCAAGTAATGCAATACAAAGAAATAGGTACTGACATCAGACAACTTAAACTTGGGGTAGAAATAAAGAGCATTTTCAATTGTATGAGACAAACTCTAAGTCAATTAGCCACCCTGGGAGTGAGGCTGCCAGGGGTAGCACAGTTCCATATGTCAAACTTGTTTCTGCTTCAATATGTCCTCTTTGCAAGGAGAAACTAAACCATAGTTGACCTTCAATGCAGAGCAGCCTCCATGCCTTGCTTACTTAAGAGAACTATGGCATGGAGATTGAGAGAAGCTTCAGAGACACAATTTACACCAGCTACCTAGAAACCTCGCAATTCCTAGATGGCAGAAAGCAAAGGAATGGCAATTCTAAAGATGTGGCACCTAATCAGAAGAAAGGTATACTGAAATGGAGAGAGATGTGGTAGACCCAAAGGGGCAGATGCTGTCAATGCCCCATTATTTACCCTTTGGCCTACTTGGGTGGGTTGGAAGTGGCAATATATAATTTTCAGTCTGCTGACATTTTGCACTTCAAGTGCCCACATCTCTCTTCTTATCATCCTGTTCAGCTACAAGGAGACATTTCTTGGAGGCATGGGGGAGATAATGAGCCCAGAACAACCCTCAAAGATAGGAGATACATACTAGGCCATGCACCAATGCCTCAGCCTGCTCATTGGTCTCTGAGTGCTGGTCTCTTAGAGGGTTCCCAGTTTTCTCACATGGCTAATCCACTCATTACAGCACCTTTTATACTTCTTTTCTCACTTCATTTTCCCCAATTTCTCACTTGGGCATCCTGGGATCTTTCAAGTGAATTCCTTGCACACAATTACTTGTATCAGGGTTTGTTTGGGGGTGAGCTCAAACTGAAAAATTATCATCTGGTAATCTATCTTTAGAACACAATTAGAAATATTGGAAAGGGAGACCCTTATAAATAAACATTAATTAATATGGTTTTAGTTATGTGACCCAAATTACCATCAGTAAGTTTTCATTAACATTGATACCTGAATCCCAATACTTAAATCTTACTGGCTTTTAGCTCTTCTCAAATACTTTCGGAAAGTCCAAAAATAATACCTTATGTTTGCCTGCAACTTGCTTAAGGCAGTCACCTTCTGAGGCCCTTGCCTTTTCCATTTACAGGCCTCCGTGGCCTTGAGCAGAATTCCCTGCACTTGCCCCATCACCAATGCTCACAAGGACATTGCTGTTTCTTTTCAGTAACCTCTCAAAACCAGGAAGTTAATGCTCCCCTTCTGGGCTATGCTCACTGTGGAGTTGCACAGACATTTTCATGGATATCACTTGGTTACCAAATAATTACTAATAGAGTTCTTCAGTTTAAACACATGGCTCCTCCTCTCTTCCCTTCAAGGCACCCAGATTTCAGAGCAGCTACACTGAACAAGGTGCCCATAGTATAATCATTTTGCAATACATACCTGCATCAAATCATAATGTTTTACATCCCAAACTTACGCAATGTCATATGTCAATTTGTTAATAAAGATGGTGGGAGGGGTAGAAGTGTCTGCCCTATCACACTACATCAGAAACCATGAGGCCACATTGCCAAGCCTGCTGAATTGTGAAGACATTTTTAGAAATTGTGTTTGGTAGAGCTACTTATCTCTCTCTGAAGCCTAGCTTGTTATCTGACTGACATCCGATACCTCCAATCTATCACAAGGTGCACGGACACATACATACTAGTACGTATCAGGCACATCATCTGAACACAAACAAAAAAGGCCAAGCCCTCACTTTTCTTATGACTCATATAGGCTATAACACTTTATTTGGTCAAAACAATTTAATATCTTACTTCTAATAGTATTAATTGAAGCAGAAAAGAGAAAGGCAGGAGAGAGGAAGAAAGAATTTCTCTAGATGTGAATTTAATAGTTCTCCAAATCATAAGAACAATTAAAATAGATGTCTTTGTTGTTTGTTGTTGTGAGATGAGTTCTCCCACATCAACCTTCAGACACTCTGGAAACGGCATTGGGTTTTGTAAAGAACATGGAATATTTTAATTCTTGATTATGAGAACATTCCTCCTAAGGGGATGGAAGAGCTATGAACAGAGGCATCAGTAATGCATGTCAGCCCTCCTTGAGTACTGGTGACTACACTGCTCTCATTTTCATCTTCTTTTGAGATCTATTTCTGCATACCACTGAGGATGATGGCATTTGTTTTTTAATGCATCTTCCCATTCTTGTTTCTTACAGTTGCTTCTTATAAAGTTTAGATGGTAGAATTTGACAGTCCTTTAAAAGAAGGCAGCTGTTCCACAATAAAAGAATGTTGTCCCCCCCAATTTACATTGCTCTGGGGCTGCTGATGTATTTGCTACATTTCACTGTATACATAACTCAAAGCCAAGCCTGTTTAAAGTTTACATTAAGGCAGCTTGATGGCTAAGAAACACTGAATGCTATGATACAGCACTTAAAATGAGTTACCAATAGGCATGCCTTATTTATGCCTTTTATTCGAACACTGAGAAATTCTAGTTACAGAAATGCTTTAGCTGGCACCTGGAAGTATGACATCCCCTTGGGTGAAAGGAAGGTAAATTTGTGAGGAGAAGGTTGCTTCCAGAGCTTGTGAAATGATTGCTAGCTCAAGGTTGAAGCATAAATTTTAAAAGCTAGTATATTTAAGTTGGCAGGCATCCACAGATGATCCATAAATTGTATTGACACAGAGGAACACAGAAGTTATGGTTCAAATGAGAGGGATAAAAACCATAAAGAGGAAAGGGATTGAAGAGGAAAAAAGAACACATGAGATCCTCAGATATGTTCAGAGTCATCGAAGCTACAATCACAAACTGTGAACTTAGGCTGTGTTCCTAAGCCCACTCTTTAGTCAGTGTCGCGGTGGATCTAAGGACTGTTGGCCTCAGTCCTCCTTTTCCTAATATCACTAAGTGGCTTGTAATCATAGCTGTTAGCACCATCTACACTAATAAAAGAGAAACATGGTAATTAGCGTACGACCGCTACCCTTTTCATTGGCTAATCAGTGAGTATATGCAAATTAACTGTCAGCCAAGATGGCGGCCGGCAGCCAGGCACTGAAGCGAGCAGGGAGGCTTGCTTGCTGCAGACTCCAACGTTCGCTGCCTCACTTGCCAGCCTCTCAGCTGCAAGTCTAAGCAACTATATACTATGTTGCAAATAAGAAGCTAAACAAAACCCCAGAAAACAGCCGGACTGAAACCCAGCCGGACCGAAACATTGTATCCATGTTTTCAGCAGCGAGGCCTCAGAGCTAAAGCTGGCCCAGAATAAAAAAAAAGAA
>NW_005354291.1:1863544-1961605 GCF_000412655.1 Myotis brandtii | reverse complement strand
CCCGGCACCCAGCAGACCCAAGGCCTTCGTGGCAGCACTAAGGAGCAGCAAGCCAAGCGGTAGGAAGCAGCAAGCAGGTGGGCAGTAACAAGGGAGGGGTCCCGGACTGCAAGAGGGCACATGCTGGGCTAAGGGACCCCCCACCCATCCCCAGTGCATGAATTTCGTGCACCGGGCCTCTAGTCTATATATATAAAAGCCTAAGTGACCAACCGCCCAAATGTCCGAACAACCAGTCGCTATGATGCGCACTGACCACCAGGGGGTTAAACGCTCAATGGAGGAGCTGCCCACCGGTGGTTAGTGCACTCCCACAGCCAACCTCCCACGATCCTTCCCCACAGCCAGGCCGAGGGACCCCACCCGTGCACGAATTCATACACCGGCCTCCAGTGATAAATAACTGTCATGTCTTTCTCTTTAGGGTTAGCATTCACTGTGTGATTGTAAACACTCCTCTCCTCTTCGTTGTCCCTTACCAAGCTATTTGTTTCTTTTAATTATCTCCTCTAGAAGTAATCCTGGCAGTTCCCTAACTGCTATTATCACTCTTTCCTGTACTTCTTCCATTTTGACTATAATTTTCTGGTAATGAGATGACCGAAACAGCAGTATTATTTATTATTCCAATTGTGATGGTGTGTCTGCCCTGTGAACAGGCCCGGCTCTCTCCTGCTATGTAATGGGATGCTTCCGCAGATGGCTCTAAAATCGTAATAACATTCCTGGGTACCATCGCATTTCAGCCTCATTTCCAATTTCTTTCCCTCTATTACCACAGGTCTTTTTGACAATATTATTTCCAGGATAGTCTTCCCCTCTGAACATATTGTTTTTAATTATTTTTCCAAGACATGAGAGCCCCTTCATTTTCACACAGAATTCATAGTCTTGTTCTTTGTCTATATTTCTTCTGTCGTACGAATAGCATATTCAGATGTTTTTGTACTCATCAGTGTTTATATTACTCTTATTTAAGGAATATTTGTGAGGTACTTCTATTTATTTAGCATGCAGGCAAGAATGTTGCTGCTCAACCCACCCTCCCCCCTCAGTTTTATTTATAAATAACTGACCTATATTACTGTATAAATTTAAGTCATAGAGCATGGTGGGTTTATTTACATGTATTGTGAAATGATTTCCACAATAGGTTCAACTAACATCCATTTTCTCATATACATTCCATTTATTATTAATGTCCTTTCATCATATCACTAAACCAAACACCAATCCTAAGGCTTTTATTTACAGGAATATATCTGATGATCTAACACCATTTTACCATTTCGGTTTGATACTTCTTATAATTATAAAGTCTTTAAGTGGTTTTGAAACCCTCCTAATTTTCATTTGAGGGTTCATTTATAACTAGGAAAACTATTATGGTAAATAATATAGTTAAGCAACAAGTCAAGATGTTATAAAACGCAAGGCTCAAGAATGAACATGTATGCTTCACACCTGGAAGGTAAGTATGTGCTGATTAGTAAGGAAGAACAATTTCTTATCTCCCTTCACTTCAGAAAAAGTCTCACAAAGGAAGTGAATTATAAACAATCTGATACAAGCAAGAAGGGACATATGACTTTGAAGAACTATTTTTATTTTTTAAATATATTTATTGATTTTACAGAGAGGAAGGGAAAGGAACAGAGAGAAACATCGATGAGAAAGAAACTTCAATCAGCTGCCTCCTGCACACCCCCTACAGGGGATCGAACCCACAGCCAAGGTACATGCCCTTGATCAGAATCGAACCCAGGACCCTTCAGTCTGAGGACCAACACTCTATCCACTGAACCAAATCGGTTAGGGCAGAACTATTTTTAAAACAATCACAAAACAATATAGAGAAACAATAATGTTTCTTTAGAGTCTTGATGAAGTAAAGCATCAAAAAATCACAGAAACTCAAATTCTATTCCAACTCTGCACATAACTGAGGGGGAGTCTTTGATGAGTTAACTTCTGAGTCTTAGTTTCTTCATGGGAAAAACTGGTATACTAGTGATGTGCCCACCTTTACAAGGTTTGTGTGAGGTACATGAAATCATATAGATGAAGTAATTTATATAAGCCTTAGCCCATATCAGTAAGGTATTATTTGTTCAATTGATATAGAAAAAAATATCTATTGCATTTGGTACTTGTCATCATCATTTGCTTTTGTTGCTGTGGTATGCACAGTCTATTAAGATGAGTCTCAGATAGTTAATTCTGTATTTGTCATTTACTCCATCACTTTGCTTTCAAAGTTTGTCTTATATCAGCAGCCAAAGCTTTTAGAAATAAAACATTAGAAGTTAAATATCCTTTAGTTATAGTCGTAGTCTCTAATTTATTTTATATAAATTTATATTATATCTAATTATATATAATATAATCTCATATTCCATATATTTTATGAGGGAAATTTCTTCTTCTTTTTTTTTTAAAATATATCTTATTGATTTTTCACAGAGAGGAAGGGAGAGAGATAGAGAGTTAGAAACATCGATGAGAGAGAAACATCGACCAGCTGCCTCCTGCACATCTCCTACTGGGGATATGCCCGCAACCAAGGTACATGCCCTTGACCGGAATCGAACCCGGGACCCTTCAGTCCGCAGGCCGACGCTCCATCCACTGAGCCAAACCGGTTTTGGCGGGAAATTTCTTCTTAATGCACAAGTGTCAGGTTTAAATTGCTTTAATTTTCATTCTAGAAGACTTTGATGTTATAAACATATTTCACAGTAAATATGTCTAATTGCTAATATTTTTAAATTCATGTCTGTAGCTCAGAAAATATTAAATATAAAACCACTTGAACTCTGGCCCAGTAGCTCAGTTAGAGCATCAGCCTGATATGCCAAGGGTGTGGGTTCAATCTCCAGTCAGCGCACATACAAGAAACAATCAATGAATGCATAAGTACGTGGAACAACAAATCAATGTTTCTCTTTCTCTTCCTCTTTCCCTTCTCCCTTCCTCTCTCTCAAATCAATAAATAAAAATCTATTAAACAAATAAAAAATAAAACGAAACTACTTGGTTATTATCCCAATTTTGGCCATGTGATTTTAAATAAATTACTTTATTTCTCTTAGACTACCAAATATAAATATGGATAGATAGATGATTGATAGATAGATAGATAGATAGATAGATAGATAGATATAATGTTAGTTATATAACGAGTGCTCATAAAATGGCACCTAGGAGTTTTTCATTTAAAATTTCTATGGCATAACCTGGGTCATCCTATGTTTTAAAGAATATATTTTATTGATTTTTTTACAAAGAGGAAGGGAGAGGGATAGAGAGGTAGGAACATCAATGAGAGAGAAACATTGATCAGCTGCCTCCTGCACACCTCCTACTGGGGATGTGCCCGCAACCAAGGTACATGCCCTTGACCGGAATCGAACCTGGGACCTTTCAGTCCACAGGCTGACGCTCTATCCACTGAGCCAAACCGGTTAGGGCCAACCTATGTTTTAAAAATAAAGTGTCACCATCTGAATTTTCATCCTTCACAAGCGCTCTTGCATCAACATATTCATTCTGACTCCCACTGTCATCCCTCATCTGGACCCTCATCCCCAAATGTCTATGTGCTGATGTGAATGAGTTCCCAACTGTTCTCTAGACCTCCAGCCTCTTTCACATCAAATAAAAGTTCTGACAAAATAGCCCTTCTGAAACATTTTGACCATGTAACCAACCTTAAAACATCCACCAGCTTCCCTTTGCCTGGAGTAAAATTGCCAAAATATATTCATCCCACAAGATGCTCCTAAGGAACAAGGTCCTGAGAACATATTGGAAAACACAGCATATTCATCTACTTGAAAATTCACAACAAAAGCCTCCAAAAATGTTAACTCCTTTCTTTTAAAAAAAAATGGCCTTGGAATCCATCTTTATATAAGATCTCTAACTTGCATATCTAATTTGGATTTCTGATAGGCTCACAAAGAAAAATCCATCCAAAACAGAATTCTTGACTCTCCTACTCCCCTTAAACCTGATCCTCATACATCCCCAGTCTCCCAGATGCTCATGACAAGAATTTAGAGATTATTCTTGATTCCTTTCCCAATCCTCCCTACAGTATCTCAGCCACAAAAAAACGAGTAGTACCATCTCATGAATACATCCTAACACCAACCAATCACTTTGTACAAAATATACTGAACATGTGCTAGTCCAAATAATCATTATCACACACTTGTACAACACTAAGAGCCTTCTGAAAATCTCTCTGCATTCACACTGATCCTCCTGCACCAAGAAGCTGGAATGACACTTTAAAAATACAAAACACACCATGTTACTTCCCTTTATCAAAACATACAGTAGAGTTCTGATTCTGTTCATCACGGAGTTACTGGAGACAACCTTCCCACCATAAACAGACGTAAACCTGATCAAAAAAAGTAAAACAACCATTTTTAGACATTAGATGTTTGTACAGGGAATACAAAATTGAGACTAATACAAAAGAGTAACACAAACATGCTTTCTCTCTGATGATATTTTCTGAACAAGCACAGGAGTGAGCTAATCAGAAAGAAGTCTTAGAATCCTAAACAGAACTGAATTGAACCTGCATTCAGTTGTCCTAAATGACAAGCATTCTTTTCTACACATATAGGAAGAATCATTTAATTAATTTATTCATTCATTCATTCATTCATTCATTCATTCAAAAAAGATTTACTGAATGACTACTAAGTAAACTACTGGTGTTTTGTGGAAGCAAAATATAAATATATATATGTAAAATTCACTAAAATTTAGCTTAGAAAGAAATATGAAAAATGAGGTCCTAGACAATCTCTCCTTGAACTTTTGACAGTTACAATGACACCCTCCTTCAAATCATGCTGATTTCCTGGTTGTTTACATACTTTAAACTTACTCCCTTGCTTTTTCTCGTGTGTGTGTGTGTGTGTGTGTGTGTGTGTGTGTGTGTGTGTGTGTGTGTGTTGCTTTTCCAATCTTGCCTCCATATTTTATGCATACTCAGTTCTGATCTTGGTCCCCAACTTGCTTCCTTAGCCTGCTGCGTTGTTGTTTGTTTGCTTTTAATTTTTAAATCTTTATTGTTGAAAGTATTATATATGTCCCCTCCCGCATTTATCACTTCTAGCCTGCCCCCATCCTCACCCCAGGCCTTCACCACTCTATTGTCTGAGTCCATGGGTTATGCATATATGCATACAAGTTCATTGGTTGATCTCTTTCCGCCCACCCACTCTCCCCTGCCTTTCCTCTGAAGAGACCCAGATTAACAACTGATGAGTAATATGGATGATACATTCTATAAGATAAAAGAGGGGTGAATCAGTATGGGGAGGGGAATAGCATATGGGACTACAGGGAGTGTCACTAGAAAAGACAGAATAGTAGATGTGTGCATGGTAAAAAGGAATTTAAAAGGTGTAATTAAAAGCTCAAGTACCTCAGACATACAAGAGTGCTGAGCTCAGGCAGGTACACAGTCTGATCAATGAGGTAAGATAAATGTTTTGGAGAGACCAATCTACTGGAGGGATATTTCTGAGTATCTGAGAGGTAAGTGATAAAGGCCAGAGCAGCTGATTCCCATCCTAATTAATATAGCCAAAGGTAGTCACATACTGGGAACTATACAGAAAGGCAAAATTGCCTAGAATCCTTCCATTTCTGCATAGGTCTCTCTCCAAATGGTGAAAATAATGGTCTGTTACTATTCCATCCAGTTTCTTCAAGAAATAGCAAGAACAAAACACACACTTTGGGGAAAAACAGGCCACAAATCCAATATAAGAATTATAGTCAATATAAGAATATCTTCTTCGGAATTTTTTTTTCTTATAGAGCTTATTCAAACTATTTTCTCCATTTGCATATTTCAAAAGAACTCTCAATTGCTTAGTAAATGTTTTTGGCACAAACAACCACCCTTCTTTCCTTTTATTCTCTCCCACACAGACTGCACCTATTAATTTTGACATTCATTATAAGAATCATCCCACTACATTTCAATTTTGAGCGTTAAAGTACAATGTATTTTCTCCATTACTCTCCCGTGCTTATGTTCATAACTTTCTCTTTATTAGTATACAAAACCTTGTTCAAGATAGATCATTTTCTTACCTTAACCCACTGCTTTCATTTTCAGGTCAAAACCACCAGCCAATATTGGTGAATTCTATTTTATAAATAAATTATATGTATATTACATATATGTAATCATACACATATGCAATTATTGCACTCAAGGTAGTATATTATATTATGTAGTATAATATATATTAGTGTTACTAATGCTTCCTTTAAATTTTTTCTTCAATATTTAAAAGCCACTTAAAATATGTTCTGTTTTACATTTATAATATTTACACTAGCAGCAAATATTTGTCTGATCTAATAAATAACTATTTCAGGTTTGGGAAATAAATTATCTTCTTCATGTGTTTGAAAAATCGTCAGTTTACTTGCTTCCTAAATCAATTTGCTATGCAGGAAGCTCATTGAAACACTAATGATACCTCTATCTGTAAGAATTTCAGAAAATACTGAGAAAGTATAGGCCAATGAATCTTACTTCCATGCTAGGAAAGCTGATTGGATTCATAATAAATGTAAATTCAGTGTTTGCTGAAGCAGGCATAATCCATAAAGGAAAAGAAACATGGCAAGAAATCAGGTCTGACTACTTTGAGACATAAAATAAACATGTTGAAAACAAGTAGTGTGATTTATTTAGTTCCCAAAATTCTTTAATACTAGACTTTGATCTTCTTGTGTACTTCTATTTATGTTTGCATACTCAATGGTTACCTCAGGAATTACCATTTGTTGAATGTTCAAAAGATAGCTCTGGCCAGTGTTGCTCAGTTGGCTGAGCATCTTCCCATGCATCAAAAGGACACCTGTTTGATTCCCAATCAGGGCACATTGCAGGCTTGATCCCCGGTGGAGGGTGTATAGGAGGCAGCTGACTGATGTATATCTCTAACATCATTCTCTCTCTCCCTCTCCCTTCCTCTCTAATGTCAATAAAAATATTTTTTTAGAAAAAGAGAAAATAAAGTGGCAAGTGAGTTTTAATGTAAGCAAAAATTCTGTAATCCACATACAGTGAATGTTTATGAGTTATCCATTATGATGAAGTGTTGTCTAGATGCATGATTTGTTCTATTGTACCTGTATCATGACTCTTGAAGAGCTTTATTGTTCTTTAAAATACTTCAATGTGGGCCACTGATGACAATTAGTCTGAAAGAAAAGGATAGGCACAGACTCTTGGGCACAGCTTAGACAATGTAATCAATCATGCTCCTAGAAAGCTACCAAAAATGTACTACAGACTTTTCCTCAAAGAGGATGATCCAATGCAGTGTTACCATCCAGGGTTTGAAATAAAAACAAAAACCAAACACACATTTCAGTTACCCTCAGGAAAGTTACTTAAAACCAACAAAGAAAACATTTACCCTAACAGATCTGAAACAAAAGTCTAAGCAGACACAGGTGGAGGGTGAGAGCCACACAAAGGTAGTATGGCAGAGTTCTACAGAGAATAGTCACTCTCGCTCACACACACACACAAACACACACACACACACATTTAATTTAAGGAATCAGCTCATACAATTGCAGAGGCTAACAAGTCTGAAATCTGTAGGCCAGGCTTGCAGACTGAAAACTCAGGTAAGATTTCTTTTATTTCTTTATTGAATTTATTAGGTGACATTGGTTAATAAAATTATATAGGTTTCAAGTGTACAATTCTATAATATATTATCTGTATATCCTATTGTGTGTTCACCACCCAAAGTCAAGCCATACCTTTGGTGATAGCATGGATAGACCTGGAGAGTATTATGCTATGAAATAAGTCAGTCAGAGAAAGGTAAATACCATATGATTTCACTTATATGTGGAAGCTAATGAGCAAAATAAACTGATGAACAAAACAGAAACAGAATCATAGATACCTAGAACAGACTGACCCTGTTCTGGGAGAGGGGTGAACACAGTAAAAGAATTAAGAAAAAAAGCTCATAGACACAACAGATAACAGCTTGGTGATTATCAGAGGGGAAGGGAGCCGGGAGAGGCAGAGGAGGGTGAAGGGGGATGACAAATGGTGACAGAGGAGACTTGATTCTGAGAAGGATTTCTATGTTACAGTCTTAAGGCAGAATTCCTTCTCCTCTGGGAAACCTCAGTTTTTGCTCTTAAGACCTTAGACTGATTGGATGAAGCCGATCCACATTTTGGAGGGCAATCTTTACTTAAAGTTAACTTTGTAAATATTGATCAGATCTCCAAAATGCCTTCACAGTAACATAGAGACTAGTGTTTGACTAAACACCTGGGCAGCATAGCCTAGCCAAATGGACACATAAAAGTAACCACCACAGGAATTAAAAATAGTAAAGTACCTACTCTACGAAGATAAATAAAAGGGAAAGGGAAGCCTTGAAAAGATGAAGTGATATGATATGTGGTTTTGTGTCCGTTTCAGTGCCATTTTGCAGTTTATACCTGTAATTTTAGGAAATTGCCAAAGTCCATCAGATAATATAGATGTTCTACAACACTGATTGGTGATAAGACGAGGATCAATGAATCCCAATCAATTTTGCTTTTGCTGCACAAAAGCAAATCCTAAAGCAGAATATGAAAGAAATATTCTCCAGAAAACTTGCCATAAAGATGCTAGCCATTTAAAGCAAGAATGAGTATATTGATATTTACAAGACCATTGTGCTCTGTTTTCATCTAATAGCCGTGGCTGAAATGAATAATTCTGTGTCCCTGTTATAACCGATCAAGATGTCTCGACACCTGGGGCTCTATCTGTCTTTTCATGCAAACCAGGGTCCTCAAAACAGACAAAATCCCTCTGTGAAAGGATATGAGGTCATGGATTTCTTTTCTATTGCCAATTCGATTATATGCTCTTAGCTTGCATTGCTTTCATTGATATTTTAAATTATTTGATTCTTTTAATTTTCTAAATCAGCTATCAGGGGTATCAGAGTTCCTTTTTGCAGAGCATCAAAGACATCATGACTCCAAACTGATTTACTGCTTGTATCTACAAGTTTCTGGATTGTTCCTGCTTATAATAACTAATTTTCTGCTCTTGAGTACCTGCCAGGTCCTCTTAAGTTCACTCGACTGGCCCCAAATGGCCTTGTCTTTCCTACTTCTATCCACACTACCTCATGCCATAGCCGATTGTCACTTACTTTAATGCAGTTATCTAGCTATCCCCCCATCAATCCTTTCACTGATTAGTTCTTACAGAGCTTGCTACTGCTGGGGGGTACTTGGTCTGAAACAGAACCGCTCTTTTGTCAGTATCATGCATAACCTTTCATGCCTCATCAAAAACAGCTATTTCTTCATGATGCCATGTATCCAATAGAACAATTTTTCTGATCTTTGCCCTAATAATCTTCCTGTGAAAAACAAATAGTGAAAGGCTGTACAAGGCCTAACATGATTTCCCCAAACTGTTCTGGAAATTGTATCATCCAGCATTGCCCAACAGAATTAGCCTTTGACTGCCAGAAATCTGGGTCAATCATGGCCCAGTTATATATCCTCGGGCAAGTGACCTAACTTCACTAAGCCTAAATCTTAAAATAAACACAATAATACTTTGTAATATCTCACAGGGTTATTTATCATCTCAGAACATATTTAATGTAATAAACATTTGGTGAGCATCTGTTCTAAATGCTATTCTAGGAATTAAGAATTAGAAGGTGAACAGGATAATGTCCCTGTCCTTAGAGATCTATACAGTGATGGAAGACATAAAAACAAACAAACAAGAATCTATATGGTTTATATGAAGGGAATTGTCACTGTTCTGTAGCAGAGAAGTCTGGGGAGAGGAGGAGGTGTTGCTTTAGATTGGTTGGGCAGGAAGTGACTTGTGGGCTTACACCTGAAGAAGAAGAAGAAGAAGAGGTATCTAGGCATGTTGAGAGGGAAAGAATATTTTAGGCAAAGAAGAGAGAAGGTTCAAAGTAGGAAGGTACCTGGAAATAGATTAGCAAGGGGACTGGCCAAGATGAGGTCTGAAATATAGGTAGGAGCCAGATGACATGGAAGTTTATAAGAAATTTTTGAGTCAACTATTTAATCAAGGAAGCAACATGTTGCAATTTGTATTTTTAAAATATGCTGCTGACAATTGCATATAAAATGAAATGAAGGAAAGCACAGCAGGACCAAATAGGATGCTACAGCAATTGTGTAAATAGAAAATCGTGCTGGCAGTAAAGTTAAGAGAGAAATCTACTTTGAAATATATGTTACTACATAAAACAAGGAGCATCAAGCATAATTGCACAGATTGCATAATGCACAAGGGTGCCACATCTAAGAGGACACTGATGACACTTTAGACACAAAAATGTTATGTTTCCGTCAATAAAAGTTGCTGATGGATTGAATGGTGAAGATAAACTAGAGAGTGGGACCAAGGAAGTCACATGTTTCAGCTTGAGATACTGTGTGAATGGTATTGGCTTTAACTATTACTGTGAACATCATACAGAAATACTTTGGGGTTTGGAGAGACATATGAAGTAACAGTTTTTTTTATAAGTTTGGGAAGCCTATTAAATATCCAAGGAAGAAAGCCAAGTTGTTGAATACCTGAGTCTGCAGGTAAGAACAGAAATCAGAATCTAAGAAAAAAAAATGTGACAGATATATGTTTACAGATTGTATTCGAACTGTGAAACTGGTTTCTGTCACTTTAAGGCGAGCACAGGAAGAAAACAGGCCTATGACTGAGATCTGAGGCACTCAAACTCTACAGGTGGGGGAGTCATGGAGGACACAACTAAAGTGAGTGGGGAAAGTTGCCAGTTAGGTAGCAGGGGAGGAGAAAACCATTTCAGGAGAAAGTTGTTTCATAAAAACCCAAAAAGGAAAGTTTTTCCAAAAGGAGGGAATAGTTGGCTGGCTTAAATGCCCCTAAAAGTCAAGTGAGATGAAGACAGGAGCTGCCCTTGAAGTTTCACTAATACAGCAATTGGTAATTGCCACACTATGGCAGTGGGGCTATAAGGAAAGAAGCCAAATTGGAGTGGGTTGAAGAGTAACTAGGAGCAGGACTCAGGGATATAGTTTTTCCTGCAAAACAGCAAAGAATTAGATTGACAGCTAAGCAGAGGATATGGTTTCGAAGGAGGGTTTTTGAAATTGTAATGGGAAACACTAGAGCAGGAGAGTACAAGTGAAGGAACTCGGCCTTGATAGGAGAAAGGACATTTCTTCCATTGTGAAAGGAGAGAACGGGGCAGGATGGATGAAGACAAAGATAAGTTTGTTGACTTGGTGATGAGAGAATGAAGCATTTGCCATCTGCTTTCATTTGATTTATGAGGTCCGAGGAAGGCTATCAGCTTAGATTGTGGGGAGTATATGAGGTGTGGGAAGATTAAGGGGAAAGGAACTGTTTCAAAATTGTTCTTTCAAAGAATGGTAAAGCAAATTTACCATGGAAACCTAAAAGTATTGCTAGACACTATTAAATGTTGGTTAGGTTTGTGACAATTAAAGTAAAACTAGTTATTTATGTGGGGGTTTGCTTGTTTTTCCACCAGAAGTTTAAGCTGCTCTGTTGTGGGCATGGAAAAGCTGGACAACTGGAACAAATAAAGTTAGAACTTTTACAAATGCATACAACGAGAAGAGAGAAGGGAAACGCTGTTGAGAGTATCCATAAGGAGGCCATTGTAAACATAAAATTTGAAAACTACATTGGATGTGAACCAAGTAAGAGCAGGAGAGGGGTGATGGTTTTGTATAACTAGAATTTGCATGTGACATCATTCCAAGAGCTGATTTTTCTTATTTTTTACTTATTAATTTTTGAGAGAGAGAAAGAGAGGAACATTAATTTGTTATTCCACTTACTTATGCATTCAATGGTTGCCTCTAGTATGTGTCCTGACAGGAAATCAAACCCGTAACGTTGGCGTATTGGGTAGATGCTCTAACTGAGCTACCCGGCCAGAGCTCCAAGAGATGATATTTCAGATTGGAAAAGGAATCGCAGAGTCCAAATGGGAAAAGAAAAGAGTCAGTGACAACCAGAGACAAAAATCAGAAGCCACAGAGCAGAAGCCTCTGGGCCTAATAGGAAGCAATGTTCTGAGGGTGGGGTTGGAGCGTGACTGCTGAGAGCACTGGGGCTGAGCTGAGTGTGGAAGGCAGTGAAGCAGATGGGTAGCACTGAGGGCCCAGCCAAGGTTAGAAGCCATCAGTTGAGGCAGAACAAAATACTCAAAAGTATGGTATCTTTTCAGGAAGTGTTCAGTGTTCAAGATATTGGAATAAACAGTTGCACTTGATGAAATGTTAGGGATTTTAGGACAGGTTGGATGAAAGAACAAACCTTAGGCAAATATAAATTATGGTGATTATTCTTATTCTTATCACTGTCTTCACCCACTTAGGAATTCCTTGATAGGGTACAAGGAAGGGGCTCTTGTCTCCAACTGTATTTCCTACTCAGCTTTCTAAACTCTCCTCCCTGTGATCCCGCTCCTCTCAGGCACTGAGTCAGTAAATGCATTTCACAGTTGAAACAGCTCTGCTTGCTCCACAGCTCTCAGCCTAATTTGCTTTTGGTTAGCAACACTGGATGTTTTCGCTCAGAAAATACAAATTTCCAAGTAGTCATACTTTCTCAACAGTTTAAATATAGACTTCCATGCAATATAATAACATTTTTGAACAGTTTTATGTCAGTTTCCTCACATAGTCAGAGTCTAAAAATTCATGTTCATCCGCTATAATCTTGTTCACCAAATTCTGTAATAGCCGAATTAAAGGGCACCCTGGGTAGCCTAAAAGCTGTGGTTATAAAACAACAAAAGCAAAGTACTAATTTACACAGCAGGCAGTAAGCCCATGAAACTTATTCCCCCAACGGGTGGAACAAGCCAAAAATATAGTTTTCTATAAATTTTTAGATGATAAATTTATAATAGGTTATTAAAGAAACTAGAATGTTTGGTATGTAATCTAAACTCTTCTGAAGTTAAAATTAGGAGGAACAAAATCGATTTCTGCCCCCGCAAAAATTCTTATTCCTATCAAAGAAAAAGTTTTGGGCTAAACTACAGGCCCAAAGAATTGGTTTAGTTCCCTCTTTTCTGATGATACTTTACAGTACAAATACACGCTAACAAAGACATACAACATGAATATTATACTATGCAAAATGCTACCACTTTAGATATTTGACACTACCTTGGGTTAGTTTAATCATATCTATAAAGAAAAGAGATGCATATCTTTAATTTTAATAAAATAAAATAAAAGTTATTGACAAAAGAATGTGGTTGAGTGAAATTGGCATAGATCAGAAACAATAGATGATAATCTTTAAGATTGTTTTTTCACTCCTGAGAAAATCCTGTTGGGTAGGCTTTTAAAAAGAGAAAAAAGGGCCCTAACCGGTTTGGCTCGGTGGATAGAGCGTCCACCTGTGGAATAAAGGGTCCACGATTCGATTCCAGTCAAGGGCATTTACCTCGGTTGTGGGGACATCCCCAGTAGGGGGTGTGCAGGAGGCAGTTGATCAATGTTTCTCTCTCATCCTCATTGATGTTTCTTACTCTCTATCCCTCTCCCTTTTTCTCTGTAAAAAAATCAATAAAATATATATTAAAAAAGGAGAAAAAAGGAAGTTAAAACATATGTGGAAAATATAATTGCCAAAGACTGCTGACAACATGACAGATTAAGTGGATGTAATTCCACACTCTGCTTCAAAACAAAAAAGTCTGCTAGATACAATGCAACAAATAGAAGTTAATACATAGCCAAGACCAGGAAATAAAGGACAACAAGAAAGTGCTATAAATTATGAGGGAATTTAAAGCAGAACCCTAAGAGGGTGAACAGGCCCCACAGTGGTCGGTTGGTTTCCTGGAACCTTATATGTGCACAACTCACTAGAACTGGGTTCTAATGCCGTTGCAGGGACAGAATATAATTTTAGATTCGGAAAAGCAAGAAACAATAAGACACATCATTGTGAAATAAATAAATGAATAGATACATTTCAAAATGTAAGAATAAGACTCTATAAAAGGCTATTTTCTTTATCATCATCTTACACTCAAATTAATATATACAATAATCAGCATTCCTTCAAAAACCGTTAATAATTGGACCCAACAGCTATAAAATACAGTCTTTACCACTATGTATGACACATTTACATCTATTTTTCCATATAAATCAGCAAACAAAAAAATTAAATTTGTTTTTAAAAGGATACCATTTCCTGGCATAAAAATGGTTTTCAAGTAATACATTTTAAAAATATGTTTTTTGTTGATTTTAGAGAGAGAGGAGGGGAGAGGGAGAGAGAGAAACATCAACCCCTTACGTGGTGTGCCCTGACCTAGAAATCGAACCAGTGACCATGACAACACCCAACCAACCAAGTCACATCGCCAGGGCTCAACTAATACATTTTATAAAAGAAGTGCCTAATCTATAGCCACTAAATATAAATGTACCAATAGAAATGAAAGGCCTAAATAAAGTACCAATATACAGGTTCATTTATTAGATAACTCATAAATATGACAAATTTCCCAAATGAATTTATAGATTTAAAATAATCCTACTCAAAATATCAAGAGATTTGTTATGGGAAATTAACAATCAGATTCTAAAATGTATATGGAAATGCATAGAGGAAAACAATAACAAATGCATTCTTAGGGAAGAACAAAATAAACGTATCCTATTAGTTATCAATACAACTTTAAATCTTCAGCAATTCAGAACTTTGATGTCAGAGTTAAAAAAAAAAAAGATAAATTGACTAATTAAATAGAACAGAAGGCTTAGACAGTAGCCAGCTTGGAACCTCTCCAATGTAGATGTGAACCTTCATTTACAGCAAAGGTGGCTCCCAATTGCAGTCTGTGCGGTTGATCTTTCAGCAAGTGGTGTTTACCACATTTATAAACCATACATAAAAGGTAATTCTCGGTGGGTTATAAATGTAAATGTGACAAGTATTATAGTCATGTTTCTAAATGGTAAAGTTAGAGAATATTTTATGACTTTGCAATAGAAAACATTTTCTTAAACAGGATGCAAAATGCATTACTTATAAAGGAAAAGATTAATACATTAATCTGTGTTAAAATTAAGAACTCATGTTGATCAAATGGTGACATTAAGAGTATGCAAAGGCGACCACCCAAGGGCAGTGAGGACGGGGGTCTGGCTGGACCCAGCGCTCACTGCTCACTCTGGACTCTGCCAGAGCAGGGGCGGCTCCAGCCCAGGGACCCGAAGATTGGCCTAAAGCCCCATGAAACTCCGGCCCATGCGGGCTGGTCCAGCGCTGGCGGGAAACGGCAATTTCGTTGCTTGCAGGGTGCTCCTGGAACAAAGCAGGAATTACAAGGGAACTTCCGGTCTTTGCGGAGCATGAGGGTCAGCGCTCACAGATCCCATGATTCCATGGAGCACAACAAGCATGGCAGTGGCATCAAGTTGGCACAAAGGCACGAGAGGCAAAGTGAAAGAATGACTGCAAAACTGACAGGGAAAATTAAGATTTTTAAATAAAGATTCTAAACTAAGAAAAAAAAGAGTATGCAAAGGCAGTTATCAGGGTGGTATGTGGCATGAGGGTCAGCGCTCACAGATCCCATGATTCCATGGAGCACAACAAGCATGGCAGTGGCATCAAGTTGGCACAAAGGCACGAGAGGCAAAGTGAAAGAATGACTGCAAAACTGACAGGGAAAATTAAGATTTTTAAATAAAGATTCTAAACTAAGAAAAAAAAGAGTATGCAAAGGCAGTTATCAGGGTGGTACAAGATATTTGCAACACATACAAGATTGAACAAAAGTAGGTTTACATTGTAAGTATGTGAAACACAGAGTTTATTCTTGTATTATTATTCATTAACTGTTGTATTATTAGCCATATTAACAACTGTGAACCTACTTTTGCCACACCCTGTATAATCAAAAGAGACTTTATATTCAGAATATAATAAAGAACATATATGAATTAATAAGAAAAAATAAAGATAATACAACTTTTAAAAATAAGCAAGAAACTTGACTTAGGCATATCATAAAAAGGACATTTCAACTGTTAATAGACACGTTTGAAAGATGATGTAACTCATGAGAGGTCAGGGAAACACAAGTTAAAACCACAATGGGATAACACCACACATACCAAAATGGCCAAAATTGTACAGACTGACCATAACAAATGTCAATAGTTTGAAGTGATGAGGATACAAATGATCAAAAGTGAAAATTTAAATTAGAAAAAACACGTTGAAAACCACTTATTTTTTAGAGCAGTTTAAGGTTTACTGAAAGAAAAAAAAAATGAGCCGAGGTTGCAGTGATCTCCAGTCAGGACACATACGAGAAGCAACCAATGAATGCAGAGGTAGATGGAGGGGCAGATAGGTGTTTCTCTCTCTTTCTCTAAAATCAATAAATTTAAATAACTTTAATGTGCAGAAAGTACAAAAAGGTACTTCAGTAACTAAACTTTTTAATTCATTTGGTTGTTTTATACCATTAACTAAACACCATGTATGCTGAATAGTAGTTATGATAAATGACATCTTTGTCTTGTTCTTGCTTTAGTGGAAATGTTTCCAATCTTGCATCATCTTTCCTGTGGTTCTCTTATAGGTATACTTTACTTGAAGGCCATCTTTTATCAGACTAAGGACACATTAGGTATAGTCCTACTTTGCTAGAAATTCATATTAAGAATTGATGCCCTAACCAGTTTGGCTCAGTGGATAGAGTGTCGGCCTGCGGACTCAAGGGTCCCAGGTTCGATTCCGGTCAAGGGCATGTACCTTGGTTGCGGGAACATCCCCAGTAGGGGGTGTGCTAGAGGCAGCTGATCGAGGTTTTTCTCTCATCGATGTTTCTAACTCTCTATCCCTCTCCCTTCCTGTCTGTAAAAAATCAATAAAATATATTAAAAAAAAATAATTGATGCTTTCTTTCCTGCTTTTTTTCAATATAGGGATAATTAATACAAAAATTAAGTTATTTTTCCATTTATAAGATGTATATGTCATGATATATTACTAGTCATAATAGTAATTTACTATATTGTTGGATTCTATTTGCCAATTGTTTTTATAGAATTTTGATCTGTTTTAGTGGAATTAGCCTATAGTTTTCTATTTTAAGGAATCTTCTTCATTGTAACATAACAAGTGATCTTTCTTTGTGGGAAACCTTTTGTTTTTCTAGACATCTTTGGGTTTTATTTTTATCCTTAATATTTTGACATTTCACCACATTTTGTCAGTATCTGTTCTCCTTCATTTATTTTATGGTATGTTCAGCAAGATTTTTACCAAAAATGTCTTGATTTCCTATTGATGTCTCCATGGTATTCTGCTTTTAAACTGTTTTTTATTATGTATTACATTCTGTGAAATTCTTTTATCTTCCAGACCATCTTTACCTTTTTATATTCCATCTTTAGAAAATTTCAAATTTTCAGTTATCATTTTTAATTTCCAAGAATTTTATGGATGCAAAGTCCTACCAAATTCATCTGAAATTATTTACTACACTTAGTTGAAAATATTTTTCTTCTTGCTACACTAGTCCTGTTTCTCAGAAATTCATTCTTCTTTTATTGATTTTAGTACCACTATTTCATGGTTTTGGTGTCGATCAAACGTTGGTAATTGAGTGTTTGTTTATCTTTGCATTTAAGATTCCCAATAGGCCTCGTGAGGATACGGTTATAGGCGGTCTCTGATGATTTGGGAAAGGGAATATGATTTTCTGCATTGGAGTTGTTTGTATTTTTTCTTCAGTCTGAGAGAAGGGAATTCTTTTCATTTTTATAGGTCAGCAACTCTCCATTGTCTTGCTCTAACTCTCTGTAGCTAGTGCACATATTCATTAATTTAGTCTCAGTACAAATACTCTTGACACGTGGGGTACAGCACAGTCAGAGAAAAAAAAGAATCAGCACACCTAACTGTTACAAATGTAGTTCCATGGCTATTCATCATAAGGATTCTCTGGCATCCACTGCTGCCCCTCATATTCCCTCTGAGAAGGCTGTTACCCTGAAAGCAAATCTTCCTTTGGAGCAGTCTCTTCCTACACGCACCATTTTGTTCCCCTTTACTCTAAGTCAGGCTAATGTCTGCCTTTCAAGAATTCCTAAGATTATCTATATAATGATGGAATCTGTTTTTCAAATCTGCACATTGAAGTATTAGTACCAGTTTTAAATCTTTCTTTTCAGCTCACTTATTTCACTATCTTGTTCTGAGTCTTATTAAATTTTTGATTATTTCACTGGTAGGACCCAATAGTTTACATTTCTCATTGACACCTTAAAAAAATAACTATACTGTCTATAAACAGCATTTGTTTATAACTGTTGGTCTTTTTAATTCTTGAACCCATGTTCTGTATTTGGTCACTGTAAATTATTGTGTGCTTAAATAATTATGTAAAACCTATCAGTTACAAGACACTTATAAACTCTAAATAAAACTCTAACTGCTAAATATACAAAGCTTTCAAACATTAAAAGAAATATGACTCTTTTCAAGAAGAGTTGCCTGAAAATAACTCCATAATAGCCTTTGGCTAAGTGTAAGAACCTTTAAAAAAACATGTTTTTTATTGAATTTTTAGAGAAAGAGGAAGAGAGAAAGATAAACATCATTGATCAGTTGCCTCCTGCATCCCCCCTTAGCGGGAATTGAGCCTGCAACCCAGAAATGTGCCCTGACAAGGAATCGAACCAGCAACCCTTTGGTGTACGGGATAACACCCAACCAACTGAGCTACACCAACTGAGGCCCTGAAAATCCTTAAATGAGCATCTTTGCAGAGAGTATACGTATAAGGCATACAGTACTACAGAATACTGATTTCTTAATATCTATGAGAAAAGAACTATTGCTCTATTCCAAAGTGTAACTTCAACAAGCAATTTATATTTCAAGTAAATCTCTATTTTATTAAAATATCATGCCAACTATCAAACTGATTAATTTCATTCTTTTTACCATAGAATACTGGTATTGTGCTGAGTTATGTAAAACTACTCTACCATTCCAAAACTCCAAGTTGACTTGCTGGGTCTCTAGTCTACCAAGCATACCAAGCATGTTGTATATATGAAATAAATATATACAACATGATGATCTAGATTAGATGTGCTTTTATAAAACAAGGGAATATTTGTTTACATATAGATTTCTAAATCAAGTCTTTATATTGCAGTTAGTAAGAAGTTTACAACATAAAATTATTTATACAGTACAAAAATACTGAGTTGTTAATATTTTAAAATTAAGAATTATTTTAAATTTAGGTTAAAAGTAGATATAA
This sequence comes from Myotis brandtii, assembly GCF_000412655.1. NCBI lineage: Eukaryota > Metazoa > Chordata > Mammalia > Chiroptera > Vespertilionidae > Myotis > Myotis brandtii. The sequence continues at coordinate 1,942,187 of NW_005354291.1, read as the reverse complement.
TTTGGAGGCATCAAGCCAAAGATATAATGTGAATGTTATTTTAAAAGTGAAGGGTTTTCTGTTTATTTGTAACATCCCATATGTATGCTTCACTGCCCTTGCTCTCCTACATACTTACCAGCTATGTAATCTCAGGAACATGCTTATCTTAAACAATATATGCTTCAAATGTCATATCATGAGAATCAAATCAGATAAAACATTAGGCAATTAGAACCATGCCTGACACATTAAGCCCTCAATAAGTATTAGCTATAATTATTTATTGTTATTCTCTCCCATTATTCTGTGAAAGAATCCCGGATTACAGAAAAGCCATTTCTTCTAAGATAAACATTTTATGGTAAGACTTAAGGAAAAAAAAAACATGTAGTATTATTGCTAACATACATTTTATGGTGATGGCATTGAAATACACAAAAGAGTCATTCCTTTTGTGTCAAGAGTTGTGTGAAAATGATTTGCCAGGACTCACTTGAGGATCTGTAAAGTTTTCACATCAGCAGCTTTACAACAAAGGTACTGCTTCAGTCAGACACAGCATCAAATTCTACCAGAATTAACTAGTTGTGAAACAGTAAACTGGGGTCAGTAGGAAATGAAATGTCAAACTCAAGGAAACTGGAACAAGGGAAAATCATAACTCAGACCAGAGGTAAACAACTGGAGACACTGGGGCTGCAGGTGGGGGATGGCAGGGAAGAAGTGTCAGGAGAAATGCTGGATGTCCACAATCACTAAAGGTCAAAATAAAACCCATAGAGTATCTTAGCTCATAGAAGTCAAGCTCTCTCCCAGGCCCACATATAGACTTAGGGAGGGGGATTCTTTATGTCTGTGCCACCGGATGCATTGACTATGCTCCTCCTAAAATATGTACTTTGACAATTAAAACTAATAGATAATTGATTATGGTTGGAAAATTAAAATAGTAAGTAATCTGAATATCCAAATCAATATATTGCTTCTATTGAAAAAGGGAGGTCCAATGCCTAGAATAAGGATTAACCAATGTCTATACTAGTGAATCTGGCACATAGTAGGCACTCAAAATGAATGAATGAATGAATGAATGAATGAAAAGAATAAATGAACAAAGGATCAAAACAACCAGTGGTGAAAGTGCAGTCTTAAGTATGTAAATGAACAAAGGATCAAAACAACCAGTGGTGAAAGTGCAGTAATCATTTCTTAAGTATGGAAATATATTACTTAGCTACAGACCTATAAGCATTCCTGCTACTTGAAATAAAAATGCCACCCTGACCAGTTTGGCTCAGTGAATAGAGCATTGGGCGTGGACTGAAAGGTCCTGGGTTCAGTTCTGGTCAAGGGCACTTACCTTGGTTGCAAGCTCAATCCCCAGTAGGGGGCGTGCAAGAGGCAGCTGATCGATGTTTCTCTCTCATTGATGTTTCTAACTCTCTATTCCTCTCCCTTCTTCAATAAAAATATATTTTTTTAAAAAGAAATACAAATGCCAAATTCCATTTATTTGCTGAGTCTGCACTATTTGAGATATTGCTGTTTATTCTGAATTTGAGCATCCTCTTTTCTGGTTCTGTTTGGATCACAGCATCATTGACTGTTACCCACCGGAATCTACAATATTCCGAAACTGCCTCTTCAGTATCTTTCTTGAAGCATTTTCAATTATTTAGCTCACAGGCCCATCGGGATCATCCTATAATTTTAGCTCTAACAGCAGGGAACTGACATCCCAATTACACCTACCTGTTTGCATCTAAATAATGATAATACTTATTAGAGCATTATTATCTACTACCAGAAATACATTTTCTGGGCATGTTACTGCCTAATCTCTCTGAATTTCTTTGCAAATACAGTTTGGTGTTCCAATTGTTTGTCTTCCCTCAGTCATAATAGCCCTTCTTGGTCCTTACTCCACCTCCTGATTCCCCTGGTTTAGGACTTTTACTCTGATAACCCCAGCTCTCCAGGTGAGCAAGGATGCCTTTCACACTCTTCTCTCCAGATGCCCAATTGAACATCACCCAGTGTCCCAAACTCCAGTTCTCTTTCTAATTCAAATCGCTGAGGGCTGAACCCTCAATATTTTTTGCCTTATTTTTAAATTGATTTTAGAGAGAGGGAGAGGGGAAAAGGGATAGAGAGTAACATCAATTGGCTTCCCCCTATACACCTCCTCCTGAATATCTAGCCTGTTAATGTATATTTCTACCAATTTACCATTTGTCATAGATATTGAAGAAATTTATTCTACACACAAAATAAACCATAATGATATCTAACTCTCTACCAACCCTAATATAACAATTTAAAAGTCAGCTGGATCAAAAAAGTACAGAACACATTCCCTTATTTCCTAAAAATAAAAGTATAACTCATTCTTTAAACATAGCTTGCCCACTTACACATATGCAACAAAGACCTGGAATAACATCAGGATTAAATTTTCACCAGAACTCTGCTTTGGATGGGGGGCGTGCATGTGTGCATGTTGACATTGAATTAAGCCTCTACTTCTATTCTGGGCTTCTATTAACCTAGGGCAGAAAAACATCTAAAAAACACCCACCCTAGACCTTAGATTAGACCAACGGCTTATTCTTGACTGGTTTTTAGAACCACCTGGGAAGTTTTTGAGAAATACCAATGCCCAGATTCCATCCAGACTTATTATATAATAGTCTCTGAGTGTGAGACTCAAACCTCAGTATTTTTTAAAGAACCAAAAATAACTGTTATATACACTCAGGGTCAAGAGCTGCTGCCATAGACAACCTTTCTGGCTTTTGTTCCCTGCCCTGTCATGCCCTCACATGACTTGCCCTCAAATCTGTCCTACTCTGCCCTCACAATACTTGACTTAACAGTCCTTTTGAGTGCATTTAATATCCAATACATTAGGCAACTGTAACTCCTTCTAGAACCCCCAAGAGCAAGACCAATTTGCCCCACTTTGAAATTCCCAAACAACACAGAATCAAAGAGAAAAAAACAAGGAAATAGCTCAAGTGTATTTAGATGGGAAATCACATTGCACCTGACTTTACCACTCTGTACCATTTTTATCTCCTCTTCCCTTCATTTCCCCATTTTGTAGCCAGATATCATAGGCCTCCCCCGAATACTTGTCTTCTTAAATCACTTGTCTCTGGTTCTAACAGAAAATTATTTTTCTCCTTGGTTTCAGGTAAGAAGTGATTCATTTTTTATTGTAACCTCATTAGAAAAGTGGTAGCAATGGAAAAGAAAGCCAAAATGTTAAAATGCAAAATATTAAAACATAAAAGGTTTAATTAAAGATTGGCTTGCAATGACAATAATACAATACCAAATACAAAAGATCCCGTTCCTTTACTTGAGCTAGAATAAGACTCAGAGCCACCAGTTAGCGAGCATCTTCTGTGTGCCTGGCATTCTATCAGGAGCCCTAATCCTTATGGCATGACTGCATAGCCATCACCCCAGTTTTGTAATTAGTTGCATAGCTGAAAAGAAGCTGAGTCATGATACAAATTTAGGTTTCTCATGCCAAGGCACATTCTCTTTACCACATATAAAGATTGAGCAAGCTGGTCTTGAACATGAGATGAATTTGATTTGGGCCTATTCTCAGAGTTATGAGACCCACTCAGGATATACCATCTAATCTTTGTAGAACCTCCACCCTTACCCTTCCCTCTTCATCTTCACCTTTGTCTCTTCAGCTCTATAGACATTCTAGTTCCTGGGGCCAGTTCTGGTAACCAAGCTTTTTCTGACTCCAAGTTTGTAGTTGTCTCCTTTTCTCCTTCCTCATATTAATTGAATTTATAATCATTATCCTATATAATAAAGAGCTAATATGCAAATGGTCATCATGCCTTCACGCCAGAATGCCATAAAGGCTCAGACACTCAACACTGGAGAGAGAGGAAAGGGGACCAGCCAGGATGCGGCCGGGGAGAGGGACAAGCTGACCGCCCCGTGGTCCCAGGTTCCAGGCAGGCAGGCAGGCAGGTGAGAGGTTAGGAGCCAGCGGTCCCGGATTGCAAGAGGCAGTCGGACATCGCCCGAGGGGTCCTGGGTTGGATAGGGTGCAGGCCAGGCTGAGGGACACCCCACCCCCCCTTGTGCACAAATTTCATGCACTGGGCCACTAGTAGTTGTATAAGCTTAGAATAGCTTAACTATAATATCACTTATCTCAGTATTATAAGGGCAGAGCTACTCTTACATATAATATTTGATACATATGAAGTTTCTCTTGTATCACAGTTCTTTTAAAATAGAGTTACATTGGTATTATTAGTGGGGTTTTTTTTCAAATTCTTAATATGTTTTACCCAACTATCCTGCAAGATCCCCTTTAGGCAAGGATTTGGGTCATATGCTTTGGTTTTTAAATATTAGATGTATATAAGTAAAGGCACAATAAAATGTGCTAAGTGAACTTAATCTATTTTAAGTAAAATATGAATTTCTAGGAGATATAAAAGGGTGCCAAAACTCAAATAAATGGACCTGCATTTACTTGCAAACCTATAGTTTTTGAGGTCTCTTACTAAAGACAAAACTAGATAGTTACACGGTATGATACAACTAGAAAACAACAAGTCATCTGCTATTCAGAACACAGTTGCCAAGTATACCAGGTGAAATGCATGCTGTGACCACTGTTGACAGAGAATAAAGGAAAATAAGTGAGGCCACTTCCTCCTTATAAGGTTGAGAATTCAATCTCAGAAATAAAACAAAGCTTAACAAAAGAAGATGAAACACAAGAAGAGCTAGTGCACCAAGAAAATTCAGAGGGAAAAATGCATTGAGACTCCTTAATGTAGCACAAGAGACACAAAATATGCATGCTTTACACAGAGCAAGGAAGGAAATTTACAGGAAGATTTTGGATTCACGGCATCGTTGAGCTTGAATTCATTTTGTTTTCAAAGACAATGTCAGAACTAAAAAGGGGGTTGGGTGTAGCTATGAAAATTCAAGGGAGTCTTTCTCAATCGCTTTGCTTAGTGAGCAAAGAAAAAGATCTTGAAGAGAGACCAAGAAATGTGGAGTTTGGCAGGATAATATACAGAGTGACAGATTGTGATGTCAAGAAAATTGTGCACTTAGATGCCCAGGAAAGGTATGTCTTATATCTCCCAGCTCTTTATTCCCATTTGGGGCTCTCAATTCCTTGAGAGTGAAAGACAGTGCAGTATCTCATCATTTTGTCCAGGAACTCTTACAAAGGTCAAGGCAATAGAACCCAAGTCAGCTGGAGGAGCTCACAGACTCTAAGCTCTGATTACAAGGCCTAAATCCAACTCCAACTTCCCTTTGGCTTAGGAAGAAGCTATTAGCATCTTTTGAAAGGCAAAAACTCACTCTCTATAAAAACACAAAAATACCAATGCAAACACACACACACACACACACACACACACACACACACACTGGAGCTCTTCTATAAAGACCAAGGGCTACGTTGTAGATATACAGGAGGGAGCATTGAGAGATATCATAGCAAAAGCTGTAGACACTAAGGGGAAAACAAATACATAATTAATAAAGCATAAAGATATAACTCAAATTCATCCTAAAGTTCATTTTTCAAAATGTGAGGTTACCAGAGGTATCTCCCCAGTTGACCTGAGATGCTGTACAATAAATCAGGTTACTGCAAGGACATTGTGTTAGTATTTGGTGGTTGTTTTTGTTGACTGTGAAAATATCTTGCTTAAAAAGAGATGCTAAGAGCCTCAAAACAGAAGTCAGGGTAGGAAAATAGTGGCAGGGGGAAATGCCTATCTCTAGATATAGAAGCCAATAGATATACTATTAAAAGTGGCAAAATAATAGTATTTTGCTCCCCATCAAGAACTGGTATTATTATAAACAAATCAAATTCTCATTTTAATAATGATCATATATGTTTATTGATTGCCAGCATAGGAGACACCATTAAAGGGAAAAATATTGTCCACATTCCCCTAAAATATACAAATTTGCAGGCTTGAATATCTGTAAGTGATCAACAAGAATATCCACCTACAGAACCTGCTCCTTATCTATACAAAATGACCCACCATGAAGATATTGTTTATTTTCTAGAGGTGACAAATCAATTTGATTCATGTCAGGTGCCTATAAACCTGAGGGTGGCCAAGATTTTAGGTAAAACCTATACACTTATTAAGCTTACAATATTAATTTTATTTGCATTTGTCAAATTACCCAACTAAGTTAACTCACTACAGAAATAAATATAAATGTATTATGCCAAAGACTACAGCTGTATATTTGTAAAACTGCTTTCATGTGATTAAAAATTATGTTACCATTTATCAAAATATCAAAAGTAAGAAATAATTCTCAATGCTCTGCACAAAACCATACTATGTTTGGCACAAATAATCAGAAATGCCTGTATTTTATTTTATCATTTGGACGTTCAAATGATGAGATTACAAAAAAATTAATAGGCTGCCACTAAGAGGTTACCATAGTAAGCAAAGGCAAAATCAAAACTAATACATTTAATTAGCAAATCAATAATTTAAAATTTTGTTTATAACACAAAGCTATATTATTTAGAGTAATAGGGAAGGTTGGAAGTAATCAAGTCAAATAATAACTCATGTCATTTTGATACTAAAATGCAAATATATAAAATAGTAAAAAGGACTTTAGATAGTAAAAAGGACTTTAGATAATAGAAAAAGAACTTTAGGTCATATGACAATTTTACTTCCATTTAAACTATAAGTAAACTAGACCTCAAAATATTTAATAACTACTTCCATCACATTATTACTTATAAGACTACATTTTATATATTATAGATACAATGATGGTAAAATAAGTTTATGATAAATTCCCAATTCCCATATATAACTTCTAAACACTTTTCTTAGAAGTCATTAAAAGAAATCAAAGTTCCTATTTGCATTACCTAATAGCTTTTGAACATAATTAAAAGAATTTAGATTCTAATCTAAAAATAAGAAGAAATGAATGGTATGTGGAGATATAAGAAAATAACTTTCTACTAATCATTATATCATTTGTCTAGAAAGAATAATTATATTTTTTGAAGTTTTAGGGTATGCTGAGATTTATTTTTTTAACTTGGGGGCTCCTATTTCCATGATAACCTAAAAAAATTAAAATGAGCACATTGAAATCATCTTTTGCAAGGCAATCTGTGTGCCCTCAATAGCGCCTGTATTCACAGTTCAAATGGCACCAAAAAGCACTAATTGGGTTGAAGTCCATGAGAAATGCATGGACTAAAATAAAATAAAAACATAGTTCCATTGAATTTAACAAAACCTACATAATGCCAGTCACTTCAACAACCACAAAAAATGGTTTCCACAAGAGATCATTTCAGACTCCAGTCACATTAAAATTATATTTTCAGTTTTTATTGGTATAGTATTGGCATTGATATTATTTGCATCTGATTTCCAAATGTATTTTGTATTATGTTCATATTAAGGTTTAAGCATATGAAGTTGATTAGGTTTGTACATCTGTAAATAATATAAGAAAAAATATTCACCAGTCATGATTCATGAGAACTCTTCTCTTTAAGTGGAGTTGCTGTATGTGCTCTCATATGTTTCATCCCAAATCACAGATTATTTTTTATCTCAATGGGAGCTTCATTTATAGTGCAATTTGTGTGTGCACACACTTGTGTTTGTGTAGTTTTTGCAGTACTAAAATAAACCATATGATAATTAAAATATTTATTCAACTTGTTACTGGTATCATAAAGACTAAAAGCATCTAATATCTAAAGGTAAAGATAATAGTTTATGTTTTACTCATTTCTGGAAACTTCCTTTTTCATAAAAAGGGCCAGATGAAAAGTCCCTGGCAACTACTGATCTTTTTACAGTCTCCATAATTTTACCTTTCCCAGAATGTCATAGAGTTGGAATGATACACTATGTAGTCTTTTCAGATTGGCTTCTCTCACTTAGTAATATGCATTTAAGGTGTCTCCAGGTCTTTACGTCCTCAATAAATCTTTTTTTAGCACTGAATGATATTCCATTGTATGGATGTATCACGTCTATTGAAGAACATATTGGTTGCATCTAAGTTTTGACATTCTGAATAAACACTACCATAAACATCCAAGCTCAGGGTTTTGTGTGGACAAGTTTTCAACTCCTTTGGGTAAATACCAAGGATCATGATTGATGGATTATATGGTAAGAGTATGTTTAGTTTTGTAAGAACCCACCAGACCATCTTACAAAGTGTACCATTTTTGCTTTCCTACCAGCAATGAATGAGAGTTTCTATTGCTCCCCATCCTCAGCAGCACTTTATGTTGCCAGAGCTCCAGATTTTTGGCCATTCTAATAAGTGTACAGTGGTATCACCTTGCTGTTTTAATCCCCCTGATGACATATGCTATGAAGCATGTTTTCATATGCTTATTTACAATCTGTATATCTTTTTTGGTGTTAAGGCCTTAGGCCCATTTTTAAATCAGGTTGTTTGTTTTCTTATTTTTGAGTTTTGAGTTCTTTATATATTTTAGCAGATGTGTCTTTGCCAATATTGTTTTTCAATCCGTGGCTTGTCTTCCCATTCTTTTGTCATTGTCTTTCACAAAGCAGATTTTAATTTTAATGAAGTCCAGCTAATCAGTTACTTCTTACATGGATCCTGTCTTTTTTTGTACCTAAAAAGTCATTTCCATATCCAATTTCATCTAGGTTTTTCTCCTATGTTATCTTCTAGGAGTTTTGCAGTTTTACATTTTACATTTAGCTCCGTGATCCATTTTGAGTTAATGAAGGGTGTTAGATATGTGTGTGCTGATTCTTTTTATGTTTTTTAACATGTGGATGCCCATTTGTTCTATCACCATTTTATAGAAAGAGTACTTTTGCTCTATTGAATTGCTTTGCTCCTTTGTCAAAGCTCAGTTAACTCTATTTATGTGGTCAATTTCGGGCTCTCTATTCTGTCTCATTTATCTCCTTGTCTATTCTTTTGCTAGTACCACAATCTTGATTACAACAAAATAAATTATGCAAAGTTACTACAATTTATAGCAGTCACTACAAATGTTGACTTTAGAACATTATAGAGGCAGGACATGAGTAGGGAATTAGAAGTGTAATTTTAATAATTTATATTTCCAATGTAAGTATGATCAAAGATCAGATGGAGTCATTAAGAGTCGAGGTTGATCATGGAAGTGAAAAAAAATAAATGTATGATAAAGAAAAATAACACTTTACTCAAGTGAAAGTATTACAGAATTTAAAACCCAATCTTGAGAGAGAAATGTGCTTTTGTTTTAAAATATGTTATCAATATTAATCATCTCCAAATAAAAGTAGCATGGCATTATAATGGCTGAGAAGAAACATTTATTGGACGCATATTTTGTGGGAAGGTACTTAGACTACTCACACAACACTACAATATAGGCATTATTATTCCCAGAATACAAATGAGGAAAACAAGTTGAACTCAAATCATAAGAGCATAATTCTAGTTCAGGCTCTTCCAGTTATGAGCTCTGGAGCTCTGGGGAAATCACAGCCTCTCTGAGGTTTCGTTTCTTCACCTGAGATAAAGATGATACTTGCCCTGCTAACCTTCCACAGTTGTTTTGTGATGGCATTTAGATAACATCAAGAGCCTCCATGTTGTAGAAAGCGCCTCACAAATATAGGGGTTTATTATAGCTATAAAAGTCACGCTGATAGAATCAACACAAGCAACAGCAAAGTGGTTAAGAGCTCAGCCCCTGACATCATAGTAAGTGTGCATCTTGGCTGTGTTATTTTTTTCCTTGCTAACCCTAGGAGAGCTATTTAATCTCTTTGTACCCCAGTTTCAATGCTGTTATAATCAGAATAATGATAATGCTTATCTAATAGAATCATTGTTAGGATTAAATAATGCAACAATATTCAAATTTCTTAGAATATGTTAGAAATACTAATTTCTGTATGGAGAACCAGTCTCTCAGCATCTTTGCCAATTTTCATCAATGACTAAATAATGTGTATATTAAATTCTGTTCATATCAATAAACATTTATTAAAAATCAATACTGGCCCTAACTGGTTTGGCTCAGTGGATAGATCGTCAGCCTGTGGACTCAAGAGTCCCAGGTTTGATTCCGGCAAGGGCATGTACCTTGGTTGCGGGCACATATCCAGTAGGGAGTGTGCAAGAAGCAGCTGATCGATGTTTCTCTCTCATCGATGTTTCTAACTCTCTATCCCTCTCCCGTCTTCTCTGTAAAAATCAATACAATATATTTTTTAAAAAAATCAATACTGAAAAATACTATGCTAGATATTTTAGAGGATGCAAAGATATATAGGATAGAATCTCTGCATTTTGGTAACTCAGCCTTTTGTGATTAATAAACTTAAATAATCATACTAAAAGACAGAGTGTGATATATGGGAGTATCAGAGAAAAATTCCTACTATATTTCAGATAGAAACAAATATTTAATCAACTTCATTTACTTGAGTCAGCCCAGCTCCTTGGTCCATGTTAACTGAGGGATAACATATAAAGTATTTTTAAAACTGGAGAATGCAATAAAAATGTATACTCATAATTTTGTTTTGTGTTTCAATATGAAATTAAGATGTAGCTTTTATACTGAGAGTACTAGTAATTGAGTTATCCTCGGGAAATTAACATAACTGGTACATGGATTTGAAGTTGTTTTTCCCCAAAATGCAGGTGGATCTGTGCTGCTCCATTCAAGTTCTCTTATTATTATCACAGCCCACATTAAAGACAAGTGTCGATGCTTGGGACTCAGTCTTTAAGCATGAAACAAATCAAAGATAAAAGACGTGTTAGAGATTGAAGCCGAAACCTCATTTCTCTAGGTTGCTACTCTGTAATCAATCTGTTGAATTCAGATGTCCACGCACCACACTGAAAAGTTGCTCTTTTTCCTTTTCCCGTGCAAGGTCAGCAAGTATTTACTGCAGATCTATGAGGTTCAGATTGTATACTTCAGCTCTTCATCAAAAATTCAATTAAACCATCAATAACACCCCTTCAATACCAGCCCATTTATATTGCAGAAATAACCTTTTTTCTGGTCCTTTGTTGAAATTTTTCATTGTTAGCTACTACATGAAACAAAATTTAAGCATCTCATCTAAGTTTCTTCAATAACTAACCATTTAATTTGTCCTAGTCCTGCAGTTTCTCTTCTTTTTAAAGCCATTCTGGACAAATTTTTATAGTGCTCATCAGTTTTCAAAGGACTTCCATTCTGTTCAATTAGGTTTTCATTCAGTCACCAAGAAGCTAGATAGCTCAAATGAGTGAAAGCAAGAAACGATTGATTGATACCTGAACTATAGTAGGAATTTCTGATACTTTCATACATCACACTCTGTCTTTAAGTACCATTAGTTATGTGTGTATTTTCTTTATGAAAATATGAGTCTTCAGAGTGCAGGAATTCCGAATTATCTTTCCATCCCTAATGTGCAAGTACATTACAAAGTGCAAGTTTATTACAATTCAGATCACAAACTTTTAGTGGTTACTTAATAAGAGCTTATTGAAAAAAATCAAACTCCACAATATGTCTCCCACCCACCTAAATTCCAATATTATCTCTTGATATCCTCCCATAAATAACCTATGCTCAAATGGATTCCAAACTGAGGGGTTTAAAGAATAAGAGACTATTTTATTTCATCTCCAGACATTCTACATTAGTATGTTGTAGGTAAAGTTCAGAAGTATTTGTGTATACAGGGTGGGGGCAAAAGTAGTTGTTTCATATATTAGAAACAAATGCTCTTTTGTTTGTATAGAAAATAATACTATAATTAATAAATAATACAAGAATAAACTGTTTTTTTGCATATTCACAACTATAAATCTACTTTGCCTCACCCTGTATGTACACACGTTAAGGTGATCTTGCAAACTCCAGAAGAGATAAAACTATTTTCTATTCTCCAAGGCCACTCTGCAATTTCCTAAACCTAGTTTTTTAAAATTATTATTATTACTAGATTCCCGATGCATGAAATTCATGCACTCAAAGGGGGGGGGGCATCCCTCAACCTGGCCCGCGCCCTCTACAGTCCAGGAGCCCTCAGGGGATGTCCAACTGACGGCTTAGACCTGCTCCCCATAGGTGGAGAGGCTCCCACCACCACCGCTGTGCTCACCAGCAGTGAGCTGGGTTCAGGGCTTCTGGCTGAGCGGCACTCCCACTGTGGGAGCACACTGACCACCAGAGGGTAGCTCCTGCATTGAGCATCTGCCTCCTAGTGGTCAGTGCACATCATAGTGACCAGTCATTCCACCATTTAGTCACTTTGCAGATTACCCTTTCATTATATAGGATTATCAACCTAGAGTGGTCAGTTTCTTCTCAGATCACTATTTCTAGATGCTCCTATTAAGTAACACCTCCTGCATGAAGCTTTCTTGATTTATTGCTTTTCTAAGAACTTCTATGACATTTTTCTTATACATTTTTTACACTTGCCATAGTCTACCTTATAGGTATTTGAATAACCATTATCCCCATTAAAAAATATCATATAATAAATATAATCCCTTTAAAGGCAGGAACTATCTTAAACTTTTTAAAAAACTTTCTGATACACTGAGTCTAATGCTTAATATATAGATAGCTCATTGAAAAAAATCAGTTGTTACACTGTCTTACATTATTTAATTCCTTGAATTGTCCCTGTAATTTTCCACATTGAAGTTAGTAGCTGTCTCTACTCAGTTAACACATTACATAAACCCTTACTGATCAAAAGATATAAGAAAGCTCCCAAACTCACCTTGAATGTGCCTTTTCTTCTAAAGCAAATCTGTTGCACCACTAAACGCCAGCAGGCCTACTTTGTTCTGCTGGGAGACATAAAGTTGGGAGCTTCTAATTACCAGCCCAGCAGCACACAGCTTTGTCCATAATAGCTTAGTTTTATGCAGCATCGCTACTCTGAACAAGTGAGAAATGTTAACAGGCAGAATGGAATGACTATGTGGATGGACATGACAGGAAGCAGTCCCTTTAGGCACTGCTATTGTTTGAGGAAGGGGTACTCATGGTGCCAGGCACAAGGCCTAGAAATTAGGTTCCTGGGCCACCCTTTCTAGTGGTGCTCAGTGCCTGAGCAAAGGGGCAGCCTGCTTGACCAAGGTTGATTCTGACACCCACTCCTCATTCAATGCAGGAGAAGAAATAAGCCTTGAGGCTCAAGGGAGTTTGTCAATGAACCTCTAATTATTTGTAAAAGTGTGATTAAGAGTATATAAACATCTCCAAATAATAAATGTGTGCATGCCTTTTTAATATGGATATTACGAATACAATTTGACTCAATAAAGTGTTTCATTCTTTCTATGTAAAATTTCTATGATGATTTCAAAACTTCTGCACTGCCATGATTCCAACAATTTTAAAAAAAATAATTGAGGAAAGTAAGATAGTTATAAATATTAAAAATTTTGTGCTAAATAGGTGAATACCTATAAAAATACTTATTAACTATTTTTGACTACTTATTAACTATTTTTGCTACCTATTTGTGCGTGCAGTGTTTTCATTCATTGTCTTACTTATTCTTCATGAGAATGTGAAAGAATCACAGAAATGTGAGCCCCCATAAGCCATACCTGCAAGCCATCTCATCATGCCCTGGACTTTTCAGTTATTTAAACCACAAAATTCTCTTTCTCCTTTGAGCCTTTTGTGTTAGTTTTCCTATTCCTGCAATTGAACCACCTACTAGTAAAAGAGAGGAAAAACTTGAGAAAATCATTAAGTCGTAAAGACTTCCTGATGCCCCTGATGTTTTTCTCTCTGAGCTCCCTGGGTGGCAATTCACATCTTAGAATGTGGTCAATCACAAAAGTCTTATTTCTACTATAAGATTAAAAGTTCCTTGAGCTGAAGTTTCATATCTTATTCTTTTCATAGGTTTCAATGGATCTATAACTGTATCTTGGGTATATGCACTGCTCAAGAAATGATTTGCCGATTACTAATTAACACTTTCATGTAAACGCTTCTTAGCTGAAAGGATAAGTGATTTTTTGTTTATTTTTTGTCCCTGATGCACTAAATCTCCTCTGATGATTCATGTTTGTCAACCAACTTGACAACACATGCAAGTCCCTGTGTGTTCAGTTCCTCTGAATCTGCCTCCCTAGACAGGGCAGCCAGGATATGTGACAGCACCCAACCTTCCCAGCCAGATTTGTGACAGGTGCCACCCTACTCCTCACAGCCAGAGAACCCAAAGGGAAGCAAGTGCATCAAAGCTATGGAGTGTCAGGGAAGCTGCTGGGTGTCATAGCAGATCCATGGGAGCCTTGTCTGACTAATGCTGGTGGGAGAGTCATCCTAGGAGGTCAGCAAACCTCACCATCAAACCTCAGGAAAATGACAACAGAAACCCTTTTATAAGAATCTACACTAATAAAAGAGAAATATGCAAATTGACCATACTTCACAATGCCCACCAGCCAATCAGGTGTGAGTATGCAAATTAACCCCAAAAAGATGGCCAGTTGATTTGCATATGCAGGCGCCAAGCACACCAGCCAATCAGGTGTGAGTATGCAAATTAACCCAAAAAAAGATGGCCAGTTGATTTGCATATGCAGGCGCCGAGCAGCGTTCTGCACCACCCCAGCCACTCCAGGCCTCTGGGCAGCGTGGAAAGGTGTAAAGGTGGCTCTAGGCCTGAACAAAGGCAGAAAGGCAGCTCCGGGCTGGAGCAAAGGCAGAAAGGCGGCTCTGGCCGGATCAAAGGCAGTGCTGGCAGCCAGGGGAAGGAAGGCCCATTCTTGCATGAATCTTTGTGCATCAGGCCTCTAGTAGAGAGGTAAAAGCCAAACTCAGTGAAATTAAATTAACTCACATGCTACCTCAGAAATTTAAAAAATCTCTACATTGACTTTTTTAAAAAGAATCATTCAGCATGTGTTCTTTCCCCATCCCTTCCCTACCAACATATAGAGACAAAGAATTGCTTGTGATTTATCAAGGAAAAGCACAGGAGGAAGCCTACATAGTCATGGTGTGCTTGCTCACCCGAGCACAGCTATTCGTTTTGGTGACTGCTTTTTCCTCTTTGCTGTCACTAAAGATTTAAATGTCTAAAGAGAATTTCATAAACATACTTTCTCTTTATGATGCCTAAATTTCTAGAGTGTAAACGAAACATTTTTTCTGGGAAATACAAAATAACTCTGGGTAAATTGACAGTCTGACAAATTATAATATATTGAAAAAAATAGCAAGTGTCTACTAGCTGCCCTCCGCGCGCACGCTCACACACACACACACACACACACACACACACACACACACACACAGTGGTTTTTCAAAACCCTCTCCCTGTCGTCAAGAATTTCACTCTAGTTGGAGTGATTCTCCCTGATATAAGGGGACTCATACCTTGATAATTTTCATTCCCACACTTTACTCTTGACACTCCCAATGCACACAATATTGAAAATCACAAATTAAAACAAAGCTGTAATTTTTGTCCCTATGTTGATGATAGATAAAGGACCTTCTCCTTTTCCTCCAAAACTGTAAAGTAGGAAATGTCTGCCTCTGAATGGCCTTTCTCTGCATTTGGTTTTCTGGTAGCATCCTTATAGTCCTATTTAAAGGACATCTTAAATATTAAACATGTTCCCTGAATTAAACATAATTGATGTCAATGAAAAATCTAGTCAGTGTCTGCCTATGTAATACATGCAAACATTTCTACCTGAATGAATGTAAGTACAATGGTATCTTTAGAAATGAAACATATTTTATTCTATTAGACAAATTAGAAAGACAATAAAATCTTACTGCAGGTAGCCCTGTCTATGCCCTTCTAGGTAGCATTAAGGTAAGCTAACCAACACCAACTGGCGAGATTGGTTTAAAAATTTACAGATACTCCTTTCAAATGATAATCACGCTATTTGCCTGTACAAATTCACAACATTCTCAAGCATCTCACCTATGAGCACGAACAATTGCCTATTGCTCCATAGAGAGAAGAGGCAAACATTTTAGCTCAGGAGGTCAGAAATGTGGTTTTGACCAGTATAGATATTGTCAAAAATAAAGAAAGTAAATCAATTTAGAGACATTAAAAAAAATGAGATCATTTAAATGTATTAAGGACTCAATACTTAAACACAGTGACTGAAAATGGTGCTACAGTTAATCAAATTTAATATTCAATAAATCCCAAACTGATCCAATGATGAAACTTCAAAACAAAACAAAAACCTACTAACCTGTTCCACCTAATGGGGGGTTGGGAGGTGGGAAAATACTAAGAAACTTTTGTGAAGTTCACAGTCAAGAAGCTGAAAGCTGAGACGTATCAATCACAAGGCCGTAGAGCTCTCCCTCTCGACCCATATCTTACCACCATATTACTAAATACATATTTATAGCAGTTCCTTTTATCTTGTACATCATGTCTGGTTATCAAAAAATATATATAAGGAGTAGTAAAAGACACAAAAAAACACAATTTGAAGAAACAGAGCAAGTATCAGAACCAAACATGGAAGGGATGCTGGAATTATCAGACAAAAATTTAAAACAACAATGATCAATATATTAAGGGTTCTAATGAATAAAGTAGACAGCAGGCAAGAACAGATGGATAATGTATGCAAAGTGATGGAAATCCCAAGAAAGGACACCCAAAATGCTAAAGTTGAAAAACTGTAACAAAAATGAACAATTTGCAGATTGAACACAACTGAAGAAATAATCTCTGACCTAAAGCATATATAAAAAGAACCCCTCCAAAAAAAGAACAACAATGGACAAATATCAATAGAGTCAACTGATATTCAACAAAGGAGCAAAGGCAATATAATGGAGCAAAGATAATCTTTTCAGAAGATGAAGCTTGTAAAACTAGACATCTACATGCAAAAAAAAAAAATCAAGACACAGACCTTAGACTTTTCACAAAAATTGACTCAAAATGGATCAGAGACCTAAGATTAAAATTCAAAACTATAAAACTCCTAGAACATAACAGAGAAGAAAACCTAGATGAACCTGGGTATGGTGATGACTTTTTAGATGCAACACCAAAGGTATGACGTATGAAAGATGTAATAGACAAGCTGGACTTCATCTAGATTAAGTACTTTTGCTCTTTGAATGATAATCTCAAGATAACGGGAAGACAAGCCACAGATTGGGGAACAATATTGGCAAAAGCCAACCTGCTAAAGGACTATTGTCCAAAATATACAAAGAACTCAAAATTCAACAATAGGAAAACAAACAACCTGATTTAAAAAATGGCCCAATTACCTTAACAGACCCATCAGCAAGGAAGACATACAGATGGCAATTAAGTACATAAAAAGATGCTCCATGGCTGGCCGCTGTGGCTCAGTGGTTGAGCATCGACCTATGAACTAGGAGGTCATGGTTCAATTCCAGGTCAGACTATATGCCCAGGTTGCGGGCTTAATCCCCATTGTGGGGCATGCAGGAGGCAGTTGATCAATGATTCTTTCTCATCATTGATATTTCTATTGCTCTTTCCCTCTCCCTTCCTCCTCTCTGAAATCAATTAAAATATATTTTAAAATAATAAAAAGATGCTCCATATCATATGTCAACAGAGAAATAAAAAATAGCACGGAGATACTACCACACACTTATTAGAATGTCCAAAAATATGGAACACTGACAACAACATCAAATGCTGGTGAAGACGGGTTGCAACAAAAAACTCTCATTCATTGCTGGTGGGAATGCAAAATGGTAGAGACTTTGAAAGGCAGTCTGGTGGTTTCATATAAAACTAAAAACACTCTTACATTAAATTCAGCAATCATGCTCATTGTTATTTACCCAAGGACTTGAAAATTTATATCTACACAACAACCTGCACACAGATGCTTAAACAGCTTTCTTTATAACTGCTAAAATGTGGAAGTAATCAATATGCCCTTCAGGAGGTGAATAGGTAAATAAACTGTGATTCTTTCCTATAATGGATTATTTTTCAACACTAAAAAGAAATGTTATTGGGCCATGAAAAGACCTAGAAAAACCTTAAATGCATTTTACTAAGTGGGAAGCGCCAAAATGAAACCCACACACACACACATTGTATGATTTCAGCTATGAAATTCTGGATGTCAAAACTATGGAGACAGTAAAATACATCAGTGGTGTCCAGAGGTTAAGGTTGCAGGGAGACCTAAAAAGACAGAGCAGTGAGAGTTTTTAGGGTAATTAAAACACTCCATATGATTCTATAATGCTAAATACATGCCATTTATACATTTATCTAAACCACAGAATGTGCAAGACTAAAAGTGAATCCGAGGGTAAGTTATGGACTTTAGATTATTATAATTTGATAATAGAGGTTCGTAGGTTCATCAGTGAACCACTCTAGTGGTTAATGTTGATAATGGGGCAAGCTATGCATGTGTAGAGGCACAGGGGGTATTGGAAAGCTCTGTACCTTTCTCTCAATTTTTGCTGTGAACCTTAAACTGCTCTAACAATAAAAGTATTTTCTTAAAAAATAAAGTTATAGCCCAGCCAGGTGGCATCAGTTGTTTGTGAGCATCATCCTGATACACCAAGGTTGTGGGTTCCATCCCTAGTCAGGGCACATACAAATATCAGCTAATGAATGCATAAATAAATGAAACAACAAATCAATGCATTTTTCTCTCTCTCTCCCTTTCTCTCTATCTGTAAAAAAATAAATACCTGAATAGATAAATACAATAATAGTCAAAATCTTAAAGTCTTTGTATCTATTTCTGTTTTTTAGTACTATGCTTTGACACTAAATTCCTATACATTTCTGGTGTTCCTTTGGCAGGAAATGGAGATAACTTTCTTCCATCACTCATTTGGTGTTCAGGTCATCCTGATAAGCAGGGGCACATATTCTTTGAAACCAACTCCAAAACCCTGAGAAAAGATGACATTGCAAGAAAGATGAAATGGAGACTTCTTAATTTAGAAATAATACTGTCATTGGGCACCTGCTTTGGTGTGACAGTCAATGTAGCATTAGAAAAAGAAAGTCATCTTAGCAGTATAATAAAAGAGAGTTGAATTAGAAATATCGGTGCAAACATAACATTTTGTAAAAAGAAAATGTTAATTTCTGGTAATACAAAAAGGAGACAAGTAGCTTCTGTGTCATCCTATTCTACCTCAAATGCTCATGTCAAGTAACACATCCGGTATTCGATCAGTAGGCATCCACATTCAATCCTATGACTACTCTCTAATAAAGGCCTAGTCTTCTTGAAATCAAATGATTCAATCTATGCAGGCAAGACAACTCAAAATAAATGAGATACCTGTTGTCAAAGCAAGTACAAGTTCAGAGTAACATCAAGGTAATTTTAAAAGTGATAAAGAGATTGGTCTGAAAAAAAGAGCTACTAGTGACCAATTTATATCAATAATCTCTTCAAGACAATCCCTGCTCTACTGTGGGCTCTTCATAACTACAGGAAAATACCCTAAAGAGTCTTATAAGCTCTGTTGTTTAATTAAAAGTTCTGCAAAGATACCTACACATCACTGTGTCTGTCTGAAAGTTTCTAATGTTGCTCTATCTTAAATCATTCTAAGGTCTTAGCAATGGTTCTTATAATTTCACCCTGGGTTTGATCTTTGTGTTTCCTTTCTTATCTTGAGAATCCTTTACTGTCTGAAAAAAAAAAGCAACCCTTTTTACCTTTTATATTTCTTCTAAATTCCATTTTATTTTTAAATTAAAATGTTTTATTTAATTATTTCCATCACCATTTATCCCTCCTATACCCTTCTACCTCCACCCTTACCTCCACCCACTGCAATCAGTATACTGTTGCCCATGTTAATGAGTTCATCTTTTTTTTCTGTTTGGCTCAATCCTTCCACCCACAACAGCTAATTTTTAATACATCTCTCTCCTTTCTCATTTTATTATTGCTAGCTAGAAAAAACTAGGTGGCACCTGCAGGACTATGCCTGGAAATATCTTTAGCTATATCATAAAGTTCATTTAGAGCAGTGGTTCTCAACCTTCCTAATGCCGCGACCCTTTAATACAGTTCCTCATGTTGTGGTGACCCCCAATTTCATTGTTACAAATTGAACGTAATTAAAGCATAGTGATTAATCACAAAAACAATATGTAATTATATATGAGTTTTCCGATGGTCTTAGGCGACCCCTGTGAAAGGGTCGTTTGACCCCCAAAGGGGTCGCGACCCACAGGTTGAGAACCGCTGATTTAGAGCCTTTTCTTTTTTTCTATGCTAATACAGGCAACAGTTTTGTTAACTTCCTCTTAATGTATGACTAGGGTCTCCTTTTCCCCAGAATTCAAAAACATATTCTGCCAGGTCTGTGTGCTCAGTGGTTGAGCTTCAACCCAGGAACCAAGAGATCACTGGTTGGGCACTTGCCCGGTTGCGGGCTCAATCCCCAGTGGGGGGCCATGCAGGAGGCAGCTGATCAATGATGTTTCTCTATCATAGATGTTTCTATCTCTCTATTCCTCTCCCTTCCTTACTCTCTAAAAATCAATAAAAGCATATATAAAAAAATCTTCTTCACTTTCCATTAGCCCTACCTGACCCTTCCTCTCTCTCTAAAAATCAATAAAAGCATATATTAAAAAAATCTTCACTTTCCATTAGCCCTACCTGATCGCCTCCTTGAGTCCTTTTGGCTCCCACTGACACCCTCCTCAATGCCCTCAGACTTTCTCTCACAATATCTTCAAGATCCTTCCAATGTCTACTGATGACTTCACCTAAATCTATTGCCCCTAGTTTTGGTGTTTTATTTCAATAGAGCCCCACTTCCAAATTCAGGATTCTGTTCCAGTTAGCATTGCTGCATAACAAGTGCCCCCAAAATTTAAAAAAGCAAAAATCATTCTATTGTCTGTCATGGTTTCAGCTGGTCAGAAATTTGCAAAGGGCTCGGCTGGATAGTTATGAGCTGGGTTCTCTCCTGTGATCACAACTGAGCCTTCTACAGTTGGGACACTGGAAGCTAGAGTATCTGGGGATTTACCAAACATCTTTTTGTTTCATTGTCTGAAGGCATATCCATGCCATCTATCTCTGCTCATGAACTAGTTTTGGCTTCTTCACAGCATAACAACCTTAGGGCAATTGGGACTATTTACATGGCAGCTTGGAAGTTCCAAAACTAATGTTCCAATGAGTAATATGGAGACTGTATAGACTGCATAGAGTTTTTGTGATGTAGCTATAGAAATCATGTATTGTCACTTCTACAGCATTTCATCCATTGCAAGCAAATCATAAAGTCACTCAGATTCCAGGGGAGGAAAATTAGACTCCAGTTCTAGTGAAGAGGTTCTATAAATCCATATGGGGGAGAGATAATCTTGCAATCATCTTTGGAAACTAGAATTTGATATACGGTCTGACTGTGGAGGGTTTTGTTTGCAAGGCCTACAAGTTTGACCACTTTTCCATATAGACTAGTTCTAAGTTTCAGTGTTAAGACCAGTAGAAAGGTATATTACAAGTAATTTACTAAAATGATGGTTGAAATTATAAAAACTGAAATTAAATTATTTTAAAATAAAATAGAACTCATATAAAGTTATCACTGTTATTACATCACATTCATTTACTTAGATATGTAAAAAAAGGGAGGGGGAATTACAGCTACCTAATATGCTGTTTTACATATTATAAAGCCAGTTTTGTATATTCCAAAGCCTGATATGATTATATTTAAGATGTGGATATTGTCCCTCCAGGTTTCAGGGTGGAAATACACTGAAAACTGCTGTCATAGCCAATGAGAAGCCATTGGAAACATGAATGTCAATATCAAGTCCTTTTCTGACCTTAGCTGTGACCTTATTGAGGCTAAATATGATTTTATTCATTCTTTTTGCTGCAATTGCTACAATTTATTTTACCTACAGAGGCTATTCCAAATCTTTTCTATTTTTCTCAAACCCTAAATCACCCTTTCCACTTCATTTTTCAATAGATGGCTTCAACTCATTCTTTTTTCCCTACCCAAATTAACAGTAAACCATTAACCAGTCAACCAAGCTAGACACTTCACAGTTTTCCTCACCTTCTCCAACTCCTCAACTTCTAAAAATCTGTTCTTAATTCTTACATATTCTATATACAATATATTTCCTTGGTCCTCATAGTTTGAGTTTAGTCCTTTATTTGAATTATTTGAATTATTCAATGAATATTTAGCTGGTCCTCTTAAGTCTCTGTTATTCAATCAATTATCCTTGCTTCCTGGCAAAACAATTCACATTGTTTCCTTTACATGACACCAGTAAATTATAAAACTCATTTATTTCATCTCAGACTTCTCAACCTATGAAATTCAGCAGTCCAATTGTTGAATACCAATGAGCATAGATTCTATTCTAAGGGTCAAAAAACAGTGTGTTTGTGGGAGGGGAAGGAAATAGGGATTGAAATCCTCATATTACATTTAGATCCAAAATATTCATCTTAAGTATGGTAGAAACCACAGAGGAAATAAATATCAGATAGTTTATGAGGCTTGTGATAGGTCTAAAATTTCCCCTACTAGCAATCAATTTTACCAGTCTTCACCCATATGTGAAATCTGAAGAACAAAATAAACTGATGAATAAAATAGATACAGAGACATAGAGGCATGACACAGACTGTTGAATCTCAGAGGGAAAATAGGAGTGGGTGCGTGGGAAGAGATTAACCAAAGAACTTGTATGCATATATGCATAAACCATGGACACAGACAATAGTGTGGTGAAGGCCTGGGGTGAGGGGTGGGCTCAGGCTAGAAGGAGTCAATGGGGGAAAAAGAGGACACCTGTAATACTTTCAGCAATAAAGATTTTTTAAAAAATAATAATAAAATTAAATATTTTTTAAAATGTATGTTCAAATGCAATGACTCATTTTCTCATTTCTAATATTTCATCATTATCTTTGTTAATATTTGTGTTTATATTTAAAACAATCATCTTTTTCAGGTGACACAGTTAATAACAAAAGTTTAAAATATCATTACAACCTTGAGCCCACAAAATCAAAACAATCAAATCCCCCACCCCAGTTAATTATTTTCCTTGAGACAGAATTATAAACTGTTACTGCAAAGGACTTTTCACCGTTTCCTACATAGAACACTCCATAGAAAATGTTCATCTCTGTATATTTGCCTACACTGTTTTCTCTTCTTAGAATCTACTTTTATGCCTGTTGTGACTGACATAGTCCTATGTACCTGCGAGAGCTAGCTATAATGTAGAACCTTTGCTGATGGGCCAGACATAATTATTTTTACCTTTCGGAGGCTCCTAGGATATTTTAACCAGTCACCAGCATGACATTTAGATCTAGAACACAGGGAACACTAAACACAATGTTCAGAGGCTGCCCTTGGGATGTTTTGACTCTAAAGTGAAAGCCTCTTAGGTCTGGGAAACCTGCTAGTACTGGGGATTAGTGCAAACACATTGAATGTATTCTCTAAGCCCAACTGGTTTATCAGGAGCAGTGACTATTCAAACAAGAGGGTGCTGAGGTCCCTTTTCAAGGCTTTAATAGCAAAAAAGAAATGATTTCTGAGACTAAAAATGCTACAGGGGTGGATACATTGGCTCATCTGGGATAAAGCACATCAGCTTTGAAAGGAAACTAAAAAAAGAAACTATATATATATGTGTGCATGAAAATACATATACACAGAATATATACAACACATAATATATAATGTGTAGTATGTAATACTAATTTATAATACACTAGGGGACCAGTGCACAAATTCGTGCACCTTGAAAGGAACTGTGGGCCTTGAGGTGTGGTAGGCACAGAGGTGAGTCTCAG
The DNA here is from genome assembly GCF_000412655.1 of Myotis brandtii. Lineage (NCBI taxonomy): Eukaryota > Metazoa > Chordata > Mammalia > Chiroptera > Vespertilionidae > Myotis > Myotis brandtii. The sequence goes on along the minus strand of NW_005354291.1, from coordinate 1,918,307 downwards.
CCTATCCTCTGCACCACTGCCTGGCCCCTCCCGCCGAGGCTCCTGGTCCCCTGTCTGCCGGCAGCCCCGCTCCTGCTGCTGCCACTCCCACGCGCTGACAGCTCTATCCCCACTCGCACCCTCTGAAGGCGCAGAGCTATTAGGGCTGGCGCCAGCATAGGTGCGAGTGGCAGCTGCTGCCCTGATCGCCCCTCAGGAGCAGGAGGAGGTGAAGAAGCCCTGAAGGGCGATTGGGGCTGGTTGCCGCCACTCACACCCGCTGAGAGTGCCAAGGGATGGGGGCTGGCACCAGGCGCCGGCAGTGGGTGCAAGCGGTGAGGAGGTGAAGAAGCCCTGAAGGGCGATTGGGGCTGGCTGCCGCCACTCACACCCACTGAGAGTGCCAATGGATGGGGGCTGGCACCAGGTGCCGGCAGTGGGTGCAAGCGGTGGGCTCTGGCACAGGCAGCAGGTGCAAGCGGAGCCAGTGCCGGCAACAGGTGCAAACGCCAGGCAGGACCGTGGCACACAAGAGCAAAGAATTTTCAGTAACCACCAGAGGCTCATCCCGATGACAGTGACCTTAGCCCCGCCTTGGTCTGGTGCCCCCGCTCACCTGATGCTTCAGTCGATGCCCACCATGTTCCTTGCACGCCCCCTGGTGGCCAGCGCACATCATAGCGACTAGTTGTTCGTTTGTTGCAGTTGTTCCACAGTTCTGTCTGTTTGCATATTAGCCTTTTATTATATAGATAATTAAATTACATTTACATGCAATTATATGTAATATATAATAGAGTGATTAATAAACCACATTTTATTATTGAAATATCTGAAGCTCAGTGAGGGTCAGCAACATGTCCAGCATCAAATGTCTAATAATTTGTAGAGCCAACACTGACGTCAGACTTTCTGACACCACGTATGTAATGTTCCCTTCATCACGTTACACTCTCATTAGTGTGCAGTTTATGCCCATGAGTTAGGCGATGAAAACAGACAGACATGGATACATTTTCAAGAGGAGTCCAAGTAAGGCAGAAAGTGGCAACAGTTCCGTGCAAAGTACATAATAGCTTGAGCACGACATGGCACTTATTAAAGCACATGACCTCCCTGATGTGCTGAGAAAACTGTTTTCCCCAGCTCTTCATCCAGACCAAGTAACCCTGGACACTGAATGGTAAGAGACAGATGCTTATCAGAAGGAGAAGTCACTGAAGTAAATAGCTTATACTGCATGGAGGTTGCCTCTAATATCCAGAACACTCGAGTTTTGAAGTAAAACATGACTTAGCTTCACACCTGTGCAACAAACTAGAGCAACAAGACGTTTGCAAGGCAGCTACTGTCAAAGAGAAAAAGATATGCTTTTATCCTACTTCCCACAGAAAGCATCAGATGTTATTTCAGCAACAAAAATAAATAAATAAAATTTAAAACAGCACAACGGTTGACATTTTTCTGCAAGGCATGATTGATTTTGATCGTATTCTGGTTAGCATGGCTCTGCATCTATGCACAGTTCAACAGACCAAACAAGATAACAAGCTCAGAATGATTTTTAAAGGAATATTTTGACCTTATGGTACCAATTTTTAAGGTACAATAATCATAATTAAACTGTCAACACATTATATAACTAATGTGTGAATTACAATAATATAAATAAGAGAGTAAAGAACAAAAAATAGCTATAATTTAGGGAGCCCTCATGATGTGTAGTTAAATACAACAAAATCCATAAATTGGTGAGAAATCAAAAGAAAAGAATAACTTTTGTGAATGTGAGATCTATTAGAGTATTTCTAGACTATAAAAATTCTTAGTCAGGTATTCTAAAACAGAGGCAGATCCCCACTTGGCAATGGCTTAAAAAATAAACTAAAAATAAAGAATTCTGATATTTACTTTCCTAAACTGTTCTATAAGAAAGATGACATTATTATATTCATTTGCATAGAGCTTTAAATATTTTAACCTACACGTAATAATTTAACCTATATGAAATAATGTAAGGCATATACCTCCTGTCTGACAAACACAGTACTTGACTTCTGGGAGTCAGATGACAGCTCGCTGAAGAACACTGTGTGAGAGAACAGCAGGGCAGGCGATTTATACAGAGAGAGTATCTAGCCCTGCCCCAGGCAGACAACAGGGTGAGCCACTACTGTATCTTGAAATGAGTGCCATGATCCATCATAGCCTGGAACAGAAGCTGCCTGCTCTCTAATAGGCTGATAAGAATTAGTCACACTCCGTTTTATAAAGAGGAGATAAAGATTGTAAAAAAGAATGAATCTTAAGTACATACATTTATACATTTTAATACTTTGCAAGTCACTAAGGTTGTAGTCAAATAGAATCATTTGTCCTCTCACACCATTTCTCACTTCTCAGCGCACTCCATTCATGTCAGTGGCCAGAAGATGACTTTTGAAAATGGCATAAAACATTGAGGAAGCAACTTAACTACAATATAGTTATTTTGTTAGGGCGCATGGCCAGCTGAAAGAGACAGACTTAATATTCAGGGCCATTCCTCTGGTGGAGGGAGTTAACAACTACTCTGACCCAAGAAGAAATTGGCTAATTAAACTGGTATCTAACAAGCCAGCTTCTGTAGAACCGAGAAATCCTATTGCCATAATAAAATGTTGCACAAGTGTGTACTTTCTTCAACACTCCTTTTTCTGGAAGTCAGTCCTTCCCTTAAATATGTCTTTGATATGACCACTTTAGGACGCCATGCAGCAAGGCAGAATGGTGTAGTGATTGTGCAGAGTGAGCTCTGATGTTAGGATGCCTTGGTTTAAATCAAGGCTCAAGCATTCCACGTTAGAGTTGCAATATTGCCCAATACCTCTAACTCAGTTTCTTCATTGCTTTGTGTTTTTCTTTTTCATATTGTTTTGTTTTAATCTCTGAAAGAGGGATAACAATATTCGTCTCTTAGGTTGGTCTAACAATGAATTTTTAAAGATCTATGTGGATTACTTAGCATCTTACCTAAAATAAGTGTTTAATAAAGGCTACGTAATCTTATTACTTTTGTTCACAAAAAGACTCCAACTCTCAAAATATATTTGGCCTAAAATCCATCACCATTCCCGAGTATTGACTGAATGTCTACCACAGGTTAAGCACTCTATCGGACTCAAGGCTTTCTCAGGCATTTGTACATGGAATTTAAAAATTGCCCTTAGGTATATTTGGAATCTAGTATATCACCTGCTCAGTGTTTCTCAGTAACCTTAGGAATAAAGCAAAGCAAAACAAAAGTGTTTGGTGTTTTTTTTAATGTCAGCTGGTCCATTTTTGTGCATGAATATTGACATTAATATACCCACCGAGTTAAAAAAGAAAAAAGAAAAACTCTGTACAATCAAGACATCAGGTGATTCAAACATACCATAAGTCTCCTTTCCTTGACTTATAACTATTATACAAAACATACATACAGTTTTCTAGGATGTGAGATAGAACCTAAGCCATTGAATGTTAAAGGTTGTTGCTTCTTCCAATTAAATCATTGAGTTGTCTGAAAAAAATTATAATAGCTGTTCAATATTTAATATGTCTTGACAAGCCTGCTAGTCTAAGAATTTCATGGGTTACTGAACTACAAATCTTTCCTTGTCTTTATCCTTTTATTATACATATCAAGTACATGTCAACATCTGACATTAAAAATTATAAATGCTAATCGGTCACTTGGTACTCTATGAATCTAACCACAATATAATGCTTCACCTTACAATTTTACCTTGCTGGAAATCAACTGGAATAATCTTGTCTCTCTCTTACTTTTTTATCCAATGATTACATTCATTTTCTGACCAGAGAAAAACAGATCCAGCCATTCAACCCCCAGAGTTATTACTTAGCTTTTACTGTCTGCTAATTATATGGAGAAGGAACACACATAGAGAAAACAAAAGATCATTAATACGAAAGAAAATATAATAAGGCAGAAAATCATATATAGAGATTTCAAGGATGGCAAGCTCTCAAATAATGTTAGGTTGGTGGCGGAGGCTGTATGTCAGGAGTTAAGCTCTATCTCTTCTTAACTTGTTTGGTTAGAAAGCTTATTAAGTATCATAGATACTCTCTGAATTAGTATGATCCAAGGAAACCCATAAAATATTTTCTGGCATCTAAAGCTATAACAGATGGCACACCTATCTATATGCGCATTAATGTGAGCTGATATATGCTTGCAGGAAATGAGGGTTATAAAGTGGTGTACGCACAGGGGGCCTTCCAATACTGTAATGCTCACTTAAACTCTTATTTCTTTTATAAATAAAACATGGGTGTTTTTTTTACATTTCTAAGAAGCAGCAACATTCTTTCCAGAAAAATTGAGATGAGAACCTAGCAATATTTCAGACTAAAATATATATAAATTGATTCATCAAAAAATACAAATATTACATCTTGGATATTTTGTTTTCTCTCCAAATATTCCTTAAGCTTAGTCTGTTTGCATTATGCCATTCCTCAAATGATCATTCACAGAAGGAAATCTCTTTTCCCAAAAAGAAGTTTGACATTTATGTTCATAGCATTTTATTTCCCTTAAGGAGCCAGATCTGTTTATAGGCATCTCATTTAAGGAACATTCTAATGTGATGTGGAAGGAATTAAGAATGAAGGAAATTGATCCAATTTAATTTAATGTAACATAAGCCAAGTGATTTATTATAGACAAATTCCCTCAGCTGTGAGTTGTTGTCCACTAAAATAAGTTTCATATAAATTATTACATAAATGGGAAGATGAAAAAAATCTGGCAGACACAGCCACCACAATATTAATTTTTTCCATAAACAGTATTTTGTACTCCTTCAACCAGGTGCATTCATGCGAAATCCTTCAAATACAAATTACAAAAATATTCTTATATGTAAGTGATGAGGTTAATTACCCACACCAAGAGATTTGTGGAAGGATAAGAAGTCAAACTTTAAAAGATATGAACCATAGGAACCCATCAATCTCTGGTATTCTACTATATAGATTGAAATCTTTTCTATTGCAAATATTGAGCCATAATCTCCAAAATGTCCCAGTTAAATTGTACAGGAAATAAAAAGAAGTGAAGATGTTTCCAGCCAAAGACATGGCTTCTCTAGTTTTCACCTATTTGGATGATAGAGTTGTCATTTTGAATTCTTTACAAGGCACATAAATATATTTATGTATTTTAATAGCAAATTATGTTAACATGTCAGTCAGGAGTCCTAAATAAATAAATGGGAGAAACTCCAGACATTGGATTAGATCAGACACTGATGTGGGAGCCATAGATCTACGTGGTCCAGGCAAAGTAAGTTTTCAAAGTAACAGTAAATTGAAAACTTTTATAGAAATTGAATACTTCCAGGATATTTGTATTATAGTTTACAAACAAAATTCATTCTCAAGATACTGTAAAGTTAAAATAATATTGATGATGATGATGATGATGATGATAAAGAAAATTTGGTTAAACTACCCATCTCTTACTAATGTCCTGGCCAGGGTAAAAGACAAAATGAAGTCTTAGTAAAGACTTTTTATACTTTCTCTAACGTTTGATCTAACACCAGCTTGAGAATGATCTTCTGGATTAAGATCATGGTGGGCGCAGGAGACAAAAAACTCTAATTGGAATCCTCTCTAACTGTGTATTTTGGGGCAATGTCACCCTCACACCCAGTATGCAGGGCTCCTGTTCTGGGCCTATGTCTATGAGACCTTAAACTTTAGAGGACTGTCCTTAAAACTGTCTAAGACTCCCACAGGTTGCCTAGAACGAGAGCCTTCCAGAAAGGGTAGTGCACATCCAGACCAGTGCTGGGTCCTATTCACCAGAATCTCCCACCTCAAATTTCCCCACACCATCACCCGTTATAAGCATGTTTCTCTCCTTCAGGGAGCTTCCCAATTCTTTACCATCACCCCCATCTTTGGCCCACATGTAGGGTGGGCCAAATGCCCCAGGGAGCTCCAGCACTGTCCATTGTTTGCTTCTAGGGCAGTGGTTCTCAACCTTCCTAATGCCGAGACCCTTTAATACAGTTCCTCATGTTGTGGTGACCCCCAATTTCATTGTTACAAATTGAACATAATTAAAGCATAGTGATTAATCACAAAAACAATATGTAATTATATATGTGTTTTCCGATGTTCTTAGGCGACCCCTGTGAAAGGGTCGTTAGACCCCCAAAGGGGTCACGACCCACAGGTTGAGAACCGCTGTTTGAGGGCCACAAGGCCAGCCTGGCTAGTAGAGTGCTTTCGAGTGATTTGAGATGTTTTAAGTGATTTGAGATGTTTATACAGGTAAGACCCCAGAAAAAGTATTTGCTCTCCCTCCCCCCCACACACACATACACACACTCTAGGGCAGCGGTTCTCAACCTGTGGGTCGCGACCCCTTTGGGGGTCTAACGACCCTTTCACAGGGGTCGCCTAAGACCATCGGAAAACACACATATAATTACATATTGTTTTTGTGATTAATCACTATGCTTTAATTATGTTCAATCTGTAACAATGAAAATACATCCTGCATATCAGATATTTACATTACGATTCATAACAGTAGCAAAATTACAGTTATGAAGTAGCAACGAAAATAATTTTATGGTTGGGGGTCACCACAACATGAGGAACTGTATTAAAGGGTCGTGGCATTAGGAAGGTTGAGAACCACTGCTCTAGGGGATAGCCTGAACTTTGAGCAAATTGCTTAACCTTTCTAAACCTCCATTTTCTTGTTGGTTTAAGGGGAAAATAATACTTACATCACAATGTTTCTCTGATGATTCAATTGTGTAAAATATGTAAAGCACCCATTACAGTGTACTTAGTGTGGTCTGTCACTCTCATCCCACGTTAAACGACACCCTAGCATCCCAGCTGCAAACTGCGGCTCGGCAAACTGCGGCTTGCGAGCCACATGCGGCTCTTTGGCCCCTTGAGTGTGGCTCTTCCACAAAATACCGACTTCTGCGCATGGGCCACGAAGTTTCAATCGCACTGTACGTGCGCGCCCACACGTGGTACTTTGTGGAAGAGCCACACTCAAGGGGCCAAAGAGCCGCATGTGGCTCGTGAGCCGCAGTTTGCCAACCACGGGTAGACAAACACTTGTTACCCCAACGCATGCCTCTCTTGGTATGTGGTCCTCTGCTGCCCCCAAGAGCCTCTGCTCATTTTACCCACTTGCCTTGATGATAGGCTATCCAAGCCATTAAGATTCCTTGTTCTGACGTTAGTGTGTGGAATGCAGTGTGTGGAATATGTCCAGGTATAATTACTAAGTTTCACCTTGTAAGGGGTAATAAATATCTATTCCCCACCTGAAAGTGCTCTTTTCGTGAGATCTTTCGCATAGCACTACCAACACTGTCTTGGAATTATACCATCACTGTCTATTTATAGTCCTCACTAAAGAGACAGCACAGTCAGAGCCACCTAATCCAGCCTGGGCCCTAGGAAAGGCTTCCCGCAAGAATGATATCACATTACAATGGCAAATTGAAAACCCTGACAATACCAAGTCTTGGGAAGGGTGTGGGGCACCTGGAAAGCTCACTTATTACTTAAATAAATACAAAATGGTAGAGTTTCTTTGGAAAACACTTACTATATAGAAGAACAATTCTACTTCTAGGTATTCAGCCAAGAGAAATGAAAACATATGCCCATATGAACACCTATAAACAACCATTCAGACAACTTTATTCGAAATGGAAAACACAACTCAAATGTCCTATAATAGGTAAATTGGAGCATATTTATACCATGAAATACTAGTCGTCAATAAAAAGACATGCGCTATTGAAACATACAATAACTTAAGTGTATATTAAAAGCATTTCACTAAGTGAATGGTGCTATGAACAAAAGCATACACACCATATCAGTCCATTTACTATGACACTCTAAAAATGACAAATCTAATATACAGGAAATGGATCAGTGGTGACATGGGTCAAGGTGAGCTGGATTGAGTGGGAAGAGACAGAAGGAAACTTTCAAAGGTGATGAACATGTTCTATATCTTGACTGTGACGGCATTTACACAGGGTTTTATATTTGCCCAAAGCCGACTAGTGCATACTTAAAAAGGTGCATTTCATTGTTCAAGTCAATAAAGTTGACTAATATAAACAAATAAATAGATAGATAAATACCTGGTAATTTAAAAGGTCATAACTGACAACTCATAAACTCCACACGATGAAGTTTCTTTGGCTTACCTCTCTGGAGCCCCTTTTAATGGAATTCTAATAGCAAAACATGATAACATATTTCAACAGTACAATGGACAACAAAAATCAATCTTCAAAATTTTTAACAAAGTGTGATACAGAACATTAGGGTCCCTCTATCTAAAAAATATTTAGTTCTGTAGCTCTAATTTGTTCAGAATATTCTTACTTGGTGAACCTTTATGCAGATATCATCCTTTCTAATAAAGAACCTATTTGAGTCATCACAGAAGCGAAAACAATAACAAATTAATGTGGCAGAATGAAAAAGAGGCTGTACTAATGATGATTGTTAACACAACCACTAAACAGATGCTCAGCTCTTCCCAGAATCAGCCTCACCATCGACGACATCTTGAGCCTTCCTCTCCTGGCTTTGGACCATCTGTCATTTGGCAGATCAGCCATATTCTGAGACATCTATATTCTAACCGCCATCCTCAAACCCTGCGAGTATGCACTAATTCTAGGCAAGACCATGATTGTCTATTTTAACATTTTGTTTTCCTTAGTTTCATTTGAAACCCTATCACACAAGGGGAAATTTCAGTGGCAAATGCAGCCTAATTGCCTTCGGGAAGGTTCCCTTACCTTCTGGAAGCTTTTAGAAGCAATTCAATAGATTTTCAAACCTTGCAGAGAAGAATACCATATAATTTCTTTTAGTCAAGAATGAAAATTTGCTGAGGATTCAGCTAATTCAGAAGCCTCACAGATTTGGAGCATCTGTAGAACTTTTCTTCTTAGCTACATTTCCATCTCAGTCCTGAATATAAAATTTTAATTAATTATGGCTACATTCAGCTATCATTCTCCTGCTTTCTAAGTTTTATATTTCATTTATGAGAAATGGAAACAGGCCAGACCGGTATTGCTCAGTGGTTGAGCGTTGATCTGTGCTCCGAGAGGTTACCAGTTCAATTCCTGGTCAGGGCACACGCCTGGGCTGTGGGCTCATTCTCCAGCAGGGGGCGTGCAGGAGGCAGCCAATCCATGTTGATGTTTCTCTCTCATGGCTGTTTCTATCTCTCTCTCCCTTTCCATTCCTCTCTCTCTAAAAATCAATAAAAGCATATTTTAAATTTAAAAAAAATAAATGGAAACAAAATTCTCTTTCTTGATCTTTGAAATAGCCCAGTTACTAGTACCTAGTTAATTTCCAAATCCATTTTCTCAGTTGAGTAGGGGAAGAAAACAAAATGGAACCAGCTTGCTGAACTAAATAGAAAAAGTTCAGAACTGAAATGAAGAGCTAAATTATCATTTCCAATACATCAGATCAACAAGTTCCTGGACAGCCTAGGGAAATTCTACACTCTAAACTTTTCTACTAAATGCCCACTGCATATGGCATCTAAGGTGAGGTGAGAAACATGGGGGCAATGTTTTATATTCTTATATGGCTATTTCTGGGGGTCCATTTTGTTGAAAGCACGTATATCAAGTTATTACTCTCTTGACAAGCTATCTCATTTTTACCCAGAGCAGTCAAAATACTTGATTTTAAAAATAAATTGAAAAGAGCTCTTTCATGTGATAAAACCAACTTAGTCTTAATTTAGAGATGAAAACAGACCCTATTGCCTGTGACTCACTGTTTACTGTTCTACTTGACCACGTTTTTATTTTCAGGAGACAAAGTTACTCTCTGCACAAATGCAAACATAGAAGTTCTCAAACCAGGAAAATTACCTTCTTTCTTCTTCTGGGTCTATCCCCTCCCTTTTTCAGTTTAGAGCACTGTTTATCCTTCTGCCTAAGAATCAGTGCATAGAACTATCCTAAGGGATAGAGTTGTGCTGTACAAAGGATCACATAAGAGGCAGGGGCTGGTGCTCCCATCACTAGAGACCAGCCTCAGCTTTGATATATTCGCAGCTCCTGGCATGCTAACACTCACACAGTTAGTAAACAAAACAGCTAGCCAACGATCAAGACCATTCACATGTCAGAATGCTCTGCTTACCAAGAAATCACCTACTATATTTGAAAGAACCTTTACACTAAAAACAAACATGGCAGAATCAAACAGAATCAAAGGCAGCGTATGTTTTAACTACACTTCCTCTGGAGAAAAACACTGTTCTCACTAAGCATGCAAACAGATTCATATTACTGCAAGCACTTGGTAGAACAGTAGTGGTAGGTACTGGAGGCCTCACCATCAGAAAAACAGAAAGGCTAGCACAGCCTAACCCTGCTACATCCTGTTGTCCTTCTCTTGGCCTTTCCTCTTCTAAAGACCGAGTCAGGGAAAGTCAAAAGAAGGATATTTTTCTTGACTGATGGAAATAGAAGATTTGCAGAATATGCAGTTTCACACATTGCCCTAAAATCTATTTTTGGAGTTCTTTTATTAAATAAGACAACTCTCTATTTCAGTTTTCCATATTGCCACTATTAAACACAAACACCAAGCATGTATACCCAGTTTTCAGGGAACCTCAGATATCCAGACCATGCATGCTGTTTAATTCACATCATGTGCAAACATGTATTTGGCCTCTCAAGGTGTGTCCACTTTAGAAAACAGTTATGATAAGTTCTATTTACCTGTGAGTTTCTGGCCCTGCTTCATTGCAAACCTCACAAATGAGGGACAGAGGACTCCTACCTTGCTTACTGCCCATGATAAATACTAAATATTTATAATAAAACTGGAGAATCCCTGGCCCTGATGTTGGCAACCAAACCAATTTAAAAAAATACTTGGCTGACTAATTCTACAGTACAGAGTTGGCTTCTGGTGCCAATTTCAACACATAAGGATCAATGCCCTAAGAGAAATGTCACACTAAAATTAGTGCAATCATTCTCTTTAATAAGATACCCTTATTTCCTGTATGACTAAGTTTTAGGGAACAAAATTTTCTAAAGAGCCCAAAATTAGTCAGAATCAAATGATAAGTATCACAGACAAAAATCTACAGGGTACATTTTTCTATAGCTGTGTGTGTGTGTGTGTGTGTGTGTGTGTGTGTGTGTGTGTGTGTGTGTGTGTGTGTGTGTGTGTGTGTGTGTGTGTGTGTGTGTGTGTGTGTGTGTGTGTGTGTGTGTGTGTGTGTGTGTGTGTGTGTGTGTGTGTGTGTGTGTGTGTGTGTGTGTGTGATCCATGCAGTTTTGTACCTGTTTTTCTAACCTATAACTAAGAGAACAAAAACTAAATAGATTTTTCAAGGAATAATTATAACTGGTAGCACCCTTGTCTTCTCTGAGTAGGAAAAAAAAACAGGGGACAAAATTCCAAAGCCATTTCTTGTACTATAATTGCTTTCTGTTTAAGGTTTTTATTATTGTATGGTCTTATTAAGCACAAAGAAAAGACAGAAGATGAAAATCTCAATCCATGACATTTTTTTTAAATGTGTTATAGTGAAGGAAAAATACCTCTCTCCTCATTTTTCTGCTCCCACACACAATTCAGTTCTCTAGTCCCCACCCTGTTCCTACTCAGAAGGAGGACCCTCCCCTGATTCCTGTCCAAATACCCACAGCTTATTCCCTGAAAAAACCCACTTCATCATTCAACCTGACTTCTTCCATTCTATCTACCCTAGATTTGCAGGTCCTCTACTTGGAAATGCTTTTCCAACTGTTCAGAGTTTTTCATCCACATTTGAAAAGAAGCAGCCTCTTTGCATCCCTTAGTCCATGGAGAGTCACAGCTTGCCCATGCGCTTAGCTGTACCTGGATTTACATGGATTCAGAAGTGCCCTGGCAGTAGCATCTTTTTCCAGACAGGACACTTACCCATCATTTCCCTCTAACGCTCACAGAGAGAGGAGACCACCCACCCAAACCAGTGCCACCCGCCCTCTCGCTCTCCCTCTGGTTCTGTCAGCCCCCACACAGCTGTTCCACAGCTGCCGCACTCTGACTCACTCTCATTTCCACGAGCCCCAACTGCTTGCCTTTCTCCTTCCCTTTTATCGGTATTAGAAGAAGCACAGGGCTGTGAGCAGAGCCCCCTTCGTGTTGCTGTGTAGATCAGACACATACATAAACACCTGTTTGGCTAGGGCACAGCAAAGCCTTAAATAGTAGTGTTGCCTAAAAGACATCACCAAGTTCAGCTAAAGAATTATTACAATTAAGATGACAAGGCAGCTTTCATACAGCCAATCAAACCACAAGACACCACCGCACAAATCCACCTGCCTGCATTTTGCGTGTATGAAAAGGGCTGTTACTTAGAGAGCTGTAGAAGGCAAGCACGTGCATATAACAAATGGCCAGGTAAGTCCATGTTCTCACAACAGGGCACCATGGAGAAAACCACAGTCCTTGGACATGACAACTCTCTAAAGCAGGTAAAATGCCTTTTGAAAATCTGCCTTAGAGAATTCAGGTTGTTTTCATAAATTTCTCCCCTCCCAATCTACTCTGTACTTGTTCATAAAAGTGAATATCCATACTAGATGTCTATATTTTTTATTTGTGAAGAAAATATCTCTTGATATGGTGATTGTCTACTTTGTCAGTTCAGAACAGATCATTAACCATTTTCTTAACTATCTTTCTTAAAGGGAAAATTAATGGTCCCTGTTTATTTTTCATGTGTGTTTTTTTTTTAAAGAAACCCTATTCTCCACTTATATAATACCAACACAATCTACCTTTATATAACACACTTTGTTTGTTTAGGTACTTCACAAATATTTTGAAAAGCTTTTAGCCCTCCATCTGTTTTCACGTCCAAGGCCGAGTGCAATGCTGCCTAGAACAATAAAGTCCATTTCTCTGTCCTGTAAATGTGCCCATTTTTCAGCCAGCGTGGCATAGAGGCAAGGGCTAATGGCCAGTCTGTAGCAATGGCATTTTGTCATGCCGAGAGTTAGCCGCAGGCAGCTCTTTGCCCAGATCAGCTCAGCGCACACTGCCATGCACTCTTCCCAAGTGTAATCACCTTTCTAAATGTCACGGTGCCTGACATGTGGTCGGACAGGCAGGATTCCACCAGCTGGACTCCGTAGACCCGTTCACAACACCAGTCCACTTTCTGTGAGGCTGGGTCATGTCACCTGGACAGTGTTAGCCTTCAGGTGGTGCACAAGCTGAATCCCACCCCCTCATCCATCGGACACATTCACATTCCTGCGGCCCAAGCATCCCCTCCAGGGCACGGCTTTGCTGATGCCAAACAACTCTGTTTATCTTTCCCCTTTCAACACAGCCAGCAGATTTTGTACTTACTTCCTTACTTTCTTCTACTAAGGCTCTGATTAAACTGGACCATGGTAATTTTTTTATGGCCATCCTTCCCCCCACCCCTGACTTGGCCCTTAGATTTCTTCTTAGGCTCTAATCTCATTGCTCCTCAGACAGCCCTACGTGAAGGCTCCAAGTTGTTTCCTCTGTTATATGCTCCCATTCTGTTCTCTTCTTTTATAGAAAATCACATTTGTCAGCCATTTTTGTTCCTGCAGGAACCTTGACAGCCTTGTTTACAATTCATCCCCAATGCCTGGGAAGGTGCCTGGAATCTGCCAGTTCTCAACTGTTTGAAAATACCAGGTGAATAAGTGAATGCATGGTAGCTTCTGGACCTATAGCTTTTTTTTAATCCTCACCTGAGGATATGTTTTTGATTTTTAGAGAGAGATGAGAGGAGAGAGAAACATCAATGTGAAAGAGAAATATTGATCGGTTGCCTCCTGTACGTGCCCGGACTAGGGATTGAAACTGCAACCCACATATGGGCCCTGATTAGGAATCAAACCCACAACCTTTTGGGGTACAGGATGATGCTCCAACCAACTAAGCTACCTGGTCAGGGCTGTACTTACAGCTTATTCAAGTGTTTATGCCCAGTTTATCCAAGTCAGTGAACAATAATTACTTGAATCAATGATCAACTCAGTAAATTGTGTTATCTGTTTATACTCTACAAATATAGTCAAATTGTAAAGAACTTGTATAACCTAATTTCCAAAAACTTATAAGGATCACAGACATGGGAGAGTAGACTAAAGCATTGGGAATTGAGATTTTTAAGTATAACTTATTTTTAACTAGTAGTATCTTGAAAATATCGTACTCTGCCATGAAAAATTGCTCTGATGTATGTCCAGCAGCTAAACAAAAGCCCATACATATTCATACATGTTCATTATTAAGTATGGAAAACTTAAATCATAGGTTATTCAGAGTAATTCAAGCCTTCACTTTAGTTTTGCTTCCAGTATTGCTTTCTACTTATACTTGCATTTTTAAAAATAATAATCAATTAGTCATAGTCAACATTTATGTGCAGAGACCATATGAGGCAGTATGGAGAAATGCAAAAGAAACAGCAGGGAGACAGATGGCTCCATGTAATATACATAATAAAATGTCCTGCTCTGCTCTGCCTTACTTGGGCATTAAGCATTCAATCTGTAATGCTTTATATGCTTTTGCATAGGTGTAGGGTTTTTTCCTCTGATTGGACCTGAAGTTCCTTGGCAACAAATACCTTGACTTTTAGTTAACTCCTTTTTATCACCATCTGTCCTTCGTTCTTACGGTATCACATCATACATTCATTTTTCAAATATTTACTGAGTGTCTGCTCTGTGTCAGTTACTCGGCTAGACCCAGGATATACAGCAGAGAAAAAAGATAAAGTCCTGGCTGTACTGGAGCAATCCTGAATGTGTATGTGGGAGGTGGGGTGGAGCAAAGATGAAACAGGTAGCCAAATAAATATAAAAATGTAGTTGGAAAGGGTGCTATTAAAAACACAACAAATTAAGGGGTCAGAAACTGATAAGGTTATTTAAGATGAAATGGTGAGGAACATTTAAGCAAAAATCTGAATATATTGCGGAAAGCATTAAAAGATCTGAGAAGAATGTTTCAGGCAGAGAGAACCAAAGGACAAAGGCTCTGAGGTGGTAAGGATCCCAGTGAGTTCCCAGAACATCAGAAAAGAGTTGGAGCTAGAGCTCAGGGAGTGACGGAGGCAGCGAGGTATAAGATGGGTTAGAAAGGGCCAGATCATGTAAGGGCAACACAGTCACTGGTAAGAAGCTTAGATTTTATACTCACGGAATAAGAAGCTTATAGAACATTTTGAGCAAGAAAGTAACAATCTGATTTGTCAGAAGATAATTCTGGCTGCTCTGGAGCAAATGGGCTAGTGAGTTACAAAAATGGGGGCTGCTGGACCAGGTAGTCCCCTGAAGTGGAGAGAAGTGGTCAGAATTGAACCTATTTTGCAAGTAGAGCCAGCAGATGTGACTTGCTAATAGTTTGCATGAGAGTTGTGAGGACATAAGAAGAATTGAGGACGACTCCTGGGTTATGGGTCTGTAAAGGGGTGAATGGTGATACAGTTATGAGATGTGGAAGACTGGGGAGAAGCCTGACATGGAGCTCCTAAGAGCAGATGCTTCATAAATGGTAATTTGGTAACTGAAAAACAGAAAAGTACAAATTAATACCATTGCAAGCTGTTTATATAAGTGATAATAAGTACATAGCCTCAAATTCCAAATCTGTAGAATTTTAGAAAGAAGCAATAGTAATCATAGCAAGAACTAGGAGAAAATAACATCCTGAGAAAAAAATCACCTTTAGAAAGTATAACTGAAAATCGTTTCAGACAACCATAGGACGTTATCTTCAAATTTTATACATTCTAACAGCTCTTATATTAATTTAGATTAGTTTGAAGTTCTTTGTTGAATAATCAGCAATGGTTAAGTTCATTTATCTCTCACTTACTTAGCAGAAGACATTTCTGTTTAGTATTAGAAGAATTTCCTACCTCTAGATACTCATGTTTTCAGAGAAGTTAAATCATCAGACAAGCTAAATCATCTTTATTAATTGTCACGATGGCAATCAGTTGAGAACTTTCAACTTGACCTCTATGTAGGACTCCGAACAGATAAAGATTGGTTGCTATGGTATCTTAATAACGTAAATATCCATTCCATCAAGCCTTGATTTTGAAATTCATCTCAGAGTTTAATAGTGAAGTACCAGTTCCTTAATTGGTGAGGTTTGATTAATATGTCCTTTCTTACATCCACATGGCCCATTTGCTGTAGGTTAAATTTATTTCATTTTTCAAGTTACTACAGTTTGGGGATTTCTGCTTTCCTCTCGTCTCTGATATAAAGTATCACACCTAGGCAACCTGCACTAGTCTATTTTTAGCAATATTCTAGCCACTTAGATTTAAGACTTTAGACATTTAACAAAGCATTTGTGTGTGTGTGTGTTCGAAGAATAGACACTGGGGCAAGAAGCAGCATTTCATTTGCACACATTTTTTTTTAGGAAGGGGAAAGGGTTTTTTGCTGTTTATTACCTAAGATTTGAAATTTTTGCCACTACACTGCTCAGTAAACCCTAAGGATAGTTTTCAATTGGTCCAAGTTACAATAATCTTGTGAAGATTTACTGCTGAGTTTCATGTTATTGTAAATGAAAAAAATTCTACTCGCAGTCCAAATACCAAATGCAACTTCACATGGGGTCAGGCAGCATCAATGTGCCACAGGCTTTTATCATAAATCAAATGCGCTGGAACAAACTTGGAGAGCTGACTTCCAAAGTTTCCATGTAATGTACTGTGCCTGTTTCTTTTTTCCTTTTAACACAGAGATGTAAATCATACACTAATCTAAACACTCAGGGACCATATTTTCCTCCCTAGAACAAAACTAAGTTAATGGCGATTCAAAAAGTACTACCATTGGCAGGGAGGGGAGACTCCTTAGAAGATAGGCAGAGGCATACTTATTCCCTGGCCATTTAATAGGATTTGCCAATTCTACGCCACACCTGTTCCCACAGGACTCCTGCCCCACATTGTGCCATATATTTGCTTTCATCTTATTTCTAGTGGAGGGTTGCTTCCTTTTCTGTAACTACTGTCTGGCCATTTCATGTGTAACTTGTGTAATCATGTACATAGGCTATCAAGAAGCATTAGTTGCATCCCCGTAAGAAACGTTAAAAGTAATTTTTTTTCATTCTTTTCCTATAAAATCAGCATTCCTCTTCTGCTGGGATTATCTCACCCTTTGAAGACTGTCTATTTAATATTCTCTTTTCAAAATATGTCCAACTTATGGCATGTCTCTTTAGCCCTGTTTAAAAAAAAAAAAGAATCCAAAGCTGCCATGAAACATTAATTACTGTGTTCACCACATGGTGCTATACAAGTGAGGAGCCCTTGACCTTGACATTGAATTCTGAGTTAGATAACCAATGCAAGTAAATAAGAAAATAAAATGTAGGTAAAAAGTACTGAACTATAGGAAAACATTTAAATACTAGAGGCCTGGTGCACAAAAATGTGTGCACTTGGGGGGGGGTCCCTCAGCCCGGCTTGTGCCCTCTCACAGTCTGGGACCCCTCGGGGGATGACCACTTGCTGTCTTAGGCCCGCTCCCCGGGGGATTGGGCCTAAGCTGGCAGTCAGACATCCTTAGCACTGCTGAGGAGGCGGGAAAGGCTCCCACCACCACTGCTGTGTTGGCAGCCGTCAGCCTGGCTTGTGGCTGAGCAGATCTCCCCCTGTGGGAGCGCACTGACCACCAGGGGGCAGCTCCTGCATTGAGCATCTGCCCCCTGGTGGTCAGTGTGTGTCATAGTGACCAGTCATTCCCAGTCATTCTGCTGTTAGGGTCAATTTGCATATTACCCTTTATTATATAGGAGTGCCTGGCCAGCCTGGGTGAGGGGCTGATGGCTGTTTGCAGGCTGGCCTCAGCCCCCAGCTACCCAAGCTCCCAGTGGAGGCTGGCTGGAAGCAGGTATCTGGGATTTATTTATCTTCTATAATTGAAACTTTGTTGCCTTGAGTGGAGGCCATAGCCAGCCAGGGCAGGCAGGAAGCTTGGCTTCCTCCATCACTGGGGCAACTAAGCCTCCTGCTTGCTCCAGCTCCATGGCTGCTGGCCGCCATCTTGGTTGGGTTAATTTGCATATAGTCACTCTGATTGGCTGGTGGGCATGGCTTGGGGCGTAGCGGAGGTGCAGTCAATTTTCATGTTCCTCTTTTATTAGATTAGATTTATCTATCTAGAACATATATAAACCAACTAAGAAGCTCCTAGAAATAGAAAGTAAATTCAGTAAGCTGGATAGTTAAACCAAAAGGTTAATATGTTTCCAAAACTAGAAAATGTAAAGCCAAATTTTTCACATGGAATAGTAACAGTAAATGTAAAAGAACTACAGAGGAAATTAACTTTACAATAAAGTAGATCACTTATTTCAAGGAAATTATAAAATTTTACTCAGAAGCATAGGCGCAAAATAAACATGTAAAAAACAGACAGGTTATGAGAGGGAAAGGAATACCTTTAGAGAGATACAAATTCTCCCCCAAATTAAGCTATAGATTTATTTCAATTTCAATAAGAATACCATTTTTTAGTAAATTAATAAAAATTATGTTAAAGTTCCCGATATCCAGGAAAAATTATGAAAAATAACAACAATGAGGGAGGACTTGTCCTATCAGATTTTAAAATGTAGTCTAAATTTATCATAAATAAGAAAGGGTGGTACTTTCAAAATAAAAATGAGTAACAAATATGTAAAAATCAGTAAATAAAAATAAAGATGTATTTCAAGTTGACACAGGAAGGTGAACAATTTAATAAATGGAGTGAGCAATGTGTAAAGAAATCAGGTAGATTCCTGCTTCATCCTTAACCTAAAATAAGTTGGAAATAAATAAGAAATTAAATTTAAGAGTAAAACCATAGGATTGCTATAAGCATATAAACATAATATTTATATACTTGATATAATAGATTACATACTTATATTTTATATTATATTACATTAAACTATAAATGCAAAAATAAAATTATGATATAAAAAGCAATAATCATAAAAGAAAAGTATATTTGACCTCCCTTAAATTTAAACATGAATTAGATACCCATTAAAAATGACAGTGTTGATATATATGCAAGCAAAGATTATGTGCATCGATAGCATGATGTCATTTTGGGAAAAAATCAATAAATATATGTTGGAATAACATGACTATATTATACAATTACAAAGTTGGATAGTCAGAAACATAATGTGTTTTTTTTTCCTTGAACCCATTTCATTTTCTAATTCTGAATCTCCACCTAGCCAACCTTATATCAGACAATTTAATTTTTGTATTATAATTCTGCACCATCCAGTGATGTAACATTCAACTTAGATTGTGCAAATCAGTTACAATTTGGTTTGCCTATTGTAAATGGGGAGAGGTTCTGAAGAGAAGTGGCAATCTTCTTCCTACGCTGTAGTCCACTGTTGTGTCATTACATTCCGTTGTCTCTCAGTCAAGTCTAGTGGGACTCAGGCAGAGTCCACATATGGCTGCAGGCAGCAACCTGGAAAGGTGATATATCAGAGATGCAGCCATTCTGCTCCTCTCTTCTCCTCTTGCCCTTCCAGCTTGCACATCAGCTGCCCCTCCCAGGTTAGTCATGAAGGTCACATTTAACCATTGTCATGAGCAACTCCCTGTTCTTTCACTCTTGGATCAGGTAAGATACCTGGAGACCTGGGGCTATTGGAGGACCCTAGCATGTCTAAATGAACTATGTGTCCATCTCCTTTGCTTTACCAATGCAGGATGGTGTGAGGCACATCTACTTAACTGTCATTTTTAAACTTCAACCAGAAGACAGTGCATCCATCTCCTTTTCTCAGGTATCTGCATACTCCCTGGGGGCTTTTTATGTTTCTGTCCTGCTTTTCCATTTGGCATTGAGCACAAGAGGTGGTGGAGGGCGGGGACTGCCCCAAGCTAGTTTCCCCTCTCTCTTCTTCATCTAAAACTATTACACTTTCTCTACACTCAAGGGTTCAAAGGCCTTTATTATGAGAAGGAGAGTGAAAAAGGACTTCTCAGCTCTTTACATCTACTGACATGCTTGGTCTCAGAAGCCCCTTCCTGTTCCATAAGAACTCATGACCCAGACAGTATATAGCCAGGAGGAACAGAAGAGATTAGTAAATGTTGTTTGATATTGAAAGTTGTTATAATACATTATGATTTCAAATTTCATGCTTCTACACATATATCTATATAATAAAAGCCTAAGTGACCAAAATGACTGGTCACTATGATGCATACTGACCACCAGGGGGTAGACGTTTAATGCAAGAGCTGCCCCCTAGTGCTCAGTGCACTCCCATAGGGGGAGCACTGCTCAGCCAGAAGTCAGGCTCACGGCTGGTGAGCACAGTGACTATGGCAGAGGCATCTCCCACCTCTGCGGCATTGCTAAGGAGCAGCGAGCAGGCGGGCGGTAAGGAGAGAGCATCCCCCAAGGGGTCCTGGACTGTGAGAGGGTGCAGGCCAGGCTGAGGTACACCCCCTCCCCCATGCAAGAATTTCATGCACTGGGCCTCTAGTCTGTAAAATAGTATATACACAACATATTGCCAGCTATTGGACTCTGATTTCGCAACCTCTGTACCTGAGTTCTGGCTAAGACAGAATTTAGAGACAAGACTCAAATACAAGCAAAAGTTTATTTAGAAAGTAACAGAGGTAGAAGTGAGCCTTGGAAAAAGTGAGCCAACTGGGCTGCGTGGGCTCAGGAAACAGGTTACAGAGGCAAAAGGGCCCTTGAAGCTTAGGAAAAATAAAGGCAGAGAGAGAGAGAAAGGACTTCCTTGGGGGGAAAAAGGGGGTGGGAAAGGCACAGGCTCAAGACAGAGAGAGAGCACACTGAGTCCTTTGTATTGAGGGTTTTTATCTGGAGATCTCAGGGAAGAAACTTAATAAAATACTCATCAGCTTTCCAGGTGTGTCCCCTCGGGGTTGTGCTCTCCACTGATTGTGTGTGTGTGTGTGGTGAGGGGGGTGTCGTCATTAGTCATCATAGTTGGTCCTCATGTCAGCCATGGCATCACCCTGCCTGGCCCTGCTGCTTTTCTGGCCCTGGAGCTGAAACACAACTGAGGCCTAGATATGATCTCCAGTTTGACCAATTTGCCAGAACATCATTGTCCTGAGGGCTTAATGCTTAAGGGAGTGGTCGTGCAAGGGCTTGTTCCTCCTCTAAGGCAGTCTAACATCTGACTAGCAACATGCCAGGGAAGGAAGGGTCACCCTGGGGCTTTCCTTACAATTGTCTGTTGTTAGGCACCCAGGGCTTTCCACACTGGTGACCTTCGCATGTCTAACTGCCTACTATATCAGATGCAGTTATAGATATAGACATTAGAGAAATTATGATGATAGCTAGATAGAAATTAGCTTGCAGCCGATATATAAATAATTATTAATAATGGTTGAGAAGTGTTTCACAATTTTCCAGCACACATTGCATTCATAGATATACATTAAAAACATTTTTAAATGTGATTTTTCTAAATTCACAGCTGTCCAACCAATCTTCTAATTCACCTGTATAACAATTTATGTTTCAAAAGTTATTGAGACAACTACTGAATCATGTAGGCTCACCACATTTATAAGTGTGGCTCAAGCCTGGATTTGAAAAATATCTTTCTAGGAGAACAACAGACTATATCAGAATTAGTACAATTATGTGTTTCATTAGGCAAAGTCAAAAGAATCCGTAAAGTAAAATCCTACTTTACTCTTCCCGATATTAAAGCCAGTGGACAGTTAAGCAGGGTTGTGAGGTGTTATCTTTCTAACTCGCACCATGTGCTACAATCAAAACCTCTTCAGATCATTGTGATATATGGTAGCATAAAATATGCATATTTTTCAATATAAACTAAATTTTATTTCTTTATAAATGCTTATCAATTCAGAATAGTACTAGGGACATCTTTTCTTTTAAAAGTCTACTAATTATAAATCTTATTTTCCCCAACAATAAGGGAAAAAAATATGATTAACTTACCATATTAACCACAAACCCAAAGCTACAAATATTAAAGGCAGCTATATTAAGTGAATGGTAACAGTGAGATAAGCTAATCATAACTCAGAAATCTCGAGACCTACCGTGGATTGCTGATTTAGCACGGGGATAACTTTCCTGTCATGTTTCAAGAATCATCATATTTTATAATTGAATAATTTGATTTCTTTACCAGGATTGCATCTTGGAATAAGCAGTGATGTCAGAAATTGGTTCAATCTCTTACAATTTCAAACCTCTAACCTTAAGTCTCCCAAGGGACATTAGTTAAAAGAAAAAGGGGGAAGCCAGAAACAGCGCAATATTCTGACTTTCAGAAACTTCAAGTTTACAAGTGATGGAGAAAATTCTAGATAAAGAAGTTGATGTCAGTGCCTGACTGGTTTGGCTCAGTGGATAGAGCGTCGGCCTGTGGACACAAGGGTCCCAGGTTCGATTCTGGTCAAGGGCATGTACCTTGGTTGCAGGCACATCCCCAGTGGGAGGTGTGCAGGAGGCGGCTGATCGATGTTTCTCTCATCGATGTTTCTAACTCTTTATCCCTCTCCCTTCCTCTCTGTAAAAAATCAATAAAATATTTAAAAAAAAAAAAAGAAGTTGAGGTCAGGAATAGAGTACAGAGGCAAGGAAATCACTCAGAACCCAAGTCTCCTGCAGAGCTAGACCTCAAGATATTCAAGAAGAATTAAGGCTTCCCTCCTGCAACCCCAATCCACTCTGCCCTGATCCCACTGCCAGAATGTAAGCAGAAAACTTAATGTGACTTGGTTACACATTTATTCTTTGCCCTCTGTGATATAATTTCTTACTGCTTCTACAGCCTCAAGGGGCATATTATGGAGTATGTTTCAGTTACATTCCATTAGTCTAATAACAGGGCAAATCTTGTGTGTGTTTTAATTTTAATAATCCCTATGTCCATATAGCATTTTAGCAAAGCACCTTAAAATATATTGTTAGTTCCATGTGATCCTCACAACAATTTAGGCCAAGCATCAGAGTTCAATATAATAAATATAAACACTTTAAGGTGTGTTAAGAGAAATGAGTTCAATACAAGACATTAGATGCTTGCAAAATGATTACAAGTCTGGAAGGAGCTGGCTCCGGGCTGGGCCTCCAGGAATGACCCTGAACACCAAATGCCATAACACCAGGAGGGCAACTGATTCTGTTACAGTCAGAAAGTAAGAATCAAAGGCCACCACTGGAGCTGTTCAGTAGAGAACATTCCGCTAGGCCTGTGACCTGAGCGTGGGAAAGCATCTGTTCCTGTCACCTTAGCTGCCAGCTAGAAGTAGATGCTGGAACACTGCTGGAGAAACCCACATCTTTGCAACCTGTTTTCTGAGAGAGAGAAAAAAAACACACAAAGCTGCAGGGAGATGGCTTCCACTGATGTTGTCACAACCTGGTTATTATTTAAAGGAGAAAAGGGAAGACTATATATAGACATGCTATTTATACAGCTTTGCCAAAAGCTGCATTTAATTCTAAGTTCCCCACTAATTGATGGGGGAAGGGACTGGACAAAGGTAGTTTAAGCACATTCCCAGTAAAGTTTGAATGACATGGGAAGGTGCCTACCTGTCTGCCAGTCATAGCAGTGGCCAGGATGGGCGTGGCCACTGCAAGCAGGAAAAAACTAAATATTTAAACTTCCAAACAGAGAAAGTTTCTCTCTCTCTCTCTCTCTCTCTCTCTCTCTCTCTCTCTCTCTCTCTCACACACACACACACACACACACATACACACACACACACAGGCTGGGCCTTCTTGGGACTCCTGCTGCAGGGGGAGACCCTCCCTTGTGCCCAGGTGCCTCATGGCCATGTAGGGCTCCACACATGGACTTTAATTGGCTTGGATTGGATGCTGAACCACACCGGCTGCAACATAGAATGGAAACCTTGGACACGTGGCCCTCTTTCTGGCTCTGCTGAAACCCCAGCTGCACCCTTTCCAGGACTGGCTTAAGGGGCAGGAGACTCTGGAACCTGAGAAATGTAACTCCACGCCAATAAAACATTCTTTGCACATCCTCCTGTGCAAGTCTTAGAAAATTCATTTTCTGAAGATATCACAAGGACTTCATTCCCACTTGTGTCTGCGAAATCTGGCCCATTAATTCCTCCTACATCACCATGCTACTTCCATTTTATAAATCTTGAATAAATACTTCTAAATGATAGGATCTACTTTGCTTCCAAACATTAGCTGCAAGGGAACCTGGGAAACATGGATTTTTTAGCTTTCCAGCCTTTGCAGGATAAGACAGGGTTAGAAATGGATGCTGAGGCCTGGCCAACATGGCTCAGTGATTGAGTGTCAATCTATGAACTAGGAGGTCATGGTTTGATTCCCGATCAGGGCACATGCCCAGGTTATGGGCTCCCCAGTTTGTGCAGGAGGCAGCCAATCAATGATTCTCTCTCATCATTGATGTTTCTATCTTTCTGAAACAATAAGAATATTTCTGAAATCAATAAGAATATTTTTTTTAAAGAAAAAGAAATGGATGTTGAGCACAGACAACCATAGGCACCACAGGCAGGGGCTGGTACTTTGACTTCACAGAAGAGGAAATGAAATTCATAAAAATTAAGTGATTTGTACACTGCTTCAATGTTAAATAAATTGAATCACCAGGGATAGAACCTAGGAGTTTCTAGACCACATCCAGTGTACTTTCCATTTTACCATTCTATACTGATGATAAGGATTATTAAAGTAGAAAATAAATAAGTGTTCATACTCCATAAGGGGAGCTAACATTTCCTGACATTTATTTGCTCATCTATCAGGACATTATTATGTTTCAAAGAGGTCAACTTAGGAAGGATATCTAGATACAGAGCACTCTTCTCAATGGATGTCAGGCAGTTTGATATAGTTTAGGGTGAAGCAAGCTTGCAAATTGTGAACTCTTGTCTTCATTCAAAAATTCAAAAATTACTAAAAACCTAGAGACAGAAAAGGGCATCTAAAAAGACAGAATTCATGTTTATTATTTTTATTCCACAATAAAATTAAAAGCATATTTACAAAGACATGTAAAATTTCAAGGAGTAAAAGAAAAACATATTTATGATATCTGAATTAAATTCAGAATTGCTATTTGAGCCAAAGATAATATAAATGTAAGTCGAATAAACACTGGTGAAATTCTCTCTTAAAGAGATACTAGCCTTAAAGATGTAACTATAAAGCTACATAATGTAATTTGACTCTCTTATCAACTTTCATCTCCTTTTTAGTGATTGGTTTTTTTTAAAAAAGGAATTATTTTTCATATCTTCACTTGTAGATCTTAATTTAATCAAATGTGAAATTTTAGGTGCATTTTTAGCAGACCCAAACTCATCTCAAATTCACTAGTAGACATAAAGAAAATGGTTTTGGTGTCACTTTACAAATCTTCCAGGTAGCATTCAGTGCTCATTTTTGTGACTACCTCTTTAAAGGGAAGCACTTTGGAAGAGGTCTCCTGAGAGCACTTATAATAAATCTTTCCTGCTTTCTTTTAAGCAGGAAAGAAAAATCTACTTAAGACAATGCTTTAAGGCAAAATGTTACCTGACTTCAGATTCAAACTTTTCACTTATTAGGAAAGAAGTTAAAGTCCTCAGGGGGTGCTGAATCCATCTATTTTGAGAAGTAGAAATGGAGAAGCTACTTTAGGTAAATGGTGTCTAATGGTGGCAAGAGACAAGTCCCTGCTCTGCCAACATACTCTCTCCTGGAAGTACCACCACTCTATTCCTCAGGGAAGGTATATTAATTCTTCACTGAGAAACAAAAGATGGTGAAGAATAAAAGATGATGAAGAAATAAAAGATGATGAAGGTTTTAGTTATTGACTCCCTACTATATGCCAGCCATGTTAGATACTTTACATATAGGGTGTCCCCAAAAAGTATACACACACTTTGAATTATTACAAAGGCAGTGTTTATTAAATGCATTTCATTTTCAAAACGGAGCTATCAGCCGTTAAAGTATATACACATAATTTGGGACACCCTGTGTATTATCGCCCTTAATCTTCAAAACATTACTGTAAGCATTAATAATCAGATTACAGAAAGAAAACCAAGGCTCCGAGGAGCTAAAAATGTGCCCAATGTCGCACAGCTAGTAAGCACAGGAAGCAAGATTCAAACCCTGGTCAATGGGCTTTAAAGTTTTGTTGCCGACCCTGATAGGATAGCAATGAGAAATCCAGTAACTCAAGTAAAGGCTACTTTCTATTTAAAGGAGTTGCTCAAATAGAGATCGTCTGAGGCAAGCAATGCAGATTGACACAATGACCAAAAACCTACACTGTGTAAAACTGCAACACCACAGAAAAAGCTTTGCAATTTTACCTGAATGTCTATGGCAATCAATGTAAAGGTTGTTCAAGTTCAGCAAACTTGCCTCTAGCAAAACACAGATAAATTTGTTCTACTTATGGGAATGGAAGGAGAGGAAAGATTCTTTTTTTTCTTCTCATTTGCACATCTCCCCTGTGTTTGAATGTTCACCTTCACAGAGTTAAGAGATGCATCAGAGAAAGGGATGTGCCGCTATGAATAAACAAGTCATTCTTGACATGACAATCAACACCCCCTCCGCTCATCTATGTACCATTTTTTTTCTTAAGAAAAGATTGTTACTGATACAGGAGCTCATTTCTAGTTATTTCTTGTGCCC
The DNA here is from genome assembly GCF_000412655.1 of Myotis brandtii. Taxonomy (NCBI): domain Eukaryota; kingdom Metazoa; phylum Chordata; class Mammalia; order Chiroptera; family Vespertilionidae; genus Myotis; species Myotis brandtii. Next base: position 1,891,497 of record NW_005354291.1, on the reverse strand, counting down.
AAGGGATTTAGTCATTATACTTTTTTTATGACTATTCGGATAAAAATTCATTTTCCAGTTATAAAGCAGTCAAAAGCCAATGAATCTATTTCAGTGTGTTGTTTCTGCTGTTTATGGGGAAGGTGACTATTTTTGACTAGTCAAGTTCTTAAACTTTTATTTAATTGCATTTTTTTTCCTTTCTAGCACTATTTCTTCCACCAAATGTCTGCAACTTATTGTAACTCAGTCATTCAAAATCAGATGTGAAGTCAGAAGCATTGTAACTAAATTGTGTGGGAAGAAATACCCAGGGCTGTGATTATTCTTCAAGAAACATTTAGCTTTTCTGATGCCACATCGCATTATAATTTCATTTTGCTTCCAAGTAATGCGCACCTTAATTTTCTTTGACTTCACTACTCTAACAGGTTACCTTGGTTCCGACGCAGAAGCACTAAGCAACAAGCTTTCTGGAAGCTTTCAGATGTCAGGACTCTGTACAATCACCTTAACCAAGGATTCTTAAGGACATTGGAACAGTTTCTGCCTTATCTTCTGCTTTGCCTGGGGACCATGGAGTCCCAGAGAAATGAATTTCTGACATACTGAGATGGATGTGCTAGGGAAAGGGGTTGTTAGGGTGACATAATGAGACTGAAAAAAAATGTATTCTCTACCTAGAGCAATACTAAAAGGGAGTTGTTTTTCTGAATACAGTAGGAGACTATCCTTGAAGTCATAACAATTGCACAGACAGCTCCTACCATCACCACTACCACCACCATCTCCGCCCCTGCACCACCATGCTAATTATTCCCCATTTGCTGTTTTCCATTCTCCCTAGACCTAGATCCATTCTCTGCTATGTTCTATGTGTGCCAGAAAGGCTGATTCCTGCAAACTACATTGCCTGGGCCAATGGGAAATCCAGTAGGAAATTAGAAAGAGAAAACCCCCGTCAGTGTGGCACAGTGGTTGAGCATCGACCTATGAACCAGAAGATTCAAGGTTTGATTCCAAGTCAGGTCACATGCCCGGGTTGCGGGCTTGATCCTCAGTGTAGGGCATGCAGGAAGGAGGCAACTGATCGGTGTTTCTCTCTCTGTGTCCCTCTCCCTTCCTCTCTGAAATCAATTTAGAGAGAGAGAGAGAGAGAGAGAGAGAGAGAGAGAGAGAGAGAGAGAGAAAGAGAGAGAGAGAGAGATCAGGGTTATTCTTGGCTTGGTCATGCCTGCTTCAATCTAGGATTCTAACAGTGACTGCTCTCACAGGGCTTTGGGGAACTGCTCTTCCCCTCCAGGTTTAGGGATGGTAACACCTTTCCATGTTGCTAGTCTGAAGTAACTCAGCTTCTCTTGTTTGTTACCTTACTCAGTGCCACACATCCCTGATGAGTATTTTCATTAAATCCTCCTCAGAATTCCATCAGTGTGCCTTCTGTCTCTTGCTGGGCCCCTGGCTGATACAGTAATTGGTTCCAGGAGTAGCCTCAAAAACAGACCTTCAGACTGAAATTCTAGTATTGATTTCACACATATTACTTTATAACGTACAGATGACTTGCTACTCAGGTGGGAGAAGGTGGGAGGATAACCAGTGGAGGGCAAGATTGGGGGAGACTAAGTATCTGTGTCATTTAATTACGATGATGATAAAGATGATAGGCTCCTTCTCACTCTAATGGGGAGCTCACACAAATAAAAAATAGAAGCTTAGGGCCTTGAATTTTCAACTTAAGATATGATGGAAAACTGAAAGGGTTCTAATCAGCTTTAACCTGATGGCATAGGTTGCAGAGTTGCAATACTGACTAAATCTCTACATTCAGTGGGCTTTGAGAGTTCAGGTAAAATTAGGATTAGCAGTTCACCTCACGTCTCAGGGTCCCACACCTTTGTAACCAGGGCTTTAACTGTAATTTGAGAGGCTTGTAATAATGAGGCAGTGCTTGAAAAAAAGTGAAACGCTGAGACTTGAGATGAGGTCCTTAACTTGAACTCTGAAAGCCGTCTGAATTTTCTTTGCTTGTTGAAGCAGTCCCTCCAGCCTGTCTGAGAAAACTACTTTCAATGGCTTCATCTGGAGCACTTGCCTAGCAAGGACATTCCCATTCTCCTCAAGGTTAACCGTCATTCATTGCTTCCATGGCCAGAAGGAGAGTTTCAGAATATTCTCAAAGATAAGATAGATTCTACACCAAAGGGGTGACAGGACATGGCCAGTTTTTATAGTCAGAGAATGGAAGAAAGGGCAAAGATGTGTAGAAATCGATTCTAAAGGAGCTAGGCCAAGGAGATAAAAATATGAGGTTGGCTGAAGATGAATTTATCAATATGGGAAAGCTTGCCTAAGAGTCTACCGTAGATATACTGAGTCTGCTGAAACACTGGGATAGGCTCTAACAGCTTGCTTGAAGCCTGGACTCAACAGTCACCTACAGAAATTAGATAGAAATGCCAGGACTTCTCTGCAACAAACATCAAAGAAATCAAAGGCGAAGTGAACTGGGAATCCTGGAGTGGACCTAGTTTGTGTAATCTGCCCTTCTCATACCTTCTGGAGGCTTCAGAGGACTCCTTTCTTCCCCGTTGTAATAACAATACTTAGATCCAGAGACAGAGAAGCATTGATTAACCTCAGAGGGAAGGCGGGGGCGGGGGTGCGGGGGGACAGGGAGAGATCAACCAAAGGACTTGTATGCATGCCTATAAGCATAACAAATGGACACAGACACTAGGGGGGGGTGAGGGCATGAGTGGGGAGGTGGGGGGGAGCAATGGGGGGATAAGGACACATATGTAACACCTTAATCAATAAAGAGAAAAAAAAGAATACTTGGGTAGTGAGCATCAGAATCCCAAAAAAGTATCTTGTGGTTGCCCTCTGTAGGCCAGAGATGTTAATGAAGTAGTGAGCTCCCTAATCTCAAGGAGAATGGTGAGGCCTTAGAGTGGTAGAGACCAGGTGGCAGAGTTCAGTTTCAGGGATGATGTTGGCACAATCACTGCCATAAGCCACAAGGACAGATGGAACCCTAAGCGTTTTGATCAACATGGTTATGTGATTGTGGCTAATATTCTTTGTGAGCATTTTAGGAATGAAATACATTGTCAGCCTTCTAAGATATCACTTAGTCTACATTATCAGACAAAGTCTTTCTCTGGTAGGCAATTCCTGAATCAAAGTGCTTTAGTGGGAACTCATGGCCTCAGTACTACCCAGTTCACAAACCTTTTGAGATGGAGGCTAATTTCTTTTAAGGAGTCACCAGGAAATGTGGACACAAAAACATACTGTAAATCTTCCTCCGAATTTCCCTCCAGAAGATCCGTGGCCATTACACAGGGTGACAGTGAACAGGGAAAGAGAAATAACTGTATCACCTAAGAGTTATTAATTACTGGCCACAATTTAGCGCTAATCAGTGTGAGCACAAAGTCAGGAAACAAATGGAGTGTTGGCCCATCTCCACCTATCTCAACAGGCTTCTGGTGGTTATTTCTCCTGTTCCTGATTGTATACTTGGAATAATCACACTTTACAACCGAAACATCCTTATGTTGGTTCTCTGACCCATGCAGTAAACATTATTATGGTGGGAAGAGCCAAATAGAGCCCCTGGAATTTCTCCTGTCAAATAGTAATCAGAAAGCAATACCCTGGAAAAATTGCAGAAATGTGTGTGGCTATCAAAGTTTGAAAGAGGCAGACAGTCATCCCTGCCCCATCAGTTTGGCTGGAATAAAGGCCAAATGGATGCTTTACCGGTAGAATGGCCCTGAGTTGTTTGGTGCCACCAGCCACAGCGACTGATCCAGATGTCATGCCCTTACTGGAGCTAACCAACACAGCTGCTGGTTCTTGGAGTGTAGTTATCAATCTAGAAAGCAGTTTGTTTTGTTGGTGGTTTGTTTTGTTGTGTGTGTGTTTTACCTGTTGTGAATTAGAAAAGACAATCAGGAGAAGTCCATCTTTATCTAAATAGTAATAACAGAATTACACTTTAAGTTTCTTACCTCAGGACGACATCAGCTCTCCTGATCTCTGTCATAATATAATTCAGAAGAATCTCAACCATATTGAAATCTCAGAAAATATCACTCTGATCCATTAGATTGAGGACATTATACTAATTGGACCTGGTAAGCTAAAGGTCACAGCACCTACCATATATGTCTAGTAAAACCATGTGTGCTACTGAGTAGAACACAAACCCCACAAAGTGCAAACATTCTAGTAACCCATTGGTGTACAGCATGTGTGGATATCCCGTATAAAATGAGCAACAATTAACTGCACCCTGAGCTTCCTACTGTGATGAACAATGCACCACATTTAATGTAAGTCTTTTGTTTTGGAGGAAGTGTGTATTACATTTGGGAACACTGCTGTAAACCCATTTCCTAAGTAATCTACAGGATACACATTTTAATTGTTGCCCAGAGAAAGGAAGGGCCAGGTTGCTGCACTTCAGCCGCATTTATGGCAGTCTGAAAGATGGTCCTAAAAGGAAATACTAGGGAATACTCCCACTAAGCTTTCCAGCTGCCCGACAAATTTCATATTTGCTAGTGCACAGTCACATATGTGATTCAAAAAGGAAGGCAGGAAGGCAGGAAGGCAGGAAGGGAGGAAGGAAGGAAGGAAGGAAGGAAGGAAGGAAGGAAGGAAGGAAGGAAGGAAGGAAGGGAGGGAGAAATGACTCTCCTATTGGCTGGTTCTATTTCTCTGGAGAACCCAGACTGATACAGAGACAAACTGTTAAGGTGAACTCATCTAGGACCCGCAAGAAAGTGGACCTATTTTTAGGCCTCCTCAGACATTTATTTCAAGAAAGCAGTCATTGCTCTCCAGATGTTGATTCCTGCTTTCAGTTGAAATGTATGTAGGGCCTGGGGAAGGAGTTAAAGGAAAAGTACTATTTGTTTCTGTTTCTAACTTCCATGTGATGATCTCTCTTTCCACTTGTGCTACTGGCATCACTTTCCTGTAAGCCACAGTGGTATGCTGAACTGCAAATATAAAAATGATGTTTTGGATCCAATAACATGAGCTGTTTCACTGGAGCCGAGATGGATTCTGGCACCTGGCGCCCCTATGACCACAGTGCACCATCTCTAGGAGAGCTGGCAGCTGCCGTGGCAGTGAGCGAACACAAATAGAAACTACTGAGCTTCCTATCTTCACAGCACAAGCGTGGCTCCCTGATAGTGTTCAAACCTGGAGAACTGCCCAACTGCCTCTTGGTTTTCAGAAGAAAAAGGAAAAGATTAAAATCTACTGGAAAAATTCAGGGACTGGGGGCTCCCTTTAACTCTTCAAACCAAAACAAATGTATTTAACCCTTAAGGTAGCCTACCACAGTGTACATAATAAAGCACTCCAAATTAACAAAAAATGTCAGTAATGTTTCAGTATCATTTAGCAAAAAAGTCCTCATTGTGGGTTTACTAAGACAGTGACTGCTAATGTATTTTTGCAACTTATTAAATACAGAAACAGAAGCCATGAACCCTTAATTCACAGCAGGAGCATGGAACTGTTATGATGCAAGCTATTCTGAGTTAGATATGCGTAGACTAGAGATAGACTCTATTTTATGCTCCAACCTTTTGGATACAGGAAAAGAACCAATACAACTTGGCTTCAGCACAAAGGGCTCTACCTCTGTTCTCATTGTGCTGGGTGGGGGGGCAGAGGGAAGGGAGTGAGGGGGCTGTGGAATCAGAAAGTGGATCATTGTTAGGCTCTGGGACAGCTAACTGTGCTCTCTCTCTCTCTCTCTCTGACTGATGGGTCTCCCTCTATTTCTGTATTTCTGTGTATGTGTGTCTGTCTCTCTTCATGTCTGTCACTCTGACTGCTTTTGTCGCTGTCCCTAATGCCACCAGGTCTTATCCTTGCTTCTGTCTTCATGTCTATTATTTTCGCTCTGTGTTTGCCCAGATTTATCTACCCATTTACACATGAATCCCAGTTCTGACTTAAGATCCTTTATAAATTTAGCCCGGCCAGTGTAGCTCAATAGTTGAGCATCAACCCATGAATCAGGAGGTCACAGTTCAATTCCTGGTTAGTGTACATGCCCAGGTTGTGGGCTCGATTCCTAGTAAGAGGCATGCAGGAGGCAGCCAATGGATATTTCTCTCTCATCCATGTTTCTATCTTTCTGTCCCCCTCCCTTTCTCTCTCTCTAAAATCAATAAACATTTTTTTAAAAAAAGATCCTTTATAAATTTAAATGTCAACTTGGAATAGATCTGTGTCCCAATTCCAGATTGCTAGGAGAGGACTTAGTTGGCCAAACAGATCATTGATACCAAGCTGTAGCTGGTTCTGATGAGTGTTACATGGGTGACTGCCCATTCAGCTGAGGCTTAGAACACACCTTCTGAGAAGGACGTGTATATTACAGGAAATGTGTGTACTTACGTGACTTATTAAGAACCCAAAACACCAGTTTCTCCTAGCAACTATTCATTAAGGTACTTGAAATATCCAGTTGATTTTGACTTTAAGGCTAGTGTCCAAAACCAATCTAGGAAATTATACATGGGACAAAAAGAAAAGGCATTTAAAAATATAAAAAGAGCCCTTGACATCTCCATTCACAAGGGCTATTGTACTGTTCTACCAACAGGCAGGCGGCTCTTGGAGACACCCACTCGAAGCACTTCAAAGGAGGACTGTGGTGGTTGCCAGAGGGAAAGGGGGTGGAGGAGAAGGGTAAAGGGGGGCAAATGTATGGTGACAGAAGGAGACTTGACTTGGGGTGGTGAACACACAATACAATATGCAGATGATGTATTATAGAATTGTACACTTGAAATATATATAATGGTATTAATGAATGTCACCCCAATAAATTTAGTACATTTTTAAAGGAGTACCGAATATCAAGAGTTTGGATGGAGATCCCAGCCACCAAAGAATATGTCTTTTCCTGGCACCTTTTTCTAAGAAAGGAGCATGGGTAAGAATATCTGCTCCTAAAAAATTAAACATAACATTATATAATTCTTCCAATATCACTGCCCTCTGCAGTACTTTATCATACATATAAGTAGAAGCACTAAGATTGTTTTAATCATAAAAAATTTAAAAAGTGAAATTATATCCTCACAAAAAAATTTAATGTTTATAGACACAGACAGGATGGGGTGTAAAGTTTGTGCACAAAATGTATATGTAATATTAGAGGGAAGATGGGATTAAAATTAATATGTAGGAAAAGCATAAAGTTCAACCTAAGCTTTAACAAGGAGCTGAAAATTTGGAGATAATGGATGGGGCTATTCAAATGAGGTAACTCCTTTTGGAAAAGCTGGACTGAATCTCTCAACAAATAAAACGACACTGGAAGAAAAGGTCAAAGAAATATAGGCTAAGAGTATTGGTAAGAGAAGGAAGAAAAGTTGGAATGGAGAGTGTAGAGGGAAATCAAGGATTTCATTTGGTAGCGAGCAAGGTGCTAAGGAGTGGAGTTTGCACAAAGCACTACCTGGAGTTTCGGAAGGGGATCAAGAGACCAGACATTAAGTCAGCAAGTCTGGTAAATTAGTTTGGAAAAATATGCAGCATAAATTGAGTGATGGCGTGCACAGGGATTATAACCTTGCCCTGTTATCGTCAGCAGGGTGCTCTTCAGCACAGAAACACACCTAATCAGCCCGGGACCTGCAGATCTACACAGCGCATTCCTGCCTCCTCACCTTCCACAGCAGGCCTCACACATCGCCCTCACCCACCACTGGAATTCACCTCTTCTGGACATTGCCTTCCTGGTTCTGGAAAGAGACAGATTTTAGCTAAACAGGACACAGGAGCCACTCATTATACCTCATGCCCCCTGCCCTAAACAGAACTCTTCAGACCTGCCAATATAGGGCAAAGCCAAATGAGTCTCAATGTGTACAGGGATGAAAATGTAGAAGAGGCACCTTGAGGGTCAGAAGGAGGAGAGAGAATGACACAGAAAATAAACAATCATGAGAGATAGAGGGAGAGGGAGGGAGGGAGGAAGGGAGGGGGAGAGAGAGAGAGAGAGAGAGAGAGAGAGAAGGAAAAGGAGGATTAGGCTCTGCTCAGAGGACACAGTGAAAAAAACCAGACTTTGAGGATGACTTGAGGACAAATGAGAATCATGATGTCAAAAAAGAAATGGGAAGAATAAGAAGGACACGGGAGAAACACTTGAGAAAATAAAAAGAGAGTATGGGGTCAGAAAAGAAAAGTTAATTTTTTAAAAACAGAAAATAATGGAGATACAAGGAAAGCAACAGAAAAGCAAAGCAAGTGAGCTGAGGAAGAGAATAAGAGAAAAATCTGTATGGAGTGTGAGTCCTTTTGGCCATGGCTGGCCAAGGTCACTGTTACAAATCTACATTTCATCAGGCTAATCAGAGAGAGAGAGAGAGAGAGAGAAGCATCTGCATAGAAACCTAGGATAAGGTTTTGAGTATTGGGTTTTTAGTTCCCCTTTGCTAATCAATTAAAAGGGCATCAAAATACTTGTTGCTGTTTTTTTAAAAATTATGCAGTCATATAATTTGTTTGCATTTGGAAACTAACCACCTTTTGAAATACATGTCTTTAAGTGAATGAATAGTCTGTTCTTCCACATGTGACCAATAATTAGCCTATAAGCCCTAAAGCTGCATACCAGTGTAGCATAAATAATGCATTAATTTTCTAAGAGCAACAAATCAAAAGGACCTTAAAGGAATGAAAAATCTCATAGTGATATTAACCCAAGAGTCTTCTTCAACCTCTTCATCATTAATCTAAACACAATTACCAATGGCAGAGTGCTCCGCAGGAGCTATGGGAAAACAACTTTTAGCCTGTGATCTTGTTCCCTCTGACAAAAGAAAATTTTAATAAAGGAGAATGATAAAATTTTCTCAACAACCATATGCATTATTGATTATGTCATTTATCTCCTATCTAGAGTTAAGTGCTGTCTCAGATGGATTATATTCATGCGTTATGCTCTCAGTGTTGTGTCTTACATGTGATATTTGATGAGTCCTTCTGGGTACCTTTCAAGATTTATCTGTAAGAGATGGTACACTGATAACTTTTATTTCCCTATTATGTAACCAACAGTACAGCATCAATACTGAGTAATCATTTAAAAGCTGAGAGCCGCATTTGCTCCAAAAGCCCAGCTGAAAGATAATCTACAAAATTGTTTACAAGGTTCTTCCCACTCTGTTCTTATTTTATTGCTCAACTATTTAAAATAGGAGTTGAAAATGTCTCAAAGAGTCCCTTGTGGATATGAAGATTAATAGGTTTCAGATTTTGTTGACGCATATGTGTTCATCTTTTAGAAAATCCTTTCAGATAAGAACTTGATTGATTGGAGGTGTGACAGTCCATCATGTTCTCAGAGACTGTGACGCTCAGGGAGGTGGGTAGACAGAGGGCCAGAGAATCCTGGCAAACAAATGACACACCCTCCATGCTCCTGGGAAACTTTGATGTGATGGCTACCATTTCTTCTGCTCAATCATTTTGGTCTATGCTATGGACCAAATGGATGTTTCTCCCCAAAATTCACATATTAAAACCTAATGCTCAATATAAAGCTATTAGGAGCTAGGGGTCTTTGGGAGGTGTTTAGGTTATGAGGGTAGAGCTCTCATGAGCGGGATTAGTGTTCTAACAAAAGAGATCTTGATCTAAAGAAACCACATTTGTCGTATTTTTTCTAAAATATAATACCCTATCTATTTTTAAGTGGAGGACTCCTATCATCACTTCACCATTTCTTGATAGACTATAACCATCAACTATTATGCCACACATCAATACAATCAGTTTTATTTTGGGTTTTGGGATCACTGCTCTTGTCGCCATGGCTCTACAACTGCCTTAACAGCTTTCTAGTTTGTTTGTTTTTTTCTAATTCCAATTAATCATGGGATGAGACACTGGAGAATAAGCTCATTAATTAACATGTAGATGTCAAATAAGGATGAATAAATCTGTGAGGGAAGTATTTGAATCAGTAAATATCTATTGATTTTACATATCATTTCCCTATACATGAACTTATATGATACCTAAAAAGCCTGTAGATAAGTATTAGTAACATATGATATTACGGAAAAAGAAACTGAGATTGGAGAAATGAAATAACTTATCCAACGTTACTTAGCTTTAAAATTGTAGCATAAAACCTCAAACCCAGTTCTTCTTGCAAATCAACTCTAAGTACCGTGTTAAAAGCAACTTCAGGATTTTTGTTTGTTTGTGCTTATTTGTTTGTTTGTTTGCTTACTTGCTTGCTCCTGACTGAGGAATTGCAATCCAGAACAAAGTTCCCTAAACATGTTTCATTAAGCACAAATGATACAAGATGTAAGTGTTATCCAGTGAAAGAGGAAAACACTGGATCAAACAACTTGCTTTACTATAGGACTCCTCAGAGATTTTAATAAGCTAGCATACTCCATAAATCTCAAAAAGTAGCAGTTCCATCAAAAAATAGTAGTTGGATCTTGAGATGACCCCGTGTAACGAATACCTCTTCAGACTTCCAAAGAACAAAGTGCAGAAAATAACGTCCTGGTCAGGGAGGTTGTTCACCAGACCAAGTAAGTGAGGTCTGATAGTCTTGATCTTTGCATTCCCTTCTCTTACCATCTGTTAATATAACAGAGATTAAAATATAAATTCTGGGAAAGCTTGATGTTCATGTAAACGATTGTCTTTTGATAATATAGAATTACTTTTAATAAAAGGGATAGGTAAATCTTTCAGATGTAGTTTCAGAATACACCTATAAGCTATGTTAATAACATTTAATCAGAAAACATTGATATAAATTGGAACCTCTTAGACTGAATTCAGAATTAAACCACACACCATGACAGACCACAGCACTGTTGTACCACAACCTCACCCTGAGAAATGATGCACTGTTCTTAGATCTTTATGGTCTCCATAATACCCAAAATAATTCAATGATTTCTAACTTCACAAATTGCACATAAAACATTTGAGCAATCCTTCAAACCTCAACAAATAATTTTTAAAGTAGCTAAATTTGTTTGTAGTTTATTAAAATGTTTCATGAAATAGCACCATCTACACTAATAAAAGAGAAACATGCAAATTGACCATCCCTCCGCTATGCCCACCAGCCAATCAGAGCGATATGCAAATTAACCCAACAAAGATGGCGGTTAATTTGCATACACAGGTGTGGACCGAAGACTGAAGACAGCATAGAAGGAAGCCAAGCACTGCAGAAAGGAGCGAAGCAGAGGAGAAGGGAACGGAGCCGAGGCAGCAGATATGGGAGTGGAGCTGAGGGAGCAGACACAGGAGGGAGCAAGGCAGTGGAGATGGGAGGAAACAAGACAGTGGAGAAGGGAGCGAAGCCCGCCTCGGTGGGCTTCGCTCCCTTCTCTGCTTTGCTCCGGCCTCAGGAAGCCCTATTCTTGCAGGAATCTTCCTGCAATGGGTCTCTAGTATATATATATAAAACCCTAATATGCAAATAGACCAAATGGTGGAACAACCGATTGCTATGATGTGCGCTGACCACCAGGGGGTGCACACGGAGCACGGCGGGCATCAGCAGCAGGTGGCAGAGCACGGAACATGGTGGGTGCCGGCCGTGGCAGGATAGTGGAGCAGATGAGAGGGGATGCCAGACCAAGGCGGGGTGCCAATTGCTGTCATAGGGGCGAGCCTCTGGTGGTTACTGAAAATTTTTTACACCTGCATGCCGCGGTCCCACCTGGTGCTCACACCTGCTGCTGGCGCCGGCCCTGCTCGCACCTGCTGCCAGTGCCGGAGCCACCACTCATACCCATTGGCAGCGCCTGGTCCCCATGACTTGGCACTGTCAGCAGGTGCAAGTGGCGGCTGCTGGCCCTAATCGCCTTTGAGGGCTTCACCACCTACCCCTGCTTCTGAGGGGCAATCGGGGCAGCAGCTGCCACTCGCACCCGCTGATGGTGCTGGCCCCAGTCGCTCCCATCAGTGGGTGCGAGTGGGGCCAGAGCCATTAGCGTGTATGAGCGGCAGCAACAGGAGTGAGGCTACCAGCAGACCTGGGACCAGAGGCCACAGCTGGAGAGGCAGGGCGGGGGCATGGAGGATGGGCAAAGACCCACCCCTGTGCCCACCACAGCCTCACGGTCCACAGTTCCTTTCAAGGTGCACTGGGCCCCTAGTTTTAGAATAATTACAGATAAGGTCATTAGATAGCCCACCAAATATAAGATTCTTTCCCAAAGCTGCCTCTTGATAAGGTTTTGCATCATGAAAATTCTCTTGGCAACATGTTGCATTAACATCTGTGAATGAAAATTTTGCTAAGCATTTTATATATATTACCTAATTTAATATTTAAAACAGCCCCACAAAGTAAGTACCTTTATTATTAAAATAATAAAATTGAAGTTAAGAGAGATTAATTAAATTTCCTAAGGAAGCAGAGCTAGGATTGAAAGTCAGGCTGCCTGATTACAAAACTTTTACTTAACCCACCTTTCTCTGTGATACTCATATTCAGTTACTGCTTCATATACTAAACATACTAAAATCCTGATGTCCCAATTTAAATCATACAGAAGCCATATAAGGCTTAGAAAGAAGAATGTATTCTCAGTAAGATTCCTCTATTTGTACCTTAGCAAGCTTCTTACAACTAAAAAACATCCCTTCATTAGCTATGACCTATAACTAACCTCCCCTCTGCAATTGCAAGTCAAAAGACCATGGAATCTCATGATTTTTCTTCTCTATTGACATTTCTGCTGTCTCATCAAGGCCTGTACAAATGGAACTTAAGTATAATTAAATAAAGTACAAGCTAAACCCCAAATAAAAACCAACGGAATATATATGAATGGCAAAGCAAGCCAGGTCTAAAATCCATGACAGCTTTACCAGATAACTGGTAGATACTCAACATGCAATTCTGGATTTTGTATAAATTAATTTTAATTCAAAAGTCAATAAAAGGGAGGACTCATAGGACGAATTTGGCTTTCAGTACAGAAAAAGTTGGAAGTGGTCTAGAAGGGCATCCTCTCAATCAATGAAACCACAATTATTTATTGAACATTTACCACCACTACCACTAAACCACAATGTTTAGAATCCCAACCCTTGAATTATCAATTGGGGTTAAAGCATGACCAGAGAATGAATATGTGTAAGTATGAATATATATTACTTGGAGAGAGGAAGGCAGTCATTGTTCAGAAACTATTATAGTCGCAAGATATCTAATGCAGAGACCCAAGGGGATAGAATGAAGACAGGTAAATTGTGATTGATTCTGGAGAAGTCACATCAATGGAGTGAAGCCCTGTAGGACCAAAGATACACCAGAGCTGTGGAGCTACATTCCAGAAGCTCCATTTAGGAAAGGAGTAAAGGATAGTGCTGAGACAGAATATTGGGGCCGACACAGCAAGCTCACCTACAACTAATGAGAGCTTTTTTGTGCTCCATTTGTCCAGGTGAGTTGGTGACCCTTTACAATACAAAACACCTTCTGGCATTAGAAGCTGGGACCCCCACAGATGGAATTACAATGCAACAACCATGGATTTCCCTGGTATCCCTCTCATCGCTATGAGTACTCATCTTCCAACAAAACATGCCCTTCATCTATGGTAGGATGATAAGTGTTTAACTGGTTCTCCAAGAGTTTATTATAAATACTAGTAGTACTGCTTTAAGACACCTAGCATGCAATTTACTAACAAAGGTAAAATACATAATAATCATATTGTAAATTCCATTCCAGAACTTTAGGGTGACTTGCTGTTTCTTATCAAATCCACTATCAGTTTTTTTTTATTCTGTCCCCAACAATAGTTCCACAAAATTGGACTGTGTATAAATGCTTGATTATAATAGGATTCAAAAGAAGTTACTTGTGTCACTGACAAATGAGTATAGCTCTGACATAAATGTTGGTTGACATTTTTTTTATATTATAGAATGAATCTAAAGTGAAGCTATGAGGATGTATGTCAGACTTCACTCAATTTTCAATGACATGAGCAAAAATTTCTTTGCTGAATCAAACAGTAGTTTTCAAATACTAGAAGAATATTTTCTTAATTTTATGTGCTATTCACAGTGTAGCATCTATAGACATACACAATTTTCAATGTAACATATATTATTAATATTTTCTCCATCATTTTTAAGCCTAGACAATGAACAACACAATAATTTGTAGCATTTGTGATTTTCATAGTGTACTTCCATCAGATGGATTCCAAACCAACAAGGCAGATAGCATTGCACACTATTTCCACTATTCATATATCATAGATGTAAATAACATCCAAAACACAGATAATAGTAAAATAATTAAGAAGTGACAAGTCTTAAACATTTATTATCTTTGTTTTTAACATAGTGTTCAATTATAAGTTTACATAAATTAATTTTTGTAATAATTGCTATTTAACAAACAGCAAAATTGCTGTAAATTTAACAATTGGCTCTTGAGACCCAGAAGCCACTTTCTCAAGGGAAAAAAATAAAACGTCTCTGAAAGTATAAGGCAAATGAGACACATTTATTTTTCTCTACGTTGGTGTTTTGCCCTTAAAAAACATCAATTCCATGAAGAACTGTAAATGTTTGAAAACACTGATTTTGTGTTTATTTTAATACCTAATTCCATGCCTCCCTATTTCTAAGGGCTTATCCCTTACTCCTAACTGGTCCTCCAAACTGCCTCTTCCTCCTATAGCTCCGCTTCCAGCCACAGAGCTCCCAAACCACACTCCCAGCCCATCTCAGAACATCTGCCTTCAACCCAAGAAAAAGAAAACTAAAGGCAAATAATAATAATAATTAATAATAATAATATACAACTTCCTATACAAATCAGAATCATTTTGCATACAAGTGAATGTGAAAACTGCCTGACTTTCACAGAATTAGGTGCAGAAGTGAACACGCCACCTGGTTACTTCCTTAGACAATGTGAGTCCTTGCTGGAAATTATTTATTACACAATAAAAAAGAACAGGATGTCCTTTATAAAATATGTTTTTCTTAGGAACTCAAAATGTAAGCCTCTACCACTGACAAGGTGGCATTTTTAGATTAAGCCATGAGAAATCTAGCATGATTTACAAATACAACAGTCCAAGAATAGCATCCTTCCTGCCATCCGTGATTGGCATCGTTATTATAGATTCTATTATATTCTTATCTCACTGTCCAACAAAGCTATTCATTCAGCAACTAAGCTCACGTCAAAGACAAGGCAGAGTCTACTTATTTTCAGAAAAAAAAATTGCTTTTGAAAAACACCGTCTCATTGCTCAGACAGAACCAAGAGTGTACATGACACGGTACAAGGTGCTTCTGATAGAAGGTGGTAAGAAATGAAGTCGAAACAGAAGTACCAGCTGAGAAGGTGTTTAATCTTCGAGGTGTGAGGTATTACATTCTAGCACTCTCTCTGACTGATACCAGCCATGAAGGGAAAAACTAGCTAAAACATATGGGGAAAGTACACTTAGGCCCCTTTGATGTTTGTGTTGGCAAAGCACTTCAGCTTTCATTTCCAGTCTTTAATAAAAAAGCTGAAGTTTCTGGTTTATACATAAAGGAAGCTGAGATTGCTGAGTAGGGTCTATTGCACACACAAAGATGCAACCTTACTTCATTGTATGCCTGGAAATATTCATCTCAACACATACCCACATGCACACACACACACACACACACACACACACACACATACATAAAGGAAGCTGAGATTGCTGAGTAGGGTCTATTGCACACACAAAGATGCAACCTTACTTCATTGTATGCCTGGAAATATTCATCTCAACACATACCCACATGCACACACACACACACACACACACACACACACACACACACACACACATTAGAGCTATCTTATAAGCAACTCCATAGGTGCTTTCAACAAGGCCTATACTTTTCAAATGGAAATCTAATGAAATCCTGCAAATGCATATATTCAAAATATTGAGGGAAGTAGAACAGCCCCTCTTTCGCCACAAGATAGAACCTGAAGGTTATATGCATGATTGTGATGAGGACAATACAGGTCTCTCTGCCTGAGGAATGATCAATAAAACACATAACTGACTTTCAGCGGGTGAGGGGGGCAGACACAATAGCAGCAAACAAAGAAGGTTCTGTCAGTGATTCATGTATTTCCAACTGCCCTGGGCCTCCAAATCCATACGAACAGCAAGGGCTTGTCAGGGACTGTATGTGAGGTAGATAAATCTTAACATCAGAGAATCCAAGCCCCACATTCCATTAGTCTTCCTGATAAACCGCACAGCCCAGGTCTGTAGAGAGCAAGTCCCTCTCCATCCCTCTTCTCACCAATGATGCACACATGTGCTTCCACACACCTCTGGAACTGCTACCTCACACCATCCCTACTATGTGCTAATGGGGAAAACCTAGAAAGCATTCAAACTTATTTGTGCTTCTTAAGCACAAGTTTACCCAAGACAACTGAATAGAATTCCAGGAACTAAGAATTGGGACCAAATTCTGAGATCACCTAAACCGGATCCATCCAAAAGGAATCCCCTCAGTTGCCTTTCACATTGATAATGACCCTGCTTCAGTATCTGTCCACTGCATGCATCTAGGACATGCAGTCATGATGATGGGTCACATCTGGGCCACTGTAGATTTTAAGAAAATTCATCTTACCTTGAGTTGAGGTCTGGTTCCCCGTGGTTTTCACCTGGAGATTCTGGCTGGTCCTAGGGAGATACAAGAGGTATTTTTGTAAGTGATAAAGTCAAGGAGTTCTTATAGTTTTTAGTTCTAGAAAGTTTTTAGCATTGACATTTAAGTATATCAACACCCAATTTTCAGCACTTATTGATATACTTTTTTAGAAAAATATCAGTCTCTTTGTGCCTCAAAACTAATCATGACTTCTTAAATTTTACTGATGGAATTTTTACCTCTGTGTTGTAAGTCCTTTCAATAAACTGTAATTTATTGAAATTAAGGTGACTTTGTCTAAAAAAGATCAGTGTCTTTTACTGTTTTATCCTATATTTCAGATTTTAATTATACTTTTCCAGTTGGAAAACTAATATACTTGCTCTTAAATATAGAAGAAAAATAGAGCAGAGAAGTATTAATACCCAGTAATACAATATCCTGGGAAACAGTGGCTTGTCTCTTCCTTGTCCTTGCTCCCTACATTCTCTGGCAGTCTTTTACCATTCTCTCCTATCCTAGCCTTTGCCTGTTTTCATATTCTCCCAGACCTCTGCCACTCTTTTGCAGGCATGTGGCATTGCACTTCTCATTCCATCTTTTGGGTCCTTTAGAACATGAATTCATCACAGTGTTTTCTGTGAACTGTTATTGATTTTGTTGTTGTTATCTCTCCTTTATTTTTCTGCCAAGAACAATTAAGGATTTTACTATCAGATTTTCATACTTTTCATTTTTAGAGGACCTAAGCTTTCTTTAAGAGTATCTCATTTTGTGATGTGCCTCTCTCTCACCACCACCTTTCCTAACCAACTTTTGGAACCCAGTTTATTTAAAATGTAGAGGTATGCTTAACTGGAACTACTATTTTTTTTTTATGCATCATGAGACATTTTCACCCAAGATTCCTATCACTTATACATTTCAACTTCAAAATTGCTTTATCTCATCCAAACACTAAAGTGTTGGCAGGGCTCTGTGCTATGACTATTTCTGTTAGAATTAGAACTCAGATATGAAAGGATTTTAGGAATACACATACTAATGCATACAATTGAATTAAGAGATGAAGTTACTTTTTCTGACATACAGTAAATCTGATTGGCTGATTGGTTTGATATAAGAACTGATTTTGTCAAATAAGTAAAATAAACATTATGCATAAATTAGCTAATTCTGTAGTTCTGAGATTTTAACTATAATACATTTAAAGTATCTGAAAAGAAAGCATCTTATGAAAACTATTGACAAATGTGTACCAAAATTAATAATAATAACTATTGAATACATCTCAGGAAAGCCTTTTCGGTATACTTCCTATAAAATGAGAAAGCAAATGACTCCAGTGACAGGGTAACAAATCTCTTTGCAAGTCAGGATCCAAATTGAAGGGAACCTAATTGAATTGTCAGCTGATAGATTAATAAAAATATATTTGATGATAGATCACCATATGAATTTTTGACACATATTTGGAAGGAGTTCAAAGAATTGAGTGATATTACTATACTAAAACTCCTTCCATTTCTATCTCTTCATGTATAATAACGTTTTCTCAGTGCTTACATATATTTAAATATAAAAATACAATTGGCAAGAAATATTCAAAGTGATGAAAAGCAAGGACTTCCAACCACCAATTCTCTACCAAACAAAGCTATTATTTAGAATGGAAGGACCGATAAAGAGCTTCCCAGACAAGAAAAAGCTAAAGGAGTTCATCACCATCAAACCAGTGTTACATAAAATGTTAAATGATCTTCTCTAAGAAGAAAAAAAAACATAAAAAATATGAACAATGAAATGGCAATAAATATCTATCAACAACTGAATCTAAAAAAATACAAAAACAAGCAGAATAGAAACAGAGGCAAAGATACAGAGAACATTTTGATAGTTGCCAGATAAGAGGGAGGCTGGGGGAATGGGTGAAAAGGTGAAGGGATTAAGAAGTACAATTTGGTGTTACAGAATAATCATGTGGATGTAAAGTACAGGATAGGGAATATAGTCAATAATATTGTAATAACTATTTATGGTGTCAGATGGATATAAGATTTACTGGGATGATCACAGTAAATTATGCAATGTCTAATAACTGGGGTGTACACCTGAAGCCAATATAATATTATATATCAACTATAATTGAAAAATTAAAAATTATTAAAAAATAATTTTACAAAAATAGAAATATAATTGATGCTGAATTTGCTACAAATAATAACTAATATTTATCCAAGAGCAAATAGGCTATTCTTATTGATTCATCTTAAATAATATTTTACTTTTTACATTTAATAAGTATCAGAATTTATAATATGTTTTTTGATCAATTGGGTAGTAATAATCTATCCTATTTAATAAAAGGCTAATATGCAAATTGACCAAATGGTGGAATGACTGGTCACTAGGACATGCACTGACCACCAGGGGACAGACGCTCAATGCAGAAGCTGCCCCCTGGTGGTCAGCAGTGTTCCCACAGGGGGAGCACCGCTCAGCCAGAAGCCCTGAGCCAGGCTCATGGCTGGTGAGCATGGCAGCAGTGGCGCAAGCCTCTCCTGCCTCTGCAACAACGCTAAGGATATCCAACTGATGGCTTAGCCATCAGTCAGACATCCCCTGAAGGCTCCCGGACTGCCAGAGGGCTGGGCTGAGGGATCCCCCTGAGTGCACGGATTTTGTGCACCGGGCCTCTAGTATGTATGTATGTGTGTGTGTGTATATATGTGTATATGTGTAGGCCCTTCTTTCCCAGCTGCCAGCACCAGTTTCCCTCTGGCATCTGGGGCCTGGGCTTCCCTCCTGCACCTGGGATCTGGGCTTCCCTCTGTTCCCTGTGGTCGCTGGCAGGCACCCAGGACCCTTCCCTTGCAGCCCCAGCTTCATGGGGAAGGATGTCAGTCTAATTAGCATATTACACTTTTATTATTATAGATATATATAATATGTATATATGCCCAGTGAATGAAACAGCGGAATGACCAGAATAACCAGTGGCTATGACGCATACTGCTGCAGTCAACCAGCCTGATCCAGGCCCCGATTGGCCCCCAACACCCCGATCTGGGGTGGGGCCAGCCAGACAACAGCCCGCAGTCCCTTTCCCCCGCCAGCTTGGCCCGATGGGCCCCCATCAGGGTGGGCCAGCTGGAACCCACCCGTGCATGAATTTGTGCACCAGGCCTCTAGTAATTTTCATAAAACTCAATCTAGAAGAATTTTTTTTAACACTTTTTGAGCCTCATGGTCAAAAAATATATATAAGTCATTAAATTTTAATTTACACAGCTATTTTTGTTACAGAGAAATATGATAGATGACAAAACAAGATTTTCAGAAATATAAAAATATATTGTATTAGAGTAAAAGTTTACCAGAAAAATATAATGGAAATATTAAGTTCAAAAAAGAAAACAAAAGATATACATTTCCATCTAGTAAATAAGAGTTGGTTTATGCATTTTTTAGTTAATGTATCTTGAATCACAGAATTTAAAAATTGGAAGAGAAACTAAAGTTTAAGTATTAAACTGGTCTTCATTCTTATTTGCCTGTATTACCCCAAATAATTCTGAATAATTTTGTTTTCCTTTAAACATTAAATTGACTTCTAAATTTTTCCATCCTAAGCTTAAAAGGTTATCAAAGATGGAATTTCTGTCACAATGTAAATATTGACATTTAATTTATTTTTTATTTTTATGAGTTTATTTGAGCCAAACTGATGACATGCTGAGAAACAAGATCTCAAATGCTTTGACATTTAATTTTTTTGGTAAAGTTGGATTTCTTTTTTAAATATAGCCAGAGGGAATCCAAACACTATTGCAATTTGATGCTACTGTCATTCACATCCTTTATCACAATCACTGCTTCTGCAGCATCACTTCTCTTCTCTGCTCCTATTAACCTCTTCTGGGTGTTTCCCACTATGCTTCTGCCATCAAGTAAAGGGATTACCACATTCAATGTTTTCCAAACTTATTTTTTAAATTACGTTTCTTTTGAATCATACACCTTGCATAAATCACAAACCACTTTTTAACTAGTGAGCACATCCATCCTCTCAAATTTTGGTAGTAACTATGAATTTGCATTTACTTTGTGTTTATATCTATTTTCTACTTACAACATACCTAGTACATAGCAGATTCTCAGTAAATGTTTGCTATTATAGATATAACTAGAGGCCTGATGCACAAAAATTGTGCACTGGGGGCGGTCCTTCAGCCTGGCCTGTGCCCTCTTGCAGTCCTGGACCGCTTGGGGGATGTCCGCCTGCTGGCTTAGCCAGTAGTCAGACATCCCTCTCCCAGTCTGGGGCTCTCAAAGCCCAGGACCCCTCACTCCTTACCGCCCGCCTGCAGCTCCCACCACCACCGCTGTACTCACCAGCCGCGAGCCTGGCTTCTGGCTAAGCAGCATTCCCCCTGTGGGAGTGCACTGACCACCAGGGGGCAGCTCCTCTGTGGGGCCAGGGAGAAACATAGGAGGTTGGCCAGCCAGGGAGGGACTGCGGGAGGGCTCCAGGGCATGTCTGGCCTATCTTGCTCAGTTCCAATCGGCCAGACCACAGCAACAAGCTAACCTACTGGTTGGAGCATCTGCCCCCTGGGGCACATCATAGCGAGCAGTTGAGCGGCCTTAGCATATCATTAGCATATTATGCTTTGATTGGTTGCACGGCCGATCGGATGACCAGATACTTAGCATATTAGGCTTTTATTATATAGGATATTGTCTTCCTTGATAAATATCTCAAGTATACTCTATTATCAATCTCATACACATTGTTATATACATAATTTTAAGAAAATTTTCAGTTAATTTTTAGGAATACTAGTCAGTTTGCCAGTTTTTAATTTTTATTTAGACATTTTTCTTTTCCACCTCAGATTGCTACTTAAAATATGTATTCAGAACTGGGATATTATCTCAATGATTATGGATAGTATATACTAAAAAAAAAATCTTCATTTTATGGTTGTAGTATTATCGCAGAGTGATTTTTTACCTGATCTGAAATATACAAAAAGTTAATGACCAAGCTAGCCCTGGAAGCTAGATAGAATGGTTTCTTTAGCTATCTCCTCTGGAAAATGAAGACATGATCACTGCTAGTCCCCTCTCTAATTATCCCTCTCTTGCTTCAGCTTGCCAGCTTTTGTCATCATATACCATTGCTTTTCCATTATCAAAGTTTATAACACATATTCTTTTATATGACTATAATTCTCATTTTTATATCTAAAATAAAAATAATTCTAAAGATTGGAAACCATTAATATTATCATTATGTAAATATTAGTCACTGCAGAACCTAGTATATTACCTGGACAAATACAAAAAAAAACCAATTTATTTTATTCTAAACCCAGTGCTTCTTGAAGAATATTGAAGGCTCATGGTCAAATCAGTTATCTATTTTAAACTGTCAGTTACTCATATTTGCTTCATTTATCTAGGGTGAATTTCTTGTTAGCTTGTGTGTTTTCCCTTGAAAATCTAACGTTTTTCCCCCACTTCCACATTTATTTTCTTATTTAGAAAAAAAAATGCTTGCCTCCTCGGCCAAATAACTAAGTCATCCAGCTTCTTAATCAATAAAATATGTTGAGTGGAATACTGTTTTCTTGAAAACAATCTTCTTGGAGACCTGCTGCTATCTTTTCTAAACTCAGTGCATGTTTCTCACCCTGACATTTCTCTTTATAGCATTCCAAGTTCAATCCAAGTTGTTGTTGTTTTATTTCCATGCTGTTCTCTTGCTCAGTTTCCATTTATGTTTTGTTGGAGTACGTTCTTAAATTATTTTAAGTTGATAGTAAGTAAAATTCTTTCACATTTGAATATGTTCTTCCTTTTGCCATCACACTTGACTAATAGACTAGCTGGGATAAGATTTTTAGGTTCAAAATCATTTTTCTCAGAATTTGAAAACCTTGCTTCTTGACTTTCAATATATGTATATTGCTGGTAAGAAACCTGACAATGATTGAATTATTATCTCATTGCAAATTGTTTTGTTTTCCCTGGAAGTTTTGAAGGTCTTCTTTTGGTTTTAATCCTGAACTTTCATTAAGATAGGTCCAAAGTGGATACAGCTTCATTCATTCTATTCTGTCTTTAATCAACTCATACATTTTCTTCATCTCGGGGCAGTCTTTTTGGATTATTTTCTACTATCCCTTGCCTCTGCTCCCATCTTTATGTAAATCCAATTAGAGGTATATTGGACCTCCTAAACTGGCCTCTATGCCTTATTTTCTCTTTGTCTTTATTCTTTTACAATACTGATTATTTCCAAACTTTCTTTTCCTACCCTCCCATCTTAATTTTTATTTTAGTGGTCATATCTGTAATTTATAATAATTACTTCTCACCCTCTGGTTGATTCTTTTACATAGCAGTCAGTTCTATGAGTAACCTATTTTATGAAATATTCCAAATATACAAATTAGAACTTTTTAAAGTTCTCTTTTTCTTCACATGAAAAATATTATTAGTTTTTTCATTTAACTGTTTCAAATAACTTTTGATATTTCTCAAATGTAGGTACATTCTTAATTTCCCACTTGCATTTATGAATCAAATATTAAGCTTATAAATCAGTCATCAAACATTGACTCCCCCAGGATATTTCATAGTTTTGCTATTCCAAAAGGCTTCATCATAAACCTAAAGACCGGCTGCTTATAAATGCTTAGGCATGAAAGCCCTGAATAACCATGCTATGGACATTAATCATAGTAGCCCTAAAATTTAAAAGGTAATAATGCTGAAACTATATTAGATGCCCTTACACAATGGCTGCAAGTGGGAATCTAAAATAGCTAACCTCTGGAGATATAGCTAAAAATTAAGATCACCACTGATGTGATGGAATGAATAAGATAATTTATCTTCCTCATTCATCAAGGATATTTATCTGCGATAATTCTACTAATTTTGTTTTATTTTCTTAAAATATTCTTAATTCAGGAATACAGATAGTGGGTAGTAAATAAACAACACAGATTTGAATTCCCAATACCTGTGTTCTAAGCCTATTTCTGCCGCCAACTAGCCATGAACCTGTAAGAGAGTCATACCTTCCTTGGATCATAACATGGTGATGCTCGAGGTGCTGCCCATCCTACTATTCTACAATATTAGAAATTTAAGTGTCCATAAATAATTTTTCTGATCCTAAGAATGCATAATAAAATCAAACATTAAGACCATATAAATCACATGTCAATGCATATAACACATTTATATACACATATTTATTCAAAAGGCACTGTATTTAGTGCTAACAATAATCTTCGTTCTCTCCAGAATGCTGTGACTGGTCTCCACATAAATTTTTTATCCTATACAACATACTGATGAGTTTTTAAGCACATAGAACTCAGAGGAGTACTTGAATTACATTGCTGTAATATATTTAATCAATAATATGAACCTAAAGTAGAGCTTTTCCCAATGAAACATCCATTTTAATATACAGCTTTTATTTTTTCTTCCTGAATAAATCTCACATCATCCAACTCAGCAAACTCACCTTGAAAATCTTATTGCTTCAGTCACAAGTATGATCCTAGAGACTTCTGTCAGTATTCATTGGTTTGGCTACTATCTAATCCTGTTGTTGTAGGTCATCTTTCTCACCTTAGATCCAATCACTTCGCTTTTTTTAAAAAAAATTGCAGTGTCTTTCACATTCTTATCAATCAAGAAAATAGATTTAATCTTTATAATTGACAAATATGTATATTATATGCACAAAGGGGAAAATGTATCATACTTCTAATTTGCCACATTGCAGTTTGATATATGCCAATATTATTGAGTATATACATATTTTTAGTTATTTAATAAGAACTCTTTATAATTTCATAATGTGACATATGATCTGCAAATCTTCTCAAATACAGTTCCTCATTTGAGTTTTTTAATTAGTCTGGGACATAAAAAGACAAAGATAATTCTTGTTTGACAGATGGAGGAGGTAAGGCGAGAAGGTACAGAAGGATAAATTACAGTTATACCCCAGTGTGACTAAAGCCAATCTCATTAACATTTGCAGCATCTTCCCAGTACCAAATTTTGCGTTATATTTTTCATCTTTTTCTAATGTCAGCTCAACTTTTTCTACAATCTTTTTTTTTTCTCAACTGTTTCCATTTGTTAAGCCCCATAAATCATCTTCTACCATGTGTCAAACTCTGTGCTAGACACTAGGGCTACAATGGCATACAAAAGTGTGGTCCTTGCCTTCATGGAGCTTGGACCAATAATGAAAAGACATGAATCAAAGCATCACAAAAAACAGACTGGTATGACAACTGTGGCAAATACTGTAAAGTAGAAGCACCCAGTGTCATCGGTCCCCGTACTCGGGAGATTTGACCTGAGGCAGAGGGGTCAGAGAAGTCCATCACGAAAGAGTAACCTTTGAGCTTTGGTTGAACAGGGAGGCAGAGTTTACTAGATGAGAAGAGAAAGAGAAAACACATGCGAGGACATTTAGTAGGAGGAAGCCTGGCAAGTGAGGATCAAGGAAAGAAGCCCAGTGTGAATGGAATCAATACAATGGGGGAGAACACAATTTGAGATGAGACATGAGAAGAAATGGAGGCCAGGCTCTATGGGGCTTAAAAGACAAGGTTAATAAGTTTCATCTTTATCCAAAAAGCAATGGGGCCTGGCTGGCATGGCTCAGTGGTTGAGTGTTGACTTATGAACCAGAAGGTCATGATTTGATTCCTGGTCAGGGCACATGCCCTGGTTGTGGGCTCCATCCCTAGTGTGAGGTATGCAGGAGGCAGCTGATCAATGATCAATGATTCTTTCTCATCATTGATGTTTCTATCTCTCTCTCTCCCTCTCTGAAATCAATATATATATATATTAAAAAACCAAAAAGCAATGGGATTTGTGATTTGATTTATATGAAGTATACAGAATAGGCAAATCCATGGAGTATATTAGTGGTTGTCAGGGGCAAGGGGAGGGGATAATGGTGTGTGACTACCAATGCACACAAGGTTTCTTTTAGGGAAGATAAAAAATATTCTAAAATTAGGTAGTGATGATAATCGCAGAACTCTGAATATACTGAAAACTACTGAATTGCACACTTTAAAAGGGTGAATTTTATGGTATGTAAATTATATCTTCATGAGGTTATTATTAAAAACTATCAATGGAAAAGTATGAAAATTTTAAGAAGAAAATCTTGATAGTATTTTAAAATGTTCACTGCCAAAGTGGCTTCAGAGTGGAAAAAAACAAACAAACCACTAAATTCAGGAGTGGAGAAAGGAGGCTACTGTAATAATCCAAGTGAGAGAAATGTATAAAGGAGAACTAATAGGGCTTAATGATAGATTTAGTATTGAAGACTAATAAAAAGTTGTCAAAGGATGGCCCCTAGTGTTCTAGCTCAAACAAAGGAGTGAATGTTGATATCACTCACTGACATGGTGGTATTGGAGGATGATCAGATTTTGAAAGGAAAGGGGAAGATATTGAGCTCAGTCTTTTATTATGTTGAGGTTGAGGTTCCTTGGAGAGATGTCAAATAAAAATTAGGATATAGGGATCTGTAACTTGGAATAGAGTACTTAGTAAAGAGTAAATGTATGAGTCTTCTGCAGATAAATTAAAATAATAAATATGGATACAGAGAAATAATCTGGGAAGAGAATTTAGGGTGAGAAGAGTCGGGGGCTAGTACTAACCCTCGAGGAACATCAAATCATTGGCCAAATAGATAGTACAAGTCTGCAATGGAAAAATAAAAATAAACAGAAGCCAGTGTAATAAGGGGAAACCAGAAGATGTTCTGTCAAAGAGGCCACAGAGAGCATTTCAAAGGCCACTGTGACAGCCCTCACATCACGTGTTGCATGGTTGCTTATCTAGTTCTCCCACTAGATTATGAGTTTTTTAAAGGCAGGTATGTCTTCTTACTGCGTTTTGCTTACTACTTGGCCCATAGTAAGCAATCAATAAATATGTGTGGTTTGCATTTGTATGTTGAAATGTATTATTTGGTGGGGAAAAAATGTTACATTGCAATCCAAGTTTTTAAAAAATGCCTTTGGGACAAGAAAATAGCTCATAATTTTATGCTAGAAAAATTTTGATGCGATAGCAAAGAAAAGTTGTCATCTTTTCTGATTAAACAATGTGGTACCTCTCACTCCACAGCATAATGCAAGTGCATGGCCTACACAGAGCTTAGAGAAAATGACTAGCAGTAGCAATAGGCTGGCAGCAATTGTACTAAAGGTAGAAATGCATGCGCAATAAAACTGAGGCTTAAATAAAACGAAGGAGTCTGAAGGGCTACAGAGCCAACACATTTTCAGAGCTAGATCTTTTATGGAAATTGACAGCCAAGCGATTAAGCAGAAACAAAATTCAAGGAGGCTGAGGAATAAAGAATTTGTGAACCATGGCTGCAATTTGGCTCCCACCCACCCAAGACTCAGAAAGATCTGATGAATTTCTAGCGAACAATATTGTTAATAAACATGCTTACTTGTAGGAAAGGTGTGTACAAATAATCATTAGTATATTCATAGTTACACACACATGAACATACCAAGGTTAACGACTTAGTTACTATATAAGATGCATACATCGTTCTTTAATTTGATTCCTTTGTTTTCTAAGTTCCAGGAGCTTGTGGAAAGCCTACTGACCATGCATATGATGCCCAAGCAGGAACTTCCTTAGGTTGGACGCACTCAACTGCAAGACATCTTCACAGAGACCATGAGAAATGTGGGGTATGGCGGAGTAACTGAGTCTTACTCAGTGCTAGCTGCCAGCTAATACTACTCTGGGAATAGTAGCAGATGTTGGGAAACTCCTCAGTGGACTATTGGGGCAGTGTTCACTGCTGTTCATTTGCATAATACAATGAATATTTTTGGTGGATACAGAGTACCCTAAACTTTTTTGCACTGATGTAAATGAGAATGTTTGAAACCTATTTATAGCTGAACCAAAAATTTCACCTTAACCAAATTTGCTTGAGCAGTCCTTGTCAGTTGGGGCTTTGCGAGTTTAAAAAAAAATCAGAAAATTCATCATGTCCTTTTCCCTCATTCTAACCTTGTCTCAAAAGTTTCACAAATCACACATTACAATAAGGAATTTAAAGTCTCCTGTAAGCCTAATCTTATCTTTTCTTGCTTTCTCTCATCATTTCATATATTTCTTTGCCTTATCTCTTTTGTCCC